>NW_027362772.1:57470041-57940041 GCF_046119375.1 Phyllobates terribilis | reverse complement strand
CATCGTGGGCCAGGACAGAAAATGGCGCCAAAAGTGGAAACCGCCCCCACCAACAGAGACTGTGATGCTGGAGGTGTCTGTCAGCGTGAAAGAACTCCCCCTGGAGCGGACAGTCACCGAGTTGCCCCGGGACCGCCCTCGAAGTGGGAGGAGACGAAAGAGAAGAGAAAAGATGGGTGTCGCTTGGAGCAGTCTGGAGCGAGCGCACCCGGAGGCAAGAGGTCTAACAAGGAGTAGCGGAGAAGCTCACCCGGAGATGGAAAGAAAGCAGAACAGCACCGGCCCGCTGGCCAGGAGTCTGCTAGAGACCAAGGAAGGAGGGCAGAGCAGCACCGGCCCGCTGGCCAGGAGCCTGCCGGAAGCCGAGCAGAGCAGCACCGACCCGATGGTCAGGAGCCTGCTAGAGTCCACAACCCCGCTAGGTCTAGCGGAGATCCTAGCGCAGCTCCCCCGAGACCGGGAGTGTGCACAAACTGCCCTGGAGGGCCTCGCAAGGAGGATGGCCCGGGTACAGCGCGAGATACTGGCGGAGTGGGGCCGGGAGATGACCCAGCAAGCAGAGACCAGTCAACGGAGCACGCTACCCTGGAAGAGGAAGCAGACCGCCTCTGAGGATGGCGCAGGAGGACCCAAGGCCGGAGACGGCGCCGAGGAGGGAGCCGAACGCATGGAGGCAGGTAAAGGGGACGCCTATACCCCAAGCCGTGACACCGCTTACCTGCCCCAGCTCCCCGTCGCAGAGCCCGAAAGTCCCCCTGCTGTGCCCGTAGCCGCCAGGTCACCGCCATGGACTAGGCCCCGACCGGAAGCCGCCGCAGCGACCCCTGTGACGTCACGCGCCCCGACCCGGAGCGTGACAAAGCAGGAATTACCACCAGCCTGGTCGCAAGGCCTAGTACCCCCGGGCGCCGCACCACCAACAGCGCCCCCTACCTCCGCGGAGCCTCCGGCCTGGCCGCAAGGCCAGGTAGCCCAGGGCGCCGCCGTCCTAACGGTGCCCTTCACCTTCCAGGTGCCCCAGGCCTGGCCGCAAGGCCTGGGCAACCCGGGCGCCACCACCACCGCGCCCGCGCCCGCAATACCTAGGGTGCCACACCTGGGGGAGGACCTCTTCGGCCAGCTCACATGGCCGGACGGGCGGCCCTTCATCTGGCCCGAAGGGTACCCTGAGCTGGAGCGGCAGCAAAGACTAGGGCCCTTGTGTGAGCCCCTAATTCCGGCTCCGAAGCCCGTGGCTCGGGTCTCGCCTCCTCTAGCAGAAGCCCAATTCGTGTGGGACCCCACGGGAGAAGATTTGATGGGGTTCACCGGAGAAACTCGGGCAGCCGCAGCTGAACGTACAGAGTGTTGCCGTCAACAGCTGGCAGAGTTTAAGAGAGAACGGGAGGAGAGGCGGGTCAGAGAACAACAGGCCCAAATCCAGAGCGCGGAGCAGAAGAGCCGGACTAGGAGGAACCCCCGTGCAGCGCATTGTCCCCGCACCATCGGGACAGTGATAAAGTTCAACCCGCAGCATGGGTGGGGCTTTATTCGGGACCGTAACAACCGCGGTGACGTTTTTGTGACCCGCAGAGACGTCGAGTCCCACCTGCCGGAAGGTCACAAAGGCCGTGACCTCTACGTCGGAGACGAAGTCACTTTCACCCGGCACAAGTGTGCCAAAGGACCTTACGCCCTCTACGTACACCGCTTGACGGAGGAGGAGTTGCGGTACGGAGAGGAGGAGCCAGAGGACCCGGACGGGTCTGAAGAAACATCATATCAAGAAAGAGCAGGAGGGAGCCGTCGTTGAGGACGGGAGTAGAGACTGTATATAGTTGCCCGTCGGGGCACAGTGAACCGTTGCTGCTAAAATAGTCCCCGTTGGGACCAGTGAACTGTTTACCCGTTAACCCCTTCATCCTACAGGCTGAGGACTGTGAGCAGCCATTCCCTTCCCTCTACCTGGCCGAGGACTGAGAGCGGCCAACTTCCAACTTCTCCCTGTATATAGTTGCGCTTCCTAAAGCGCCCCCTACCGGTTTTATAGAAAACCAGATTTTCTAAGAGACAGTCGCACTTTTCCCGGACACACGTTGCACAGTGTCCGGAGGAGGAGGAACCTGAAACAAGAGACGACGAGAATGTTTATATGAAAAGTTTTATATATATAATGTTTTATATGTTTTATATGTTTATATGAAAAAAAAAAAATTGTATGTTTTGGTGTTTTATGTCTTTACAGCCCGAGGACGTGCTGTGATTTACCAGGGGGGAATGTAGCACCCTGAGGATTCGGCTGCTACAGGGGTATTGCACCTCAACCCAGAGGTGTGATATTCCACTCCCGGGTAAGGATGGAGTGTGGAACTGAGCTCAGATAGACTGCATGCACTACATACATCCCATTTCAGAGGAGCAGGCCGACGGTACTCCCACTTAGAAATGTGCAGGTACAACCGAGCCTGTTCCTGGCTGGAGTGGGAGGGGGGTGGTACATCCCATGTAGTGTAGGGGCAGATAGGGGGAGCAGTCTGGGTAGAGATAGGAGCTCATTGGGTGCTGGTCACCTGAGCTCACACATAGAGGGATATATAAGGAGGGCACCAACTTAGATCAGGGTCAGTCAGCTGCAGAGGACAAGTTCAGACGCAGAAAGTGAGTGGAGAGGAGAGAGAAGGAAACAGCAGCCCTGGAGAGAGAGAGAGGAGAAAGAAAGAGAAAGACCCAGAGGGGGAAGACTGAAGGGACCCAAGAACCCAAATTAGAGCACCGGGTGAGGAGTCAGCATCAGGGTACCGGAACCCAAGCTGGTGGGGGTAAAAACAATCCCCAGCCAGAGACCGGAGACCGTGGGCAGCGTTTGCCACGGTCACCCACCATATTCACCCCGAAGGCACACCACATGAAGGGTCAGGGAACCCAGGGCCAAGGGTGTCCCAACAGAAGGCCCGAGGGAGCTGGACCTAGGTGAATCACTGGTGGGGACGGCTGAAGAAAGGACAGAGGGAGAGCTCAGGGCCACGCTCCGGACTTGTTTGGGGGTTGGCTGGATCCAGGACCTGGTGGACGCAGCACGGCTCGGGTGGTCACTAGCAGCTGGAGTGACCAGTACAACATCTGCAGTAAGTAAACACCCTTAACTGCACAACCCGAGTCTGTCTTCACTGCCGTCTGCACTACACCACCACAACCCCCATCCTCTGCGCCTGTCCCCTCTGAGGCTATACCCCTCCCGTTGGGGGTTATCTCACCAAGCTGCGCACTCACCATCAGCCTCAGTGGACCCTGCTGCAGCGGCGGCCACAGTGACCGCATCACAACGGGTGGCGTAGTCGACACAAAAGAACTTTAGTAACATCTGTAAAGCTGCCACATAACACTGAGCTTGACGCCCTGGGCACGGGACCGGGTCACAGCCGCTCGGAGACTACAACCCCCCCCCATCTGATCCGGTGCCGGGTATTCCCCTCAAAAAGGAATATGTCCCAGGGGGCGCGTCACTTGCACTCTGAAGGTGCCAGGTCCCGTCCTTTGTTTCCTTGTCTGCCTTTCCTGGAGGCTGTATTTCCAGGCCTGTCTGAACTGTGTCCTGTATGTCTCCTGCTTTGCGGTATTAGTTCCCGTGTCTGAACTGAGTCCTTCCTGTGTATCTTGTCTGTCCTGTCTGAACACGCTCCTAGCCTGTTCCCCCCGCCTTCTAGGGGCCGATTACCTAGACCCGCTCCTGTCTCTTGTCAGTCCTGTCTGAACACGCTCCTAGCCTGTTCCTCCTGCCTTCTAGGGGCCGATTACCTAGACCCGTTCCTGTATCTTGTCTGACCTGTCTGAACTCGCTCCTAGCCTGTTCCTCTCGCCTTCTAGTGGCCGTTTTCCTAGACCCGCTCCTGTGTCTGGTCTGTCCTGTCTGAACACGCTCCTTGCCTGTTCGTTCCGCCTCTCTGGGGGCCGTATTCCCAGACCCGCTCCTGTATCCCTCTGCAGTGTCGGTCTCCTCCGTACACTCAGTTCCAGTCTGAACTCTCTCCTGTCCTTTACCTGTTTTGCCTCTATGTCCGTTCCCTTCCTTTTTCTGCAGAGTCTGAACTCGTACCTAACTCCTGCTTGTTGTCTCTGCAAGTACTGTGTGAGTATCTGGCTCTGTCTTTCCCTTCCTGTCTGTTCCGTGTGAACAGAGCCCTGTCCTCCCTGCTCAGCCTTGTCTGCACTCTAGCTGTGCTTGCCTGTAACCCTCTGCCTGTATTGTTCCTGAGTCCCGGTGTGTACTGGGTCCTATCCCGCCTGTGTTCCTACCTGCTAGTGCCTCCTTGTCTGCACTCTAGCTGTGCTTGCCTGTAACCCTCTGCCTGTATTGTTCCTGAGTCCCGGTGTGTACTGGGTCCTATCCCGCCTGTGTTCCTACCTGCTAGTGCCTCCCTGTCTGCACTCTAGCTGTGCTTGCCTTTACCCCCCTGCCTGCATACCCGCCTGCCTGCATACCAGTCGTGCCTGCCTATACCCTCCAGTCTGTGTGCCAGCCTACCAGCCTGTTCCTGTATTTCCCTGTGTGGGTCAACAGCCGTGTCCGGGGTCTGTCCTGGAGTAGCACCTGGTCCCTCTGCTCGGTTCCTCCTTGGTGCACTGGCGTCGTATGCCGTCGTGCGACCCTGGTCGGATCGGGTGAATACTTAGTCACGCCCCTCCAGGCATTCACTCTCCGGCACGGTCCAGTGGAATCACTACCAATCACACGCACACGCCGCTTAGCCCGGGCGTGTGCATAACAGCATGCTCAGGCCATGGTTCCCGTTGAGCCCCACGGCCTTCGCTCTTTGAGAAGTTTTCCAGCGAATACATGCATTAAAATAAAATAAATAAATTTTTTTCCCCCTTTAGCTGAGTTCCAGGCGAGTTACGCACCCGTCCAGATGGATCTATCAGCCCTCGTTCCTGCGGATCCGCCACGTTACTATGGGGATCCAAGACAGTGTCGTGCATTTGTGGAGCAATGCATGCTACACTTTAAGGCCTACCCTCTCTATTTTCCTTCCGATTGGGCTAAAGTGGCCTTTATGATTGACTACCTAGCGGGTGATGCCTTGAAATGGGTCACCCCCCTATGGGAAGCATGGGATCCTGTCATCCTTGACCTGCAGGCCTTCCTGGTGGCCTTTCGTATGGTCTTCGAGGACCCTAACTCTGAAGCCCCTGCTGAAGCTTCACTTCCCAATATCCCGGAGCAGCCCCGACGGGTAATGTGTGTGGGTAGCGCAATAGTCCTCCAGCCCAATGAGACTACTGCCCACCCAGAATCCTCACAGGGTGACTACGCTTTCCGGAATACTTCTCTCAACCTCAAGAGGCAGCCCAGACGTGCTAGACTTAGAGGCAAGCTGTCACGCCAGGGTCTGTCCTCCCTGAGACCTCCTGACCCCAACCTTGAAGTCCCTACTGAAGCTTCATCTCCCTGTATCCCGGAGAAACCCCAATGGGTAATGTGCGTGGGTAGTGCACCAGTTCTCCTGGCCGAAGAGACTTCTGCCCATCCAGACTCCACACAGGAGAACTTCCTGCACCCGGCATCAGATGCTTCTTTCTCTTTAACCGGTGTGCATGTCCAAGGATGCTCCAAAGCTGTGGTTACCTCAGAGTCTGTGCACCCCTCCGACCAGGCGGAGGATCTCCAGTTGTCTCCTGAACCCTTCGGGGTGCTACCTGGTAGCGAAAGGACAGAGACTCTCCTATACTCTGTACCTGATACCTCGCTCGCTTCGTCCAGTGAGTCCAACCTAGTGTACTCCGAAGCAGAGGTTACTCCTGAGTGTCTACACCCCTCCGACCAGGCGGAGGACCTCCAGTTGTGTTCAGAACCCTTCGGGGTGCCACCTGGTGGTGAATGGACAGAGACTTTCCTATACTCGGTACCTGATACCTCGCTCGCTTCGTCCAGTAAGTCCAACCTAGTGTACTCCGAAGCAGAGGTTACTCCTGAGTCTCTACACCCCTCCGACCAGGCGGAGGACCTCCAGTTGTGTTCAGAACCCTTCGGGGTGCCACCTGGTGGTGAATGGACAGAGACTTTCCTATACTCGGTACCCGATACCTCGCCTGCTTCCTCCAGTGAGTCCGACCTAGTGTACTCTGAAGCAGAGGTTACCCGTGAGTCTCTACACCCCTCTGACCAGGCGGAGGACCGCCAGCTGTCTCCAGAACCCTTCGGGGTGCCACCTGGTGGTGAATGGACAGAGACTTTCCTATACTCGGTACCCGATACCTCGCCTGCTTCCTCCAGTGAGTCCGACCTAGTGTACTCTGAAGCAGAGGTTACCCGTGAGTCTCTACACCCCTCTGACCAGGCGGAGGACCGCCAGCTGTCTCCAGAACCCTTCGGGGTGCCACCTGGTGGTGAATGGACAGAGACTTTCCTATACTCGGTACCCGATACCTCGCCTGCTTCCTCCAGTGAGTCCGACCTAGTGTACTCTGAAGCAGTTGTTTTCTCTGAGCCTCTGCACTCTTCTGACCCGGCGGAGGACCTCCAGTTGTTTCCTGAATCCTCCGGGATACCACCAGATAACAAAGAGACAGTGACTTTTCCTCATTATGTACGTGATAACCCGTCTATTTCTTCCTGTGAGCTTGACAAGATGTACCTCGAAGCAGAGATTACCCTTAAGTCTCTGTCCCCCTCCAACCCAGTGAACGACTGGCCCTCGAATTCCCTGCGGAAGATTCTGGCAGGCCTGAAGAAGAGGGGGCGTAAGGGGGGAGGTACTGTAACATACCTGGCGGCGTCCTTGCATGGTGGTCCATCTCCCACTGTGCAAGAGGGCGCACTTGATCTCCTGTCCAGAATGTCTCTCTGGCTTCCCTCCATGCTGTCTGTTTGTGTCTGTTTCTGCTGCTTAAGGGCGGCGCCCGATCACTTCCTGCCTTTTGTACCTGCTGTGGGTCACACCCCTTGTGCGTCCTCAGCCTATTGCTGTCTGTCACTTGGTATATAGCTCAGCAGCTCCCTTCTATCCCTGCCTGAGCATAAGTGTTTCCTTCAGTGTGTGCTTGCACTCTGAAGGTGCCAGGTCCCGTCCTTTGTTTCCTTGTCTGCCTTTCCTGGAGGCTGTATTTCCAGGCCTGTCTGAACTGTGTCCTGTATGTCTCCTGCTTTGCGGTATTAGTTCCCGTGTCTGAACTGAGTCCTTCCTGTGTATCTTGTCTGTCCTGTCTGAACACGCTCCTAGCCTGTTCCTCCCGCCTTCTAGGGGCCGATTACCTAGACCCGCTCCTGTCTCTTGTCAGTCCTGTCTGAACACGCTCCTAGCCTGTTCCTCCTGCCTTCTAGGGGCCGATTACCTAGACCCGTTCCTGTATCTTGTCTGACCTGTCTGAACTCGCTCCTAGCCTGTTCCTCTCGCCTTCTAGTGGCCGTTTTCCTAGACCCGCTCCTGTGTCTGGTCTGTCCTGTCTGAACACGCTCCTTGCCTGTTCGTTCCGCCTCTCTGGGGGCCGTATTCCCAGACCCGCTCCTGTATCCCTCTGCAGTGTCGGTCTCCTCCGTACACTCAGTTCCAGTCTGAACTCTCTCCTGTCCTTTACCTGTTTTGCCTCTATGTCCGTTCCCTTCCTTTTTCTGCAGAGTCTGAACTCGTACCTAACTCCTGCTTGTTGTCTCTGCAAGTACTGTGTGAGTATCTGGCTCTGTCTTTCCCTTCCTGTCTGTTCCGTGTGAACAGAGCCCTGTCCTCCCTGCTCAGCCTTGTCTGCACTCTAGCTGTGCTTGCCTGTAACCCTCTGCCTGTATTGTTCCTGAGTCCCGGTGTGTACTGGGTCCTATCCCGCCTGTGTTCCTACCTGCTAGTGCCTCCTTGTCTGCACTCTAGCTGTGCTTGCCTGTAACCCTCTGCCTGTATTGTTCCTGAGTCCCGGTGTGTACTGGGTCCTATCCCGCCTGTGTTCCTACCTGCTAGTGCCTCCCTGTCTGCACTCTAGCTGTGCTTGCCTTTACCCCCCTGCCTGCATACCCGCCTGCCTGCATACCAGTCGTGCCTGCCTATACCCTCCAGTCTGTGTGCCAGCCTACCAGCCTGTTCCTGTATTTCCCTGTGTGGGTCAACAGCCGTGTCCGGGGTCTGTCCTGGAGTATCACCTGGTCCCTCTGCTCGGTTCCTCCTTGGTGCACTGGCGTCGTATGCCGTCGTGCGACCCTGGTCGGATCGGGTGAATACTTAGTCACGCCCCTCCAGGCATTCACTCTCCGGCACGGTCCAGTGGAATCACTACCAATCACACGCACACGCCGCTTAGCCCGGGCGTGTGCATAACAGTATGTATGTGTGTGTGTATGTGTATATATGTGTGTGTGTGTATGTGCATGCAGATATCATTGTGTGATGTTTGTTTATATGTATTTTTGTGTTTCAAATGTGTTTATGCGTGTATGTATATCTGTATATGTTTGTGTGTGTGTGCGACTGCGTGCGGCCTCCTGCTGAGTATAGATGGCGCCGTGCGGCCTCCTGTTGTTTCTGGGGGGGTGCCGTGCGGCCTCCCGCTGTGTATAGATGATGCCGTGCAGCCCCCTGCTGTGTATAGATGGCGCCGTGCGCCCCCCTGCTGTGTATAGATGGCGCCGTGCGGCCCCCTGCTGTGTATAGATGGCGCCGTGCGGCCCCCTGCTGTGTATAGATGGCGCCGTGCGGCCTCCTGCTGTGTATAGATGGCGCCGTGCGGCCTCCTGCTGTGTATAGATGGCGCCGTGCGCCTCCTGCTGTGTATAGATGGCGCCGTGCGGCCCCCTGCTGTGTATAGATGGCGCCGTGCGCCTCCTGCTGTGTATAGATGGCGCCGTGCGGCCCCCTGCTGTGTATAGATGGCGCCGTGCGCCTCCTGCTGTGTATAGATGGCGCCGTGCGGCCTCCTGCTGTGTATAGATGGCGCCGTGCACCTCCTGCTGTGTATAGATGACGCCGTGCAGCCCCCTGCTGTGTTTAGTTGGCGCCGTGCGCCCCCCTGTTGTGTATAGATGGCGCCGTGCGGCCCCCTGCTGTGTATAGATGGCGCCGTGCGGCCCCCTGCTGTGTATAGATGGCGCCGTGCGGCCCCCTGCTGTGTATAGATGGCGCCGTGCGGCCCCCTGCTGTGTATAGATGGCGCCGTGCGCCTCCTGCTGTGTATAGATGGCGCCGTGCGGCCCCCTGCTGTGTATAGATGGCGTCGTGCGCCTCCTGCTGTGTATAGATGGCGCCGTGCGGCCCCCTGCTGTGTATAGATGGCGTCGTGCGCCTCCTGCTGTGTATAGATGGCGCCGTGCGGCCCCCTGCTGTGTATAGATGGCGCCGTGCGCCTCCTGCTGTGTATAGATGGCGCCGTGCGGCCTCCTGCTGTGTATAGATGGCGCCGTGCGGCCTCCTGCTGTGTATAGATGGCGCCGTGCGGCCTCCTGCTGTGTATAGATGGCGCCGTGCGGCCTCCTGCTGTGTATAGATGGCTACGTGCGGCCTCCTGCTGTGTATAGATGGCTACGTGCGGCCTCCTGCTGTGTATAGATGGCGCCCTGCTGCCCCCTGCTATGTATAGATGGTTATGTGCAGCCTCCTGCTGTGTATAGATGGCTACGTGCGGCCTCCTGCTGTGTATAGATGGCTACATGTGCTCAATATTAAGCCATACAATTAATGTAAGGCTATGTGGCCACGATACAGAAATGCTCCGGATTTTTTTTGAGTGTTTCTGCTCTCTCTGGCAGAAAAAACGCATGCGGATTGTACATGCGGATTGTACATGCTTTTTTCCTGCCAGGGACATGCGGATGTGAAGCGTTCTTCACATGCATTTCCACATGCGGGTTGTCAAGCTCTTTCCAAGCGATTTTAGCATCACTTGGAAAAGTGCTTGACAACTTGGTCACACTATATAAATCAGTGGTAAATGGTAAAAAATAAAAAATAAATATATACTTACCTTGTGATGGCCTGCCGACATCAGCGGTCGCGTGACCCGTCACATGACTAAATGACGTCACCACAGGTCCTTTAGTCTAACGCGAGCTGCCAGCAAGCCAGGACGCATCAGATAAAGACATCGGGGGCCATCAGAAGGTAAGTATAATATTTATTTTTTAATTTATTCTTTTTTTTACAGGTTCTATGGTACCCGGGTCCGGAGGAGAGTCCATCCGCACATTGAAACAGTTGGATTCCGCATGTACAGATGCAGTGATGCGGATTTCATGCGTTCCAATCCAAGTCAATGGCGGCGAAAACGCCGCGCTTCCGCAAAATAATTGGTAGTTATTAGGGACAGCTGTAGCCCCTGGGCAGCTCCACTAGTCTTAGTGAAAAAGAAAGACAACACCATGAGAATGTGTGTAGACTACAGGAAGGTCAACCGTATCACACACAAAGATGCGTACCCGTTACCAAGGATAGAAGAGTCCTTAGCTGCATTAAAATCTGCTAACTTCTTCTCTACTTTGGATCTCACTAGCGGGTACTGGCAGGTTCCTGTAGCAGAGGCGGACCGGGAGAAGACCGCATTCACCACCCCGATGGGACTCAGCAAATTTAACTGTATGCCGTTCGGGCTCTGCAACGCACCAGGAACCTTCCAACGGTTGATGGAATGCTGTCTGGGACACCGGAACTTCGAGACGGTCCTATTATACCTGGACGATGTCATCATCTATTCTAAGACCTATGAGGACCATCTGGAACACCTGGCAGAAGTGTTTGAAGCCCTGGCAAGCTGTAGCATCGGCGTCTCTGCCCCGTTCTAGGCAGAGACGCCGTCCCTCTCACCTCCCCGCTCCTGGCGCGGCGTCCTCCAGCGCTTCTCTCCCCGCTGCTTCCGGCACGCGCTCCTTCCCCGGCAGTGTGCTTAGGGCGCGCGCGCTCCCCCTCTCTTAAAGGGACCGCGCGCGCCGTCCTAAGGAGTCCCCGGCCAATTGCCGGAGGACCTCCCATATAAAAGGCACCTCCTCCAAAATGGAGGTGCCCGAGCAATGTTGTAGCACTGTTCACTACTCTGCTTCAGCCCTCAGGTCCCGTTGCCAGTTACCTGCCAGATACCTGCCAGTCTGCTGTCTAATTCCTGCCTGATATCCTGCTACCTGCCTGCTTGCCTGAGGTCCGACGGTCTGCCTTCCAACTCCTGTCAGTCTGTCTAAGGACCAGCTTGCCCGCTCACCTGGGAGCGCTCATCTGCTGCCTGTCTGCTAGCCTACCAGGAGGCTCTGCCGTCACGTGCTGTGACCACCCGCCTGTCCAGAGACTCCTGCCCGCTCACCTGGGAGCGCTCATCTGCTACCTGTCTGTTGGTCTTCCTGGAGGCTCCGCCGTCACATGCTGTGACCACCCGATTATCCAGAGACTCTCGCCTGCTCACCTGGGAGCTCACGTCTATCATCTGCCGCCACAGGTCGTACCAATCCTTTACCCAGAGACTGCCCCGGTCACTTGCCGTGACCTCCTGCCCGTTCATCCAGAGACTGCCCCGGTCACTTGCCGTGACCTCCTGCCCGTTCATCCAGAGACTGCCCCGGTCACTTGCCGTGACCTCCTGTCCGTTCATTCAGAGACTGTCCCAGTCACCTGCTGTGACTGCCTGCCCGTCTACCCTGGTCGCCACCCGCTCCCTTACAAGGACCGCCCCCTTGTATAGTAGCTCAGAGGTTCCGCCTCCCAGACCCGTTACAGTTTGCTCGGGCCATGGAACCCGGTGGCACCCAAGCTCCCTCGCTCTCGGACCTGTGTCATGAACTGTCCCGTCAGAGGTCCCAACAGGAGTCCATCCTGGGTCACCTGCGGAATGTCAATTCTCGCCTGGACACTCTGACTGCTCTGCCTGCAACCACCGCCAGTGCCATGACTCGCAATCCGGCAGCTCCACTGCCCACTAATAACATGGTATCCTACCCCGGACCCCGGCTTTCTGCACCTCCTCGTTTCGGAGGCGACTCCGCCCAGGCTCGGGGCTTCATAAATCAGTGCACCCTGCACTTTGAACTCCTGTCTCACCAGTTTAACTCCGACCGGGCCAAAATTGCCTTCATCATGTCCCATCTCACCGGAGAGGCCCTGGCCTGGCTAAATCCTCTATGGGAGAGAGGAGACCCCCTGGTGTCCGACTTGCCTGCCTTTCTCACGGCTTTCCGGAAAGTCTTCGACGAACCCGGACGGAAGACCTCATCCGCATCATCTCTGCTACGCCTCCGTCAGGGAAGTCTCACCGTGGGCCAATATGCCATACGGTTCCGTACCCTTGCCTCGGAGCTGGCCTGGGATAATGACGCTCTGGTTTCCGTCTTCTGGGAGGGTCTGTCCGGCCGTATTAAAGATGAACTTGCCGGTCGGGACATTCCTACCACTCTCGATGACCTAATAACTCTTGCCACCCGGATTGACCTGCGGTTCCAGGAGCGTGCCAAAGAGGTCACCCGTGGGAGGTGGTTTCCACGTCTAGCTCCTACTTTTCAGAAACCCGTCACTCCCTCCGTCTCTCCTCAGCTACACTCTCCTGAGCCTATGCAGGTCGACCAGACCAAGATGGTCGGTTCTCGCCAAGAATCTCGCCGAGCTGAGGGAAGCTGTTTCTATTGTGGCAGTATGAAGCACTTCATCCGTTCCTGCCCGGAAAAGCCGGGAAACGCCAGTGTCTAGGACCACTCGGAGAGGTCGTCCTAGACAAAAGTAAGCCCTCTCCGTCTCTGACCTTACCGGTCTCTATTGCTTGGGGAGAAAACCGTCTCTTTGAACTCGCCCATCTGGATTCTGGAGCTGCTGGAAACCTCATCTCCCAGTCTCTGGTAGAGAGATACCATATTTCCACCAAGTCCCTGGCTGAACCATTGTCAGTCACCTCCGTGGATGGAAGACTTCTCTCGGAGACCATCCTGCTCGTCACCGAACCCATAACCCTGCAGGTGGGAATGCTGCACTCTGAGGAGATCTCATTCCATGTGCTGTCCGGACTTTCTCACTCCCTGTTGCTAGGTCTACCTTGGCTCCAGACACATGAACCCGTATTGAACTGGCGGTCCGGTGAAGTACTCCGATGGGGTCCTGACTGTCATAGGACCTGCCTGGTCCCGGTCCGTCCACTTCGCCCTCAGCCTACTCCAGCTAACTTACCTGGTCTCCCGGCTCCCTGCTGGCCCTATGCGGACGTCTTCGGTAAGAAGGAAGCTGAGACGTTGCCACCCCATAGGCCATACGATTGCCCGATCGACCTGGTACCTGGCACCACTCCTCCCCGTGGGCGTATCTACCCGTTGTCTGCAGCCGAGACCCGAGCCATGTCTGAGTACATTGAAGAGAATCTGGCTAGGGGATTTATCCGAAAATCTACCTCCCCGGCTGGAGCCGGATTCTTCTTTGTCAAAAAGAAAGACGGCTCGCTACGTCCCTGTATTGACTACGGAGGACTCAATCTCATCACGGTAAAAAACAAATATCCCCTGCCACTCATCTCCGAATTGTTTGACCGTCTCAAGGGCGCCAGGATCTTCTCCAAGCTGGATCTACGAGGAGCGTATAATCTGGTCCGTATCCGTCAAGGAGACGAGTGGAAGACGGCATTCAATACCCGGGACGGTCACTACGAGTACCTTGTGATGCCCTTCGGTCTCTGTAATGCTCCCGCGGTCTTTCAGGAACTAGTCAACGACATCTTCCGTGACCTCCTGTACTCCTGCGTAGTGGTATACCTGGACGATATCTTGGTCTTCTCTCCGGATCTCCCCACACACCGGAGGGATGTTCGTCAGGTCCTGCTTAGGCTTCGGCAGAACCACCTTTACGCCAAATACGAGAAGTGCCTCTTCGATCAGACCTCCCTTCCGTTCTTGGGCTATGTCATCTCCCAAACAGGTCTGCAAATGGATCCCGAGAAGCTCTCTTCCGTTCTAAAATGGCCTCGTCCTGAAGGTTTGAAGGCGATACAGCGATTCCTGGGCTTCGCTAATTATTATCGTCTTTTCATCCCACACTTCTCGTCTCGGACTGCTCCCATATCTGCACTTACCCGTAAGGGGGCTAACCCCAGGACATGGTCGCCTGAAGCCGAGGAGGCCTTCCTTTCCCTAAAGAAAGCCTTCGCCTCTGCTCCCGTCCTGCACCGTCCGGACTGTAATAAACAATTCTACTTGGAGGTTGATGCCTCCTCCTCCGGAGCCGGAGCGGTGCTCACCCAGAAGTCTTCTACCGGGAGAATGGTAACGTGCGGCTTCTTCTCCAAAATCTTCTCCTCGTCGGAGCGCAACTACTCCATTGGAGACCGGGAATTGCTAGCCATCAAATTGGCACTGGGAGAGTGGCGCTATCTGCTTGAAGGGGCTCTCTACCCGGTAATTATCTACACGGATCACAAAAACCTGGCATATCTCCAAAATGCCCAGAGACTCAATCCTCGCCAGGCCCGGTGGTCGTTGTTTTTTGCCCGCTTCGACTTCATTCTTCATTTCCGTCCGGCGGACAAGAACGTCAAAGCTGATGCCTTGTCCCGGTCCTTCCTGTCCTCCGATCAAGAGGAGGAACCTACGCACATCATCGACTCCTCCAAGGTGATGAATGTGGCCCCCTTGGATCTGACTCGTCTTCCACCCGGTAAGACGTTCGTAGCTGTGCCAGATCGGGAGAGGGTTCTTCGCTGGGGACATTCTTCTAAACTAGCTGGCCATGCTGGCCAAAAGAAGACCTTCCAACTTATTACCCGGCATTACTGGTGGCCTACCCTGCGTAAGGACGTGGTAGACTTCGTCGCGGCCTGTTCATCCTGTGCCCGTAACAAAGTTCCCCGACATCTACCTGCCGGCCATCTCCTGCCCCTTCCCGTACCTGCTGCTCCTTGGCAACACATCGCTATGGACTTTATCACCGACCTTCCAGTTTCTGCCGGTTGTACTGTCATTTGGGTTGTCGCTGACCGTTTTTCTAAGATGGCCCACTTCATTCCCCTGCCTGGTCTTCCGTCTGCACCCGAGCTGGCTAAAGACTTTATCCGCCACATCTTCCGTCTCCATGGTCTGCCCCTCCACATCGTGTCGGATCGTGGGGTTCAGTTCACCTCTCGCTTCTGGAGAGCCACATGTAAGCTGCTGGACATTTCCCTGGATTTCTCCTCCGCTTACCACCCTCAGTCCAATGGTCAAGTGGAGCGGATCAATCAGATCTTGTCCAGCTACCTCCGGCACTTCGTTGATGCTCACCACTCGGACTGGGTGGATCTCCTACCATGGGCCGAGTTCTCTTATAACAACCATGAGAGCGAGTCCTCTTCCAAATCCCCGTTCTTTATAGTCGGTGGCCAACATCCCCGGATTCCACTTCCTGTCTCCGTTTCTGTGGACAACCCTGCTGCGGAGTCTCTTGTCAGCGAATTTTCTACTATTTGGGAGAGCACCAGGTCCGCTCTTCTTCTCTCCTCTGAGCGGATGAAGAGATATGCTGATAAGAGACGTCTGGATCCGCCCCAATTCCGTCCGGGAGACAAGGTTTGGCTCTCATCCAAACATGTGCGGCTCAAAGTACCCTCCTACAAGTTGGGTCCTCGATTCATCGGCCCCTTCGAAGTCCTCAGGCAAATTAACCCTGTGGCCTACAAATTAAAACTCCCGGCCACACTACGGATCCCCAACTCCTTCCACGTATCTCTCCTCAAACCCGTTGTCTTTAACTTTTTTTCCAAAAATCCAGGTGCCCCTCCTGCTCCGGTTTCCGCTGATGACATCTTTGAGGTAGAGAGTATTCTGGCCTCCAAGAGGGTAAGAGGAAAAACCTTTTTTCTGGTAGATTGGAAGGGGTTTGGTCCTGAGGAGAGAACTTGGGAACCCAGGGAGAACATCAACGCCCCGCTTCTCCTTGAGAAATTTCTTTCTGACCAAAAAAAGAGGGGGCCTAAAGGGGGGGGTACTGTAGCATCGGCGTCTCTGCCCCGTTCTAGGCAGAGACGCCGTCCCTCTCACCTCCCCGCTCCTGGCGCGGCGTCCTCCAGCGCTTCTCTCCCCGCTGCTTCCGGCACGCGCTCCTTCCCCGGCAGTGTGCTTAGGGCGCGCGCGCTCCCCCTCTCTTAAAGGGACCGCGCGCGCCGTCCTAAGGAGTCCCCGGCCAATTGCCGGAGGACCTCCCATATAAAAGGCACCTCCTCCAAAATGGAGGTGCCCGAGCAATGTTGTAGCACTGTTCACTACTCTGCTTCAGCCCTCAGGTCCCGTTGCCAGTTACCTGCCAGATACCTGCCAGTCTGCTGTCTAATTCCTGCCTGATATCCTGCTACCTGCCTGCTAGCCTGAGGTCCGACGGTCTGCCTTCCAACTTCTGTCAGTCTGTCTAAGGACCAGCCTGCCCGCTCACCTGGGAGCGCACATCTTCTACCTGCCTGCTTGCCTGAGGTCCGACGGTCTGCCTTCCAACTCCTGTCAGTCTGTCTAAGGACCAGCTTGCCCGCTCACCTGGGAGCGCTCATCTGCTGCCTGTCTGCTAGCCTACCAGGAGGCTCTGCCGTCACGTGCTGTGACCACCTGCCTGTCCAGAGACTCCTGCCCGCTCACCTGGGAGCGCTCATCTGCTACCTGTCTGTTGGTCTTCCTGGAGGCTCCGCCGTCACATGCTGTGACCACCCGATTATCCAGAGACTCTCGCCTGCTCACCTGGGAGCTCACGTCTATCATCTGCCGCCACAGGTCGTACCAATCCTTTACCCAGAGACTGCCCTGGTCACTTGCCGTGACCTCCTGCCCGTTCATCCAGAGATTGCCCCGGTCACTTGCCGTGACCTCCTGCCCGTTCATCCAGAGACTGCCCCGGTCACTTGCCGTGACCTCCTGTCCGTTCATTCAGAGACTGTCCCAGTCACCTGCTGTGACTGCCTGCCCGTCTACCCTGGTCGCCACCTGCTCCCTTACAAGGACCGCCCCCTTGTATAGTAGCTCAGAGGTTCCGCCTCCCAGACCCGTTACACAAGCTATGGCCTAAAGGTAAAACCCTCGAAGTGTCATCTACTGAAGCCAAAGGTACAGTACCTGGGACACGTGGTGAGTGCTGACGGAGTGGCTCCCGACCCTGACAAGATCACCGTGATTAAGGACTGGCCAAGACCATCCAGCATAAAGGAAGTGCGGCAGTTCCTCGGGTTGGTAGGCTACTACCGAAGATTCATTCCCGATTTTACCAAGAAGGCAGCTCCTATGCAGGACCTCCTGATAGGCCAGTCCAGGAAGGCCAAAAACCAGAAGCCGCCCTTCAAGTGGGAAAAGCTAGAAGAGGAGTCCTTCCGCCAGCTGAAGATGGCCCTCACGGGGGATGAAATCCTGTCGTACCCTGATTACAGCCAGCCCTTTATCCTCCACATGGACGCAAGCAACATCGGGCTAGGAGCCTTACTGTCCCAGATCCAGCAGGGGAGAGAACGGGTAATTGCTTTCGCCAGCCGAAAACTGTGACCCACAAAAAGAAACCCTGAGAATTACAGCTCGTTCAAGCTAGAGTTCCTGGCAGTGGTGTGGGCAGTAACCGAACGTTTTAAGCATTACCTTGCCTCTTCCAGGTTCACCGTGTACATGGACAACAACCCGTTGACCCACCTGGACACTGCAAGACTGGGTGCCCTGGAGCAGAGATGGATGGCCCGCCTGTCCAATTTTGAGTTCACGATCAAGTACCGGGCAGGACGCTCCAATACCAACGCGGACGCCCTGTCCAGGATGCCGAACCTACCGGACGGAGGGGAAGATCCAGAAGAACTGGAAGAGATCGAACTCCCTGCGTTTCACCGTCATGGGATTACCCAGTATTCCCACCGTGTGAGGGGCCAGCGATCCGCTACGTTCAACCCCTTACCCCACTACAACTGGGCGGAGACGCAAGACAGTGACCCCGCAGTCCGTCTGGTGAAGGAAATGCTGACCCGGCTGACGCCCGCCTGGACCCAGACGCTCCGGAAGAGACCAAGCAACTGTGGACGGAAAAGAGCAGACTGTTTCTCTACAAGGAGAAGTTGTGCCGCAGAATGGTCAATTCCCGGACACATGAGCTGATCTGGCAGGTGGTGGTACCGAGACGGGACGCAGCTATGGTGCTGGAGTCCTACCACAATGGGGCAGGGCACTTCGGATGGAAGAAGCTGGAGTTCCTGCTGCGTGAACGGTTCTACTGGATAGGCATGAGAGGAGCCATTGAGAAGTGGTGTAGAGACTGTGGCCTGTGCAATCTAAGAAGAAGGGACCGTGCCAGCCAGAGGACTCCCCTGCAGCCCATCATCACCAGGCAGCCGCTGGAACTGGTCGCCCTGGACCATGCTAAACTGGCTCCAAGCAGAAGCGGGTATGTCTACGCCCTAACCATCGTGGATCACTACTCCCGGTTCCTGATGGTGGTCCCTGTCAAAGACTTAACGGCTCAGACAGCAGCAAGAGCCTTCCAGCTGCACTTCTGCCGCCCCCACGGGTACCCGGACCAAGTGCTGACGGACCAAGGACCAGCCTTTGAAGCGGAGGTCTTTCAGGAGTTCTGCAACCTGTATGGCTGCAAAAAGATAAGAACAACGCCCTATCACCCCCAAACCAATGGACTCTGCGAGAAGATGAACCAGGTGGTGATAGATCTGCTAAAATCATTGCCCCTGGAAGAACGCAGTCTGTGGCCTGAGAAACTGCCCGATCTGGTGGACCTGTATAACCACATCCCGGTAGGTTCCACCAACTGTACCCCAGCTTACCTCATGTGAGCAAGACCTGGTAAGCTGCCTGTTGACCTGGATATGGGAGTCCTGACACCCGAGGACACCTCACCAGAGGCAGACTGGGATACAGAACGGCAGCAACAGTACCGGAAAGTACAGGAGAGCATCGAGCGAAGTCTCTGTCAATCAAGAGAAAGGCAGGAGAGGACTTATAACCAACATGCTCCCGCTGTTACCCTGGTACCTGGAGAGCAGGTCTTGAAAAGAAAAAGGCGGCTCCATAAGTTGGATGACCAGTGGGAAAAGGACCCATACACCGTACTGCCCTCAAGCCACAATAATCCAAAGGTGTACGTCATCAGCAAGGATGGAGGAGAGACCACAGCCACTGTCTCCAGAGACCACCTGAAAAAGTGCCCCGAGAGGTTACAAAGCACGGATGAAGATCAGGAAGACCCTCAACCCGTAGAGGAAAAGGAGGAAATGATCAGCACCGTACTCGGAGACTTTCCCCGGTCCTGGACACAAGTAAACAACACTATCGTGGTGCCCGTCCTCACCTTTCTCCAGCCAGCCCCTCAAGTGCCTACAGAAGACCAGGTAGAGCTGGAAGAGCAGCCGGCCCAGGAGGCAGAAGAGTCCACACCAGCAGCGCAGGAGGATCAACCCTCTGCTAGTAGTGAGCCTGCCGTGCCCCTAGTGAGCCAAAGAGTGCGCAGACAGCTGCCCAGCTTACCCATAACACCTCCTACACCCTGTAGTGCAGAACCAGTTAGTGAGTTGCGTAGATCCACTAGAAGCACTAGAGGTCAGATGCCCGCTCGCTGGAAAATATAAACTAATGCACTGTGAATTTATCTGTTTAACTGTTTATGGTTTTTGTTGTTGCCTGTTACTAATTATGTTTCTCAGTTACCCTGCAGATTTCTTTGGACTAACAGGTTATGGACGCTGGATAACCGGAACAGTTTTGTAGATAGTTGCACCTTGGTGCCTCTTGCGAAGATGGCCGCGGAAGAGAAAACATGTCTGGCGCGGCCTCCTTGCGGCCCAAAGTAGCTAGCTTCAGCCTTGCAGCCACGCCCAAGGCCAACGCAAGGGGTTTTCTTTGGACAGGTCCCCTACTTCGCTTAAAGCTTCACCTTGGGTGACATGGACACCCTCTTGTTTCACGAACTTCACCTTGGGTGATATGGACACCCGGTCACGGACACGCCGTGACCACAAAATGCACTTTTTCATGTTGACTTGTTATTGTTTATACCCTTGTATTTATGTTTCTTTAAAAATGTGTTTAGTCCCGGAGTACTAAAATTTACTAGGGGGGAATGTGGCACCCCAGGGGTCTGGTTGCCACAGTAATAGAAATATTATGTCTGAGAGCAAGTAGGAGGTTTCTCTGGTCAGGAGCCCTGAGCATGCAACACTGCCCGCCCAGACCTGGGAGGGGAGGAATCTGCCCTTATAAACTAGGTCTGGGGCGGGATTAGGGGAGTCAGAGCCTGGAGAGGGAAAGTAAGAACCAGGAGCTCTGTAGGAACAGTAGCTGAATACCAGGGGCTGGAGCTGAGCAGAGTTCCCCCTGGTTGAAGACACTAATACCGGACACGGAGTCCGAGGCTGTGGGGACATCCAGGTCCAGCAGCAGAATCCAACCGGCAGGGGATTCCATGTCCTCTGGCCATAGAAGCCCAGAGGCACGGTCACAAGCAAGGGACCAGCAACGCCATTGTGAAGCGGAGGCTAACAGAAGGCCCCAAGTCACCGGCCATACGGGTGAGCACCACACGGTATACTCAGGGACGTGGGCTACTTCTACCCGCATAGAGCAAGGTAGCCAGGAAAGAGTGCAGATAGACGGGGAGGCCTACAACTCCACCTGGCCAGGGGAGATCCTGCTTGCTCACAGACTGACCAGGCCCCTACTGCTAACCAGTACTCCCGGGAGGGTCTGCTTTATACCATCAGTAAAGACCCTGAACTGCACCACACGTCTCTGTGTTTCATCGCCGCACCAGCACCATCAGTACTGGGACGCTTACACCATCACTCCCATTATCTCTCACATTAGCTGCCCTGAGGCAATACTTCTCCCGTGGGGAGTTATCCCATACTCGGCTGCGCAAACAACATCAGCCTCAGCGGTCTGCAGCGCAGCGGCGGTCCCCACTGACCGCAATCCACGGGTGGCGTAGTCGGACATTGTTATTACCTAAGACTGCCACTGGTTTGACCGCCCTGGGCACGGACCGGGTCACCGCCACACTGAGACTACAACCCCCAGCGATCCAGCTCCGGGTATCCCCTGCACAACACTGGCCCAGGGGGCGCGTCATATACTGGGTCCTCTAAATTGCTCCAAACAATATAAAGGCCCCATGTAGTATATAATAGGCCAAATGTATTGCTCCATACAGTATCTACTGGGCCCCATAAATTGTTCCATACAGTATAATATCTCCATATAGTATATAATGGGCCCCATATATTGCTCCATATAGTATAATGGCCCCATATATTGTATAATTGGCCCCATATATTGATTCACAGTATAATCGCCCTATATAGTATATAATGGGCCCCATATATTACTTCATAAAGTATAATGGCCCCATATAGTATATAATAAGCCCCACATATTGCTCCATACAGTATAATGGCCTCATACAGTATATGACAGGCCCCATATATTGCTCCATACAGTATATACTGGACCCCATATAATGCTCCATACAGTATAATGGCAACATATATTATATAATGGGCACAATATATTGCTCCATACAGTATATACTGGGCCCATATATTGCCCCATACAGTATAATGGCCCCATATATTATATAATGGGCCCAATATATTGCTCCATACAGTATATACTGGGCCCTAGATACTGCTCCATACAGTATAATGGCCACATATAGTATATAATAGGCCCCATATATTGCTCCATAAAGTGTAATGGCCACATATAGTATATATGGGCCCCATATATTGCTCCATACAGTATATACTGGGCCCCATATATTGCTGCAAAGTATAATGGCCCCATATAATATATAAAGGGCCACATTTTTTGCTCCATACTAGATATACTGGGCCCCATGTATGGCTCCATACAGTATATACTGGGCCCCATAAATTGATCCATACAGTATAATGGTCACATATAGTGTATGATATGCCCAATATATTGCTCCATACAGCATATACTGGGCCCTAGATAATGCTCCATACAGTATAATGGCCACATATAGTATATAATGGGCCCATATATTGCTCCATACAGTATATACTGAACCCCATATATTGCTGCAAAGTATAATGGCCCCATATAATATATAATGGGCCACATTTTTTGCTCCATACTGTATATACTGGGCCACATAGAGTATATACTGGGCCCCATGAATTGATCCATACAGTATAAGGGTCACATATAGTATATGATGTGCCCCATATATTTCTCCATACAGTATATACTGGGCCCCATATACTGCTGCAGGGTATAATTGCCCCATATAGTATATAATGGGCTCCATAAATTGCTCCATACAGTAAAATGGCCCCATATAATATATAATGAGCCTCATATATTGCTCCATACTATATAATGGCCCCATATAGTGCTCCATACAGTATAATGACCACATATAGTGCTCCATACAGTATAATGGGCCCCATATATTGCTCCATGCAGTATATACTGGGCCCCATAAATTGTTCCATACACTATAATTGCCACGTAAAGTATTATATAATGGGCCCCATATATGGCTCCATACAGTATATACTGGGCGCCATATATTGCTCCATACACTATAATGACCCCATATATTATATAATGGGCCCCATATATTGCTCCATATAGTATATAATGGACCCCATACATTGATCCATACAGTATAATGGCCCCATATAGTATATAATGGGCCCTATGTATTGCTCCATACAGTATAATGGCCCCATATAGTATATAATGGGCCCCATATATTGCTCCATGCAGTATATAATGGGCCACATATTGCTCCATACAGTATAATGACCACATATAGTATATAATGGGCCCCATATATTGATCCACAGTATAATGGCCCCATGTAGTATATAATGGGCCTCACACATTGCTTCCTACAGTATAATGGCCCAAAATAGTATATAATATGCCCCATATATAGCTCCATACAGTATATAATGGGCCCCATATATTGCTCCATACTGTATATACTGGGCTCCATACAGTATATACTGAGCCCCATATATTGCTTCACAGTATAATGGCCCCTTATAATATATAAAGAGAAACTTTTTTGTTCCATACTGTATATAATGGGCCTAATATATTACTCCATACAGTATAATGGTCACATATAGTATATAATGGGACCCATATATTGCTGCACAGTATAATGGCCCCATTTAGTATAAAATGGGCTCCATAAATTGATAAATACAGTATAATGGCCCCATATAATACATAATGGGCCCCAGATATTGCTTCATACAGCATAATGGCTCCATACAGTATATACTGAGCCCCATATGTTGCTCCATACAGTATAATGGCCCCATATAGTATATAATATGCCCCATATATTGCTCTATACTGTATATAATGGGCCCAATATATTGCTCCATACAGTATAATGGTCACATATAGTATATAATGGGCCCCATATAATGCTGCACAGTATAATGGCCCCATATAGTATAAAATGGGCTCCATAAATTGCTAAATACGGTATAATGGCTCCATATAATATATAATGGGCCCCATATATTGCTCCATACAGCATAATGGCCCCATATAGAGCTCCATACAGTAAAATGACCACATGTAGTATATAATAGGCCCCATATAGTACTCCATCCAGTATAATGGGCCCCATTAATTGCTCCACACAGTATATACTGGGCCCGATAAATTGTTCCATACAGTATATACTGGGCCCCATATATTGATCCACAGTATAATGGCCCCATATACTATATAATGGGCCCCATATATTGCTCCATACAGCATAATGGTCCCATATATTATATAATGGGCCCCATATATTGCCTATACAGTATAAACTGGGCCCCATATATTAATCCACAGTATCATGGCCCGATATAGTATATAATGGGCCCCATATATTGCTTCATAAAGTATATTGGCCCCATATAGTATATAATGGTCGACATATATTGCTCCAAACAGTATCATGGCCCCATATAGTATATAATAGGCCCCATATATTGCTCCACACAGTATATAATGGGCCCCATATATTGCTCCATACAGTATATACTGAGTCCCATATATTGCTGCACAGTATAATTTCCCCTTATAATATATAAAGGGCCACATTTTTTCCTCCTACTGTATATATTGGGCCCCATTTATTGCTCCATACAGTACATACTGGGCCCCATATATTGCTGCACAGTATAATGGCCACATATAGTATATAATGGGCCCCATATATTGCTTCATACAGTATAATGGCCAAATATAGTATTTAACGGCCCACATATATTGCTCCATACAGTAAAATGGCCACATATAGTATATGATAGACCCCATATAGCACAAAATAGGCCCGATATATTGCTCCATATAATATAATGGCCACATATAGTATATAATGGGCCCTATATATTGCTCCATACAGTATATACTGGGCCCCATATATTGCTCCATACAGTATATACTGGGACCCATATATTGCTGCACAGTATAATGGCCCCATATAGTATATAATGGGCTCCATACATTTCTAAATGCAGTATAATGGCCCCATACAATACATAATGGGGCCGATATATTGCTCCATACAATATAATGACCACATATAGAATATAATAGGCCCCATATATTGCTCCATACAGTATAATGGCACCATATAGTATATAATAAGCCCTATATATTGCTCCATACAGTATAATTGGCCCTGGGTAGTGCTCCATATAGCATAATGGCCCCATATAGTGCTCCATACAGTATAATGACCACATATAGTATATAATCGGCCCCATATAGTGCTCCATACAGTATAATGGGCCCCATATATTGCTCCATACAGTATATACTGGGCCCCATATATTGATCCACAGTATAATGGCCCCATATAGTATATAATGGGCCCCATGAATTAATCCATACAGTATATAATGGGCCCCATATATTGGTCCATACAGTATAACGGCCACATATAGTATATAATAGGCCCCATATATTGCTCCATACAGTATAATGGCCCCATATATTATATGATGGGCCCCATATATTGCTCCATACAGTATAATGGCACCACATATTATATAATGGGCCCCATATATTGCTCCATACAGTATATACTGGGCCCCAAATGTTGCTACACAGTATAATGGCCCCATATATTATATAAAAGGCCCCATATTTTGCTCCATACTGTATATACTGGGCCCCATATATTTCTCCATACAGTATATACTTGGCCCCATAAATTGATCCATACAGTATAATGGTCACATATAGTATATGATGTGCCCCATATATTGCTCCATAAAGTATATACTGGGCCCCATATACTGCTGCACAGTATAGTTGCCCCATATAGTATATAATGGGCTCCATAAATTGCTCCATACAGTATAATGGCCCCATATAATATATAGTGGGTCTCATATATTGCTCCATACAATACAATGGCCCCATATAGTGCTCCATACAGTATAATGACCACATATAGTGCTCCATACAGTATAAAGGGCCCCATATATTGGTCCATACAGTATATACTGGGCCCCATAAATTTGGAAGTCGCCTTGCTACACTCATCAGGAGAGCTTTAAACTAGAACAATGTGGGAAGGGAAACAAAAGGCCAGAAAAAGCCATACAGCTGACAAATACTATTGAGATCTCTGCTACTGGAAGTGGAAAGGAAGAACAAAGACAAAACAATTTAAATAATAAAAATATGGGAGGAAGAGAAACCAATCACAAACTAAAATGTTTTTATACAAATGCACAAAGCATGGGCAACAAACAAGGAGAATTGGAACTACTAATGCAGGAAAAGGAATATGATGTCATTGGAATCACTGAAACTTGGTGGGACGATACACATGATTGGAATAAAAGGCTAAAAGGATACAACTTATTTGCAAGAAACAGACTTGATAAACGAGGAGGAGGTGTTGCATTGTATGTTAGAAAAGAATATATCTGCACAGAGATTGAAGCTTCAGAGACTGGGAGTTCTGTGGAAACTATTTGGGTAAGAATACAAGGAGAGAACAACGGAAAGGACACCATTGTAGGCATTTACTACAGGCCACCTGGGCAAGCTGAAGATATGGATGAACTCTTTATGTATCAAATGACCAAGTTCTCCAAAAAATATGACGTAGTGGTCATGAGAGATTTCAACTATCCAGACATTTGTTGGGAATCTCTCTCAAGTAAAACTAATCGGTCAAGCAAATTCTTATCCTCTCTTGCTGACAACTTTATCTTCCAAAAGGTAGGGGAGAAAACAAGGGGATCTGCTACTTTGGATCTAATCCTTATAAACAGGGAGGAAATGGTTGAGGAGGTAAAAGTGGCTGGGACCCTAGGAGGCAGCGACCATGCTATTATAGAATTTTGGATAACTAGAGGAGGAAGACATGTGAAGACTCAAACTTCAAGGTTAGATTTTAGAAAGGCAGATTTTAAGAGACTCAGAAAGAGAATAGGAGGGATCCAATGGCTGGATGTCCTTAAGGACAAAAATGTCCAGGAAGGATGGGAAATTTTTAAAAATGAGATTCTCAAAGCACAATCGTTAACAATCCCGAAAAGTAGGAAGAATGGGAAGCATTTAAGGAAACCAGGATGGATGAACACAGAACTTAAACACATGCTAAAAAGAAAGAAAGAAATGTTTATTAAATGGAAAGAGGGAGGCATATCTAAAGAAGATTATAATGCAGTCTGCAGATCCTGCAGGGCACGTATCAGGTTAGCTAAAGCTGACAATGAATTAAGGCTTGCAAGAGATGTCAAAAGCAATAAAAAAGGATTTTGGGGGTATGTCAAAAGTAAAAGAAAAGTCAAAGATGCTATAGGATTTTTACAGGATGAAAATGGAGAAATGGTAAGAGAGGATGTTGAGAAGGCCGAACTTTTTAATTCCTATTTTGCATCTGTTTTCTCTCAGAAAGAAAATGTAACATCAACTGATCTTCACTGTCCTTTTAAAGGAATAGAGGAATCCAAGTTATCTGTAAACAGAAAGATTGTGAGGGAATATTTAGCTAACATAAATGAGTTCAAGTCTCCAGGTCCAGATGAATTACACCCCAGAGTACTGAAGGAGATCGTAGAAGAAATTTTAGAACCACTCTCCATAATCTTTGAAAATTCTTGGAGAACAGGAGAAGTCCCAGAAGACTGGAGAAGAGCAAATGTTGTTCCTATCTTCAAAAAGGGGAAGAAGGTGGACCCAGGGAACTATAGGCCGGTGAGTCTGACTTCTATACCAGGAAAGATCTTTGAACAAATTATTAAACAACATGTATGTAAGTACATGGATAAGAATGAAGTGATTAACCAGAGTCAGCATGGGTTTGTAACTAACAAGTCATGTCAGACTAACTTAATTTCCTTCTATGACAGAATCACTGACTGGGTGGATCAGGGAAATGCTGTAGATATAGTATATCTTGACTTCAGCAAAGCATTTGACAAAGTATCTCACACCATCCTTATTGAAAAAATGACCAAGTATGCAATGGACCAGGCAACTGTTAGGTGGATTCATAACTGGCTTAGTGATCGGACTCAAAGGGTGGTTGTAAATGGCTTCACATCCAGCTGGATGAACGTCTCAAGTGGGGTACCACAGGGCTCCGTCCTGGGACCTGTATTGTTCAACATCTTTATCAATGATTTAGATGAAGGAATTGAGGGTAAACTGATTAAATTTGCTGATGACACAAAGCTAGGAGGGATAGCTAATACTAGAGAAGAGAGAGAGAGGATTCAAAAAGACCTAAATAAACTGGAGCAGTGGGCAGCAACCAACAGAATGGTTTTTAACAGGGAAAAATGCAAAGTACTACATCTGGGCAATAAAAATGAAAAAAGCATATACAGAATGGGAGGAATAGAGCTAAGCAACAGTACATGTGAAAAAGACTTAGGTATACTAATAGATCATAGACTGAACATGAGTCAACAGTGTGATGCAGCAGCAAAAAAGGCAAATACAATTCTGGGATGTATTAACAGAAGCATACAGTCTAGATCACGTGAAGTCATTATCGGTCTTTACTCCTCTTTGGTCAGACCTCATCTGGAATACTGTGTACAGTTTTGGGCACCACATTTTAAAAAAGACATAGACAAACTGGAGCAAGTTCTGAGAAGAGCGACCAGAATGGTGACTGGTCTGCAAACCATGTCCTATGAGGAACGGTTGCAGGATTTGGGAATGTTTAGCTTGCGAAAAAGAAGACTGAGAGGAGACTTAATAGCTGTCTACAAATATGTCAAGGGCTGTCACATTGTAGAAGGATCATCTTTATTCTCATTTGCACAAGGAAAGACTAGAAGCAATGGGATGAAGCTAAATGGGAGGAGACACAGATTAGATATTGGAAAAAACTTTTTGACAGTTAGGGTGATTAATGAGTGGAACAGGCTGCCACGAGAGGTGGTGAGTTCCCCTTCAATGGACGTCTTCAAACAGAGGCTGGACAGACATCTGTCTGAGATGATCTAGTGAATCCTGCTTTGAGCAGGGGGTTGGACCAGATGACCCAGGAGGTCCCTTCCAACTCTACCATTCTATGATTCTATGTTCCACACAGTATGATTGCCCCATATAGTAAATAAGGGGCCCCATATATTACTCCATACAGTATAATGGCTATATACAGTATATACTGGGCCCCATATATTGCTCCATACAGTATATACTGGGCCCCATATATTGCTGCACAGTATAATGGCCCCATATAATAAATAAAGGGCCACATTTTTTGCTTCATACTGTATATACTGGGCCTCATATATTTCTCCATACAGTATATACTGGTCACCATAAATTGATCCATACAGTATAATGGCCCCATAGAGTATATAATGAGCCCTATGTATTGCTCCATACAGTATAATGGCCCTATATAATATATAATGGGCCCCATACATTGCTCCATACAGTATAATTGCCCCATATATTGCTCCATACAGTATAATGGCCCTATATAATATATAATGGGCCCCATACATTGCTCCATACAGTATAATTGCCCCATATATTGCTCCATACAGTATAATGGCACCACATATTATATAATGGGCCAAATATATTGCTCCATACAGTATATACTGGGCCACATATATTGCTGCACAGTATAATGGCCCCATATAATATATAAAGGGCCACAATTTTTGCTCCATACTGTATATACTTTGCCCCATATATTGCTCCATACAGTATAATGGCCACATATAGTATATAATAGGCCCCATATATTGCTCCATACAGTGTAATGGCCACATATAGTATATAATAGGCCCCATCTATTGCTCCATACAGTGTAATGGCCACATATATACTATATAATGGGCCCCATATATTGCTCCATACAGTATATACTGGGCCCCATATGTTGCTACACAGTATAATGGCCCCATATATTATATAAAAGGCCCCATATTTTGCTCCATACTGTATATACTGGGCCCCATAAATTGATCTATACAGTATAATGGTCACATATAGTATATGATATGCCCCATATATTGCTCCATACAGTATATTGCTCCATACAGTATATACTGGGCCCCATATACTGCTGCACAGTATAATTGCCCCATACAGTATATAATGGGCTCCATAAATTGATCCATACAGTATAATGGCCCTATATAATATATAGTGGGTCCCACATATTGCTCCATACAATATAATGGCCCCATATAGTGCTCCATACAGTATAATGACTACATATAGTGCTCCATACAGTATAAAGGGCCCCATATATTGCTCTATACAGTATATACTGGGCTCCATAAATAGTTCCACACAGTATAATTGTCCCACATAGTATATAATGGGCCCTATATATTACTCCATACAGTATAATGGCTACATACAGTATATACTGGGCCCCATATATTGCTCCATACAGTATATACTGGGCCCCATATATTGCTGCACAGTATAATGGCCCCATATAATAAATAAAGGGCCACATTTTTTGCTCCATACTGTATATACTGGGCCTCATATATTTCTCCATACATTATATACTAGGCACCATAAATTGATCCATACAGTATAATGGCCCCAAATAGTATATAATGGGCCCTATGTATTGCTCCATACAGTATAATGGACCTTAATAATATATAATGGGCCCCATATATTGCTCCATACAGTATATACTGGGCCCCATATACTGCTGCACAGTATAATTGCCCCATATAGTATATAATGTGCTCCATTAATTGCTCCATACAGTGTAATGGCCCCATATAATATATAATGCGTCTCATATATTGCTCCATACAATATAATGGCCCCATATAGTGCTCCATACAGTGTAATGACCACATATAGTGCTCTATATAGTATAATGGGCCCCATATATTGCTTCATACAGTATATACTGGACCCCATAAATTGCTGCACAGTATAATGGGCCCCATATATTGCTGCACAGTATAATGGCCCCATATAATACATAAAGGGCCATATTTTTTGCTCCATACTGTATATACTGGGCCTCATAAATTGCTTCATACAGTATAATTGCCCCATATATTGCTCCATACAGTGTAATCGCAACATATAGTATATAATGGGCCCCATATATTGCTCCATACAGTATAATGGCCCCATATAATATATAATGGGTCTCATATATTGCGACATACAATATAATGGCCCCATATAGTGCTCCATACAGTATAGTGACCACATATAGTGCTCCATACAGTATAATGGGCCCCATATATTACTCCATACAGTATATACTGGGCCCCATAAATTGTTCCACACAGTATAATTGCCCCGTATAGTATATAATGGGTCCCATATATTACTCCATACAGTATAATGGCTCCGTACAGTATATACTGGGCCCCATATATTGCTCCATACAATATATACTGGGCCCCATATATTGCTGCACAGTATAATGGCCCCATATAATATATAAAGGGCCACATTTTTTGCTCCATACCGTATATACTGGGCCTCATATATTGCTCCATAAAGTATATACTCGGCCCCATACATTGATCCATACAGTATAATGGCCCCATATAGTATATAATGGGCCCTATGTATTGCTCAATACAGTATAATGGCCCTATATAATATATAATGGGCCCCATACATTGCTCCATACAGTATAATTGCCCCATATATTGCTCCATACAGTGTAATCGCAACATATAGTATATAATGGGCCCCATATATTGTTCCATATGGTATAATGGCCCCATATAGTATATAATGGGCCCCATATATTGCTCCATACAGTATATACTGGGCCCCATATATTGCTCCATACAGTATATACTGGGCGCCATATATTGCTGCACGGTATAATGGCCCCATATAGTATAAAATGGGCTCCATAAATTGCTCCATACAGTATAATGGCCCTATATTATATATAATGGGCCCAATATATTGCTCCATACAATATAATGGCGCCATATAGTGCTCCATACAGTATAATGACCAAATATAGTATATCATAGGCCTCATATAGTGCTCCATACAGTATAATGTGCCCCATATATTGCCCCATACAGTATATACTGGGCCCCATAAATTGTTTCATACAGTATAATTGCCCCGTATAGTATATAATGGGCCCCATATATTGCTCCATACAGTATAATGGCTCCATACAGTATATACTGGGCCTCGTATATTGCTTCATACAGTATAATGGTCCCATATATTATATAATGGGCCCCATATATTGCTACATACAGTATATACTGGGCCCCATAAATTGATCCACAGTATAATGGCCCCATGTAGTATATAATGGGCCTCATATATTGCTTCATACCGTATAATGGCCCCATATAGTATATAATAGGCCCCATATATTGCTCCATACAGTATATAATGGGCCCCATATATTGCTCCATACAATATATACTGGCTCCATACAGTATATACTGAGCCCCATATATTGCTCCACAGCATAATGGCCCCTTTTAATATATAAAGAGAAACTTTTTTGCTCCATACTGGATATACTGGGCCCAATATATTGCTCCATACAGTATAATGACCCCATATAGTATATAATGGGCCCCATATATTGGTCCATACAGTATATACTGGTCCCCCATATATTGCTCCATACAGTATAATGGCTTCATATAGTATATACTGGGCCCCATATATTGCTCCATACAGTATAATGGCCCCATATAGTATATAATAGGCCCCATATATTGCTCCATACAGTATATAATGGGCCCCATATATTGCTCCATACAGTATATACTGGGCCCCATATACTGCTCCATACAGTATAATGGCCCCATATAGTATATAATGGGCCCCATATTTTGCTCCATACAGTATATAATGGGCCCCATATAATGCTCCATACAGTATATACTGGGCCCCATATATTGCTGCACAGTATAATGGCCCCATATAGTTTATAATGGGCTCCATAAATTGCTAAATACAGTATAATGGCCCCATATAATATATAATGGGCTCCATATATTGCTCCATACAGTATAATGGCCCCATATAGTGCTCCATACAGTATATTGACCACATATAGTATATAATAGGCCCCATATAGTGCTCCATACAGTATAATGGGCCCCATATTTTGGTTTATTTTGCTTCATACAGTATAATGGCTCCATATAGTATATAATGGGCCCCATATATAGTTCCATACAGTATAATAGCCCCTTATAGTAAATAATGGGCCCCACATATTGCTCCATACTGTATAATGGTCCCATATAGTGCTCCATACAGTATATACTGGACCCCATATATTGCTCCATAAAGTATAATGGCCCCATATAGTATATAATGAGCCCCATATATTTTTCCATACAGTTTAATGGCCCCTTATATTGCTCCATACAGTGTATAATGGGCCCCATATATTGCTCCATACAGTATAATGGCCCCTTATCTATAATATTACCGGGGATGCGTATCTGAAGCCTTTATAGACTGCGCATGCATGACGCGCAGTCTGGCTCCAGGCAGAATCACGCATCCAGCCGTTACAGGTAAGAGGAGTGTATGGCGCGGTATACGTAGACACTGAACGTATACCGCGATCTCTGGCGCCATACTTAGATACTTACCTGACCGGGAGGAGCGTTGCCGCGGCGCCTCTCTATGCCGGAGACCGGGGCAGGAGTAAGGCGTCGGATCGGAAACCAGGATGGGGATGAGGGGTGCCGTGCATACCGGGATTGGGGGTGAGGGGTGCCATGCATACCGGGATTGGGGGTGAGGGGTGCCATGCATACCAGGATTGGGGGTGAGGGGTGCCAAGCATACCGGGATTGGGGGTGAGGGGTGCCATGCATACCGGGATTGGGGGTGAGGGGTGCCATGCATACCAGGATTTGGGGATGAGGGGTGCCATGCATACCGGGATTGGGGGTGAGGGGTGCCAAGCATACCGGGATGAGGGATACCATACAAACCAGGATAGGGATGAGGGATGGGGTACCATGCATACCGGGATAGGGATGAGGAGTACCACACATACCAGGATAGGGATGAGGAGTACCATACAAACCAGGATAGGGATGAGGGATGGGGTACCATGCATACCGGGATAGGGATGAGGAGTACCACACATGCCAGGATAGGGATGAGGAGTACCATACATACCAGGGTTGGGATGAGGGGGCCACGCATACCAGGATTGGGGGTGAGGGGTGCCATGTGACTCGCCCCTTGGGCCGTGGGGCACTCGGATCCGGGCAATAGGGAAACGGTGGGAGTAGTAGTGGCAACCCAGTTCCGTGGCTCAGGGTGGTCAGGACAGTGGTAGTCCGTTATGTGCTGTTGATTATGTTCGACTACGCCACCCGTGGATTGCGGTTATTAGGAACCGCCGCTGCATGCAGACCGCTGGGGCTGATGATGTGTGCAGCTGGGGTAGTGTGACTCCCCACGGGAAGAGTGCGGCCGCAGGGCAGTATAATGGATGGTGGGAGTGATGGTAGTGAGAGTCCCAGTGCTGATAGTGCTGGAGGAGCAAGGAGCACACAGAAAACAGGTTGCAGTCCAGGGTCTTTACTAAAACAAGTAAACTGACCCACAAACAGTCCCGGCTAGGAGGGGACCTGGATGTCTGAGCGCAACGGGGAAATTGGCCCTGGTCAGGGTGAGGGTGTAGGCCTACCGTGCTTTCTGTGCTCCTTCTGGCTATCTCCTGCTTATAGGGTAACAGCCCACGCTTCCGAGCTCTCCGTGTATTCTCGCCTGTATGGCCTGCGACGTGGGTTCCTTTCTGCTCCCAGCCTTGTACGGCTTTACTGGTCCCTTCGGTTGTGGCAGGGCCTCCAGGCTTCTTAGGCCAAGGAATATACAGTCCCCTGCGGACTGGTTATCTGCTGGAGAATGTGGAATCCTCCCAGCCTCAGACACCAAAGTCTGGTAAATTAAGTCCGTTATCTGCCAAGACAGGCTCTCTTCGCCTCTTGTCTCTGGCTTGTGGCTCTCCTACTGCCACACTTCCTCTTAGGGTGCAATACAACTGTCCCTCTCTGCTCTGGGACCTGAATCCTGAGACAGGTCGTCCAGTTCTCCCTAACCCTGCCCCCAGTACCAGCTTTTATAGGGGCAGCCAGCTCCCCCTACTGGCCTGAGACAGGAGGCATTGCATGCTAATATTCCCCTGACCAGAGAACCTCCCCCTTGCTCTCAGACACAGCTTTATTACACTTTGTGGCATCCAGGCCAGGGAGACACACCATGCATACCAGGATTGGGGATGAGGGGTGCCATGCATGCCAGGATTGGGATGAGGGGTGCCATGTATACCAGGATTGGGGATGAGGGGTGCCATGCATGCCAGGATTGGGATGAGGAGTGCCATGCATACCAGGATTGGGATGAGGGGTGCCATGCATGCCAGGATTGAGATGAGGGGTGCCATGCATGCCAGGATTGGGATGAGGGGTGCCATGCATACCAGGATGGGGATGAGGGGTGCCATGCATACCAGGATTGGGATGAGGGTTGCCATGCATACCAGGATTGGGGATGAGGGGTGCCATGCATACCAGGATTGGGGATGAGGGGTGCCATGCATACCAGGATTGGGGGATGAGGAGTGCCATGCATACCAGGATAGGATGGTGGGGACAGGATGGAGGCAGCACAAATACCAGGAGGGGGGGCAGCACATACCAGCATGGGAGACCATATACCAATAAAAATGCTCGCCACCTGGGCGTAGAACGGGTTCAATAGCTCGTAGTATATAATGGGCCACCCTCATATTTTGCGACATACAGTATAATGGCTTCATATAGTATATACGGGGCCCCATATATTGCTCCATACAGTATAATGGCCCCATACAGTATATACTGGGCCCCATATATTGCTCCATGCAGTATAATGGCCCCATATGATGCTGCATACATAAAACAAAATATCAATTACTCACCTCTCCCGTTCCCCGCAGGTCCGGTATACCCAGCGCGTCTTCTAACTCTGGAGTGCTCAGGTCAGAGGGCGCGCTGTGGTGACGTCATTGCGCCCTCTGCCCTGACACATCAGAGTTAGAAGACACTGGAGCTGTTCGGAGCGAGGAGAGATGGGGGAGGGGCTGAGGGTGGGGAGGACCCCGGTGGCTGCACGGGCCCCATAGCGCGCCATCGTTTCCCCCTCCCTGGGCCACAGTACTTGCCTGCGTGCATGGGGTGGTGTCGCCAGCCATTGTTGTCATGGTAGGTCAGTTCTGCATGCGAGCACTCCTGCATCCTCCGCTTTTAAAAAGCCAGTGCCCTGTTCCTCCTCCTCTCTGGGGCCCATCGGGCATTTCACCGGTGCCCTGCCAGGCCAGTCCGACCCTGTGTGAATGTAATGTTGTACAGAGCACAGACATATGCCGGCCCTTCCTCCAAAGTGGAACTAACAATGTGTGCTGCATCTGTGCTGCGCAGACTATGCTGACTTCAGCTGACGTCCAAATCATAGCCCCACTGGATCCGGGACGGTTGTGAGATATGCCGATGATTTCTGCAGGACCCACAGCTTGTTTTTCTCAGTCGCTGCTCTCCTCCTTCTCTGACTGATCACAATATTATCTATTCCAGGTCCTTCAGCTTTGTGGTAGGAGGTAACAGGTTCCCCCAGCACTCCATGTGGCTCACACCTCACACCGCTCAGTACTCTGTCAGTAATCTGCTATATATCATTGCTGCACCAGAGCCATCTAGAGGTCACAGTAATACATTGCAACACAACAAAGTAAACATTAAAAGAGAGAAAAATAAACACTCTATAGAATAAAATATTCAGTCATTTAAAGGCAGACTGAAAAATTAAATAGTTGGCAAAATACACAGAGGTGACACCACTGAGAAGATGTGTTTTATTGATTAAGTGGTGTGCGCCCCTTAATGAATTTGATGCATCCAACTATAAAATACTCCATCATTAAAATTGGGGTATACAATGTCAATCTTAAATGGAAGGTGCCATGATTTTTATTTTTGTATTAATAATTATTGAGTATATAATCAATTATTTTTAATACAAAATTAAATGCACTGGTTTAATATTTTTGAATTTATTAACTCTATCTACAGCCACAGTGGGCGGCCATATAAGTTTGCTGATGTGTAATTGTCTGAGCACGAAGCTTACACACTTCAAATATGGCAGCCTCTGTGTACTGTGTCCTCCTGCATTTCCTGCATTGTGTCACACCAGGTGTTAGTGCAACACAGAGGGAAAGGGAGCCCAGACACTAGGGAAAGGGGGAAGTGGAGACCTCCTAGTCTGGTCTAGCGTCACCCTGTCTCAACTACCATCCCTATATTGCCTCTTCAGCAATCGCCGCACACGTGCCTCGCCCTATTTTACCTGGCGCATGGCTACGGCTAGGGATGGAAGGAGATGAGCACTAGTCAACCTCCACTAAACACTATAGACAACAAGGGAAGACAAAACACGGGGAAATTGCTTAGCTTTAGATGAGTCCAAATATGCACACGGCCTCAAGCTCCAGAGAGGACAAAGTACTGCTCCGTCTAAGCCTCACAAGTAGAAATGAATATTGCCAGCGACTCCCTCTCAGACACACCAGGTATATATACACCCAGGCCAGAGAGCTAATTAGCAACAGAGAGGTAGCCGCTCGGTCCTAAAGACAGCCTCTTATCTAAGAAGCTGTCTGCAATGCCAAACGTAGAGATCTCCTGCAACTCACTGCAGGGCGACTGTCACCTCTGACACACCCGTGACACATTGTCGCTGCCTGCTGCTGTGACCTAGGCACGCCTCCTGGGCTGTCCAGGTCACAACTGTGGGAGGAGATCGGCACCATGTTTTTTGAAGCCCATAGCTGTACTGCGAGCTACACTTTCCCCCTGTCACCATTCACACAGCTCAGTGCGAGCAGTGACAGGAGGCGCAGGGATGCGGTGAATGCTGAGCGGAGGTCCAGGATGAGATGAGTATCGCAGTGTTCAGTAGACTTATATAGCAGGATAGGAAGTATTTCTGCGCTCTCCAAAGAGACAAATGTTGGTAATAGAATTGTAGGTTTATTGTCAACGCGTTTCAGAGTCCACAGACTCCTTCCTCAGGACAACCATACATAACCAGTTACAGCCATACATGGTTTAAATGCAGAAAAAAAAATGGCACCAAGTGCAGAGGGAGGGGTAAGTACAGTCACATGTCTAAATACATGCACATGACAGCTGATCTGATCAGCTATCATGTGCCTCTAACAACTGCGGAAGGATCCGAGATCCATCCGTAGTTGTTAACCAGTTAAATGCTGCTGTCAATCACTGACAGTGGCATTTAAAATAAGCGTCAGCCGAAAGCGCATCATATGTCCCGCCCATGGATTGTCATGACAGCCAAGGGCTCTGCAGAACACCCCTGTGCTTGTCATTGGGAATCTTCTATGAACGCCGGCGTGTGGCCGGCATTCGTGGGAGATCGTGATTTTTGCTACAAATAGCAGTGCTGAAGCCTTGCTATGTGTAGCACAAGCGATTAGATGATCGCAGCTTCAAGTCCCCTATGAAGAATATTGAAGCAAGTAAAAAAAAAGTTTTAAAAAATATTTTAACAATAAAAAAACAAACGTTCAAATCATCCCCCTTTTGCCCCATAGAAAATAAAACAATAACAAAAAAATAAAATAAACATATTTGGTATCGCTCTGTTCAGAATCTCCCGATCTCTCAAAATATAAAGTAAATTAATCCCATCTGTAAACGGAGTAACGAGAAAAACATCGAAAAGCCAGAATTACATTTTTTGATCGCCTCAACATTGTAATAAAATGCAAAAAAGGGCGATCAAAACATCAGATCTACCCCAAAATCGTATCAATAAAAACATCAGCTTGTTGCGCAAAAAATAAGCCCTCACCCGGCCCCAGATCCCAAAAAATGGAGACGCTACGGGTCTCGGAAAATGGCGACATAAGCTAATTTTTTTTCCTTACAAATTTCAGATTTTGTTTCACCACTTAGATTAAGAAGAACCTCTCCATGTTTGGTATCTGCGAGCTCGTAATGACCTGGAGAATCATAATGGAGGGCAGTTTTACCATTTAGAGAACATGATAAAAAAAAAATTGTGGAAATGAACTTTTTTTTCAATTTCCCAGCATTTTGAATTCTTTTCCCGGTTTCCAGTACACTATACGGTAAAATCAATGGTGTCATTCAAAAACACAACTCGTCCCCCAAAAAACAAGCCCTCGTACGGCCATATTGACGGAAGAATAAATACGTTATGGCTCTGGGAAAAAGGGGAGCAGAAAACCAAAGAGCGAAAATGGAAAATCGCAAGGTCGTGAAGGGGTTAAAAACAAATGTTAATATTAAAAAAAAAAAAATAACAGTTTACATGTTTTCAATTGCCGAAAATAAAATTTTGATGGCACAATCCCTTTAATGAATGTCCTGATATGATATCTAATGAGATTTCAGTCCCTCTGTATGTAAATTAAAGCTCAGATTATCTCCACAGCTTCATATTATAAGCAGAATTACAACACGCACACATGAAATACACTGCAGAGAAATAAGAGCGTTCTGTCCCTTTAAATTCAGTGTGTTACATAACACTGCTCAGCCAATAGGATCGCTGGATTTGAATTTGAAAATAAAGCAAACTGTCATTCATCCTCAGTCTGTTACAGGACAGTGAGCGGTGAAGATGGATGTCGGTGAGTGCTCCCATCCCATCATCTGATGTCACTGATCTCACCTAAATTCAATATAGGAGAGAACGGCTGCTGTCACCTGCCACTAGGGGGAGCTATCAGTACAATATATATCTACTGGTGCACTGTGCTCCCCCTAGTGGCTGCAAGAAAGCAGAATTGTATCATTAGGTCACACAGGACACTCTGCTGCCAGTATTATTTATTGAGGGGTTTATGCCACTGTTGTCAATGGGATGAGTGTGCTGGCACTGATAATGGGGGTTAGGCTTTATCCGCTGTTAATGAAGTCACTTTGGCAGTTGTTTTTAGGGGGTTTCCTGTACTTATGGGAATGAAGAACATAGAAATACATGAATGTCATATATCTTTATTTACACCCAGTAAAGGCTATGCTCCATGTGGTCATATGAGTGTATGTGTGTAATGGGGGTCCGATACCGGGGGGACGTTCACTATGAATAAATGTGGAAAGCTGTTTGTGTCTTTATCAGATCTGTGACTAAGTCTTTTTTGGATTCACAGCTTTTCCTATGACTACTGCAGAAGAGAATAGATACAGGATGGCCGCGAGCCGCAGATCTTGGGGGGTCAGCAGCTTTATTATAACCGGACCCCTTATCCTATTCTTCATCCCTGGTGAATGATAAGTGGACACTCATCAGATTCTGTTTTCTTTAGGACGTCTACCTCCAACAGGAATGTGTCTTCGGACCTGGACTCTTCTCATGTGAGATTATTTTTTTAAATATTTTTTTTTCCCATTAATCTGAAAATATTGTGCCATTAACCCCTTAAGGACTTCGGGATTTTCCGTTTTTGCATTTTTGTTTTTTGCTCCCCTTATTCCCAGAGTCATAGTGTTTGTATTTTTTGGTCAATATGGCCATGTGAGGGCTTATTTTTTGCGGGACGAGTTGTACTTTTAAATGTCATCACTGGTTTTACCATATCGTGTATGGGAAAACGGGGAAAAAATTCCAAGTGCGATGAAATTGCAAAAAAAGTGAAATACCACAGATGTTTTTTTTTGTTTTTTATACCACGTTCACTGAATGCTAAACCTGACCTGCCATTATTATTCCCCAGGTCATTATGAGTTCGTAGACACCAAACATGTATAGGTTCTTTCTTATTTAAGTGGTGAAAAAAAAATCCAAAATTTGCTTAAAAAAAATAAATAAATGGCGCCAATTTCCGAGACCAGTAGCGTCTCCATTTTTTCGGGATCTGGGTCTGTGTGAGGGCTTATTTTTTGCGCGCCGAGCTGACGTTTTTATTGTTACCATTTTGGGGTAGATCCGATGTTTTGATCGCCCGTTATTGCATTTTATTGCAATGTTGCAGCGACAAAAAAACGTAATTCTGGCGTTTAGAATTTTTTTCTCGGTACGCCGTTTACCGATCAGATTAATTCTTTTTTTATATTGATAGATCTGGCAATTCTGAACGCGGCGATACTAAATATGTGTATGTGGGTTGTTTTTATTATTATTTTATTTTGAATGGGGCGAAAGGGGGGTGATTTAAATGTTTATATTGTTTTTATTTTTTTCATATTTTTAAAACATTTTTTATGCACTTTTTGCTTGCTTCTATAGTCTCCATAGGAGACTAGAAGCAGCAACTGTCTGATCGCCTCTGCTAAATAAAACAGATCACCTCTATGTAGCAGAAATGCTCCAGTACTATGAGCGCCGACCACTAGGTGGCGCTCATAGCGATCTTTACATGACAACCACTGGGGTCTGCTGCAGACCCAGGGTTGTCATGCCCACCCATCAGTGACCTGCGATCACGTGACGGGGTCACCGATAGGAGTGGCAAGTGACGCGCCTCTGACGCGGCGCTGTTAAATACCGCTGTCAGAGATTGACAGCGGCATTTAACTGGTTAACAGCCACGGGTGGATCGCGATTTCACCTGCAGCTGTTGCGGGCACATATCAGCTGTAATAATCAGCTGACATGTGCTCGGTTCAATGGGGGCTCACCGCCGGAGCCCTTACTGAACCGGGGGTGATGGCCTGGGGCGTACTAATACGCCCCAGGCTTTAAAGGGGTTAATCCAGCATTTGATAATGCAGCCCATCTATTAGTTCAGTACAGAATTGAAACACAATGTAGATTGAGCAGAAAGTCAGTTAGAAGACAGTTTACAATAGTAGATTGTTTGCTTTCTATGCCGGGAATAATTCCGAATTCAGCAGGTCACATTGATGTTAACAGGCTTGGACTGGCCAACAGGAAAACGGGAGAATCCTCCGGTGGGCCACCACCCTCTGATATGAACAGTACTTGGCACAATATACTTGAATCTCTATGTACAGACAAAGTCAGCATCTTATTCACTTAACAATCTATCCAGTTCATTGTTATATAGATTTATGACTGAGGATAATGTTACGTTAATTGAAAAGTGGGGTCCTGGAGTTGGCTACTGGTGGGCCGAAACTGGATGCTGGATTAAATAAATTTACCTGTAATTTAAAGATTTGATACCTCTGGGCTTTGTGTGATTGATCCCATTATGTGCTTGTTTTTTCTTTCCAGCTTGTCCAAGAACAAAAGAAGAAAGGGATCTACAACTCCTGATATACTGCACCAGATTCCTGCCGTCTCCGATCTTCAACATGGAGGTCACTGATCATACCGCAGAATACGTTGTCCATGTTTTCTCCATAGATGTAAAGGAACTAGGGTTGAGCGAGTATGTTCTGTCCGAGTATGCTCGGGCCGAGCTCCGAGTATTTATAGCTGCTCGGTGATATGGTTGAATCGCTCCCGTGTGCATGATTTGCAACTGTTTGACAGTTTTATTACATGGGAGGAATGTGTAAGAAACAGACATTCCTCACATGTAATAAAACTGTCAAACAGTCGCAAATCATGCACACGGGAGCGATTCAACCATATCACCGAGCAGCTATAAATAATCGGAGCTCGGCCCGAGCGTACTCGGCGAAAGGGTTAATAGAACATACTCGCTCATCACTAAAAGGAACGTCTCAATAGTCAACTGAATGAATATCTTCTTTTATTAGCGCCTCATGCCGACCAACCGGGAAGCTCAGAAGAAATATCTACCGTTTCCTTTGGATGAAGAAAAACCTGAGCCAACATCAGTGATACCAGAAGAGCCGAAAGAAGAGGAGATGAAGGAGGCAATGAAGTATTGGGAGGTAGAAGAAATGGAAGTAGATGAGGCACAAGACACCAAGGCGAAAGAAGAAGATAAGGCAGAAGATAGCAAGGGGAAAAAACAAGATAAGGCAGAAGATACTGAGGGGAAAAAACAAGATAAGGCAGAAGATACCAAGGGGAAAAAAGAAGATAAGGCAGAAGATACCAAGGGGAAAAAAGAAGATAAGGCAGAAGATACCAAGGGGAAAAAAGAAGATAAGGCAGAAGATACTGTAGCACCCTGAGGATTCGGCTGCTACAGGAGTATTGCACCTCAACCCAGAGGTGTGATATTCCACTCCCGGGTAAGGATGGAGTGTGGAACTGAGCTCGGTAGGCTGCATGCACTACACACATCCCATTTCCGGGGAACAGGCCGACGGTACTCCCACTTAGAAATGTGCAGGTACGACCGAGTCTGTTCCTGGCTGGAGTGGGAGGGGGGTGGTACATCCCAAGTAGTGTAGGGGCAGATAGGGGGAGCAGCCTGGGTAAAGATAGGAGCTCATTGGGTGCTGGTCACCTGAGCTCACACATAGAGGGTGTATATAAGGTGGGCACCAACTAAGATCAGGGTCAGATGCAGAGGATCAGATGCAGAGAGTTAGTCAGCTGCAGAGAACAAGTCAGGAGCAGAGGAGAGAAGAAAGACAAAGACCCAGAGTGAGAGAGGAGAAAAGAGAGAGACCCAGAGCACAGAAGAGAAGGACTCTGAGATCCCAACTCAAAGCACCGGGTGAAGAGTCGGCATCAGGGTACCGGAACCCAAGCTGGTGGGGGTAAAAACATTCCCCAGCCAGAGACCGGAGACCGTGGGCAGCGTCTGCCACGGTCACCCATCACATCCACCCCGAAGGCACACCACATGAAGGGTCAGGGAACCCAGGGCCAAGGGTGTCCCAACAGAAGGCCCGAGGGAGCTGGACCTAGGTGGATTACTGGTGGGGACGGCCAGAGAACGGGACAGAAAGAGAGCTCAGGGCCACGCTCCGGACTTGTTTGGGGGTTGGCTGGATCCAGGACCTGGTGGACGCAGCACGGCTCGGGTGGTCACTAGCAGCTGGAGTGACCAGTACAACATCTGCAGTAAGTAAACACCCTTAACTGCACAACCCGACTCTGTCTTCACTGCCGTCTGCACTACACCACCACAACCCCCATCCTCTGCGCCTGTCCCCTCTGAGGCTATACCCCTCCCGTTGGGGGTTATCCCACCAAGCTGCGCACCCACCATCAGCCTCAGCGGACCCTGCTGCAGCGGCGGCCACAGTGACCGCATCACAACGGGTGGCGTAGTCGACACAAATGAACTCTTAATAACATCTGTAGGACTGCCACATAACACTGAGCTTGACGCCCTGGGCACGGGCCGGGTCACAGCCGCTCGGAGACTACAAAACCCCCCCCATCTGATCCGGTGCCGGGTATTCCCCTCAAAAAGGAATATGTCCCAGGGGGCGCGTCAACTTTGGCGTAGTCGGCAGGATTACGTGCCCGCAACACCCGGGTACTGCGTGCCTGAAGAAAAGTGCAAGTTTACCTCAGAAAGAAGTCTCCCGCCGGTTCCGGAGGGTCCACGCCATCGGACTCCATCACCAGTCGTTTCCCGCCGATTGTCCGCCATTTCCAACTTGTTCCCGCCATCTGCAGAGTTTCCCGCCACTGGGCGACGCTTCCCGCCAAAACCGCAGATTTCCCGCCTTGGAAGAGCAGCGGATGCCATTATGGGCGTGCCAAAGGAGGGCAAGAGGCCACCTCCCATCGTGGGCCAGGACAGAAAATGGCGCCAAAAGTGGAAACCGCCCCCACCAACAGAGACTGTGATGCTGGAGGTGTCTGTCAGCGTGAAAGAACTACCCCTGGAGCTGACAGTCACCGAGTTGCCCCGGGACCGCCCTCGAAGTGGGAGGGGACGAAAGGAGAGAACAAAGATGGGTGCCGCCTGGAGCAGTCTGGAGCGAGCGCACCCGGAGACAAGAAGTCTGGAGAGGAGTAGCAGAGAAGCTCACCCGGAGATGTCCAGAGAGCAGAGCAGCACCGGCCCGCTGGCCAGGAGCCTGCTGGAAGAAGAGCAGAGCAGCACCGACCCGTTGGTCAGGAGCCTGCTGGACACCACGACCCCACTAGGCCTAGTGGAGGTCCTTGCACAGCTCCCCCGAGACCGGGAGTGTGCGCAGACTGCCCTGGAGGGCCTCGCACGGAGGATGGCCCGGGTACAGCGCGAGATATTGGCGGAATGGAGCCGGGAGATGGCCCAGCAAGCTGAAACCAAGACGCAAGCTGAAACCAAGACCCGGAGCACGCCAGCCGAGATGAGGAAGGAGACCGCCTCTGAGGATGGCGCGGGAGGACCCAAGGCCGGAGACGGCGCCGAGGAGGGAGCCGAACGCATGGAGGCAGGTAAAGGGGACGCCTATACCCCAAGCCGTGACACCGCTTACCTGCCCCAGCTCCCCGTCGCAGAGCCCGAAAGTCCCCCTGCTGTGCCCGAAAACGCCATGTCACCGACGCAGACTAGGCCCCAACCGGAAGCCGCCGCCGCGACCCCTGTGACGTCACACGCCTCGACCCCGAGCGTGACCAAGCAGGAAGTACCACCAGCCTGGTCGCAGGGCCTAGAATTCCCGGGCGCCGCAACACCAACAGCGCCCCCTACCTCTGCGGAGCCTCCGGCCTGGTCGCAAGGCCAGGTAGCCCAGGGCGCCGCCGTATTAACGGTGCCCTTCACCTTCCAGGTGCCCCAGGCCTGGCCGCAAGGCCTGGGCAACCCGGGCGCCACCACCACCGCGCCCGCACCCGTAAAACCAAGGGTGCCGCGTCTGGGAGAGGACTTGTTTGCCCAGCACACGTGGCCGGACGGGCAGCCTTTCATCTGGCCCCAGAAGTATTACGAACTGGAGCACCAGAGGAGGGTTGGGGCCATGTGTGCACCCCTGATTCCGGCTCCGAAGCCCGTAATAAGGATCTCGCCCCCGCTAGCGGAAGCACAGTTTGAGTGGGACCCCACCGGAGAAGATCTAATGGGGTTCACTCAGGAAACTAGGGCAGCTGCAGCAGAGCGTGCGGAGTGCTGCCGCCAACAGCTCGAGGAGTTTGCGAGGGAGCGGAGAGAGAGGCGGGTCCGGAAACAACAGGCCCAAATAAGGAGCGCCGAGCAAAAGAGCCGGACCAGGAGGGACCCCCGTGCAGCGCACAGTCCCCGTACCACCGGGACTGTAATCAAGTTCAACCAGCAGCATGGGTGGGGCTTCATTAGAGACAACAACACCCCCGGCGACGTCTTTGTCACGCGCAGAGACGTGGAGTCTCATCTGCCGGAGGGGCACAGAGGTCGTGACCTCTACATCGGAGATGAGGTCACCTTTACCCGGCACAAGTGTGCCAAGGGACCTTATGCCCTCCACGTACACCGCCTGACGGAGGAGGAATTGCGGTGCGAGGAGGAGGAGCAAGAGGACCCGGACGGGTCTGAAGTTACCACCAGCTATAAGCAAAGAGCAGGAGGAAGACGCCGTTGAGTGCGGCAGAGCAGGTGCTGTAAATAAGTTACCCAATCGGGGTATAAAGAAACTGAAACTGTTGCTACATATATATAGTCCCCGTTGGGACCAGCTGAGTGAACTGTTTACCCGTTTACCCCTTAATCCCACAGGCTGAGGACTGTGAGCAGCCATTCCCTTCCCTCTACCTGGCCGAGGACTGAGAGCGGCCAACTTCCCCTGTATATAGTTGCGCTTCCTAAAGCGCCCCCTACCGGTTTTATAGGAAAACCAGTTTTTCTAAGAGACTGTCGCACTTTTCCCGGACACACGTTGCACAGTGTCCGGAGGAGGAACCTGAAACAAGAGACGACGAGAATGTTTATATGAAAAGTTTTATATATATAATGTTTTATATGTTTTATTATGTTTTTATGAAAAAAAAAAAAAATTGTATGTTTTGGTGTTATTTATGTCTTACAGCCCGAGGACGTGCTGTGATTTACCAGGGGGGAATGTAGCACCCTGAGCATTCGGCTGCTACAGGAGTATTGCACCTCAACCCAGAGGTGTGATATTCCACTCCCGGGTAAGGATGGAGTGTGGAACTGAGCTCGGTAGGCTGCATGCACTACACACATCCCATTTCCGGGGAACAGGCCGACGGTACTCCCACTTAGAAATGTGCAGGTACGACCGAGTCTGTTCCTGGCTGGAGTGGGAGGGGGGTGGTACATCCCAAGTAGTGTAGGGGCAGATAGGGGGAGCAGCCTGGGTAAAGATAGGAGCTCATTGGGTGCTGGTCACCTGAGCTCACACATAGAGGGTGTATATAAGGTGGGCACCAACTAAGATCAGGGTCAGATGCAGAGGATCAGATGCAGAGAGTCAGTCAGCTGCAGAGAACAAGTCAGGAGCAGAGGAGAGAAGAAAGACAAAGACCCAGAGTGAGAGAGGAGAAAAGAGAGAGACCCAGAGCACAGAAGAGAAGGACTCTGAGATCCCAACTCAAAGCACCGGGTGAAGAGTCGGCATCAGGGTACCGGAACCCAAGCTGGTGGGGGTAAAAACATTCCCCAGCCAGAGACCGGAGACCGTGGGCAGCGTCTGCCACGGTCACCCATCACATCCACCCCGAAGGCACACCACATGAAGGGTCAGGGAACCCAGGGCCAAGGGTGTCCCAACAGAAGGCCCGAGGGAGCTGGACCTAGGTGGATTACTGGTGGGGACGGCCAGAGAACGGGACAGAAAGAGAGCTCAGGGCCACGCTCCGGACTTGTTTGGGGGTTGGCTGGATCCAGGACCTGGTGGACGCAGCACGGCTCGGGTGGTCACTAGCAGCTGGAGTGACCAGTACAACATCTGCAGTAAGTAAACACCCTTAACTGCACAACCCGACTCTGTCTTCACTGCCGTCTGCACTACACCACCACAACCCCCATCCTCTGCGCCTGTCCCCTCTGAGGCTATACCCCTCCCGTTGGGGGTTATCCCACCAAGCTGCGCACCCACCATCAGCCTCAGCGGACCCTGCTGCAGCGGCGGCCACAGTGACCGCATCACAACGGGTGGCGTAGTCGACACAAATGAACTCTTAATAACATCTGTAGGACTGCCACATAACACTGAGCTTGACGCCCTGGGCACGGGCCGGGTCACAGCCGCTCGGAGACTACAAAACCCCCCCCATCTGATCCGGTGCCGGGTATTCCCCTCAAAAAGGAATATGTCCCAGGGGGCGCGTCAACTTTGGCGTAGTCGGCAGGATTACGTGCCCGCAACACCCGGGTACTGCGTGCCTGAAGAAAAGTGCAAGTTTACCTCAGAAAGAAGTCTCCCGCCGGTTCCGGAGGGTCCACGCCATCGGACTCCATCACCAGTCGTTTCCCGCCGATTGTCCGCCATTTCCAACTTGTTCCCGCCATCTGCAGAGTTTCCCGCCACTGGGCGACGCTTCCCGCCAAAACCGCAGATTTCCCGCCTTGGAAGAGCAGCGGACGCCATTATGGGCGTGCCAAAGGAGGGCAAGAGGCCACCTCCCATCGTGGGCCAGGACAGAAAATGGCGCCAAAAGTGGAAACCGCCCCCACCAACAGAGACTGTGATGCTGGAGGTGTCTGTCAGCGTGAAAGAACTACCCCTGGAGCTGACAGTCACCGAGTTGCCCCGGGACCGCCCTCGAAGTGGGAGGGGACGAAAGGAGAGAACAAAGATGGGTGCCGCCTGGAGCAGTCTGGAGCGAGCGCACCCGGAGACAAGAAGTCTGGAGAGGAGTAGCAGAGAAGCTCACCCGGAGATGTCCAGAGAGCAGAGCAGCACCGGCCCGCTGGCCAGGAGCCTGCTGGAAGAAGAGCAGAGCAGCACCGACCCGTTGGTCAGGAGCCTGCTGGACACCACGACCCCACTAGGCCTAGTGGAGGTCCTTGCACAGCTCCCCCGAGACCGGGAGTGTGCGCAGACTGCCCTGGAGGGCCTCGCACGGAGGATGGCCCGGGTACAGCGCGAGATATTGGCGGAATGGAGCCGGGAGATGGCCCAGCAAGCTGAAACCAAGACGCAAGCTGAAACCAAGACCCGGAGCACGCCAGCCGAGATGAGGAAGGAGACCGCCTCTGAGGATGGCGCGGGAGGATCCAAGGCCGGAGACGGCGCCGAGGAGGGAGCCGAACGCATGGAGGCAGGTAAAGGGGACGCCTATACCCCAAGCCGTGACACCGCTTACCTGCCCCAGCTCCCCGTCGCAGAGCCCGAAAGTCCCCCTGCTGTGCCCGAAAACGCCATGTCACCGACGCAGACTAGGCCCCAACCGGAAGCCGCCGCCGCGACCCCTGTGACGTCACACGCCTCGACCCCGAGCGTGACCAAGCAGGAAGTACCACCAGCCTGGTCGCAGGGCCTAGAATTCCCGGGCGCCGCAACACCAACAGCGCCCCCTACCTCTGCGGAGCCTCCGGCCTGGTCGCAAGGCCAGGTAGCCCAGGGCGCCGCCGTATTAACGGTGCCCTTCACCTTCCAGGTGCCCCAGGCCTGGCCGCAAGGCCTGGGCAACCCGGGCGCCACCACCACCGCGCCCGCACCCGTAAAACCAAGGGTGCCGCGTCTGGGAGAGGACTTGTTTGCCCAGCACACGTGGCCGGACGGGCAGCCTTTCATCTGGCCCCAGAAGTATTACGAACTGGAGCACCAGAGGAGGGTTGGGGCCATGTGTGCACCCCTGATTCCGGCTCCGAAGCCCGTAATAAGGATCTCGCCCCCGCTAGCGGAAGCACAGTTTGAGTGGGACCCCACCGGAGAAGATCTAATGGGGTTCACTCAGGAAACTAGGGCAGCTGCAGCAGAGCGTGCGGAGTGCTGCCGCCAACAGCTCGAGGAGTTTGCGAGGGAGCGGAGAGAGAGGCGGGTCCGGAAACAACAGGCCCAAATAAGGAGCGCCGAGCAAAAGAGCCGGACCAGGAGGGACCCCCGTGCAGCGCACAGTCCCCGTACCACCGGGACTGTAATCAAGTTCAACCAGCAGCATGGGTGGGGCTTCATTAGAGACAACAACACCCCCGGCGACGTCTTTGTCACGCGCAGAGACGTGGAGTCTCATCTGCCGGAGGGGCACAGAGGTCGTGACCTCTACATCGGAGATGAGGTCACCTTTACCCGGCACAAGTGTGCCAAGGGACCTTATGCCCTCCACGTACACCGCCTGACGGAGGAGGAATTGCGGTGCGAGGAGGAGGAGCAAGAGGACCCGGACGGGTCTGAAGTTACCACCAGCTATAAGCAAAGAGCAGGAGGAAGACGCCGTTGAGTGCGGCAGAGCAGGTGCTGTAAATAAGTTACCCAATCGGGGTATAAAGAAACTGAAACTGTTGCTACATATATATAGTCCCCGTTGGGACCAGCTGAGTGAACTGTTTACCCGTTTACCCCTTAATCCCACAGGCTGAGGACTGTGAGCAGCCATTCCCTTCCCTCTACCTGGCCGAGGACTGAGAGCGGCCAACTTCCCCTGTATATAGTTGCGCTTCCTAAAGCGCCCCCTACCGGTTTTATAGGAAAACCAGTTTTTCTAAGAGACTGTCGCACTTTTCCCGGACACACGTTGCACAGTGTCCGGAGGAGGAACCTGAAACAAGAGACGACGAGAATGTTTATATGAAAAGTTTTATATATATAATGTTTTATATGTTTTATTATGTTTTTATGAAAAAAAAAAAAAATTGTATGTTTTGGTGTTATTTATGTCTTACAGCCCGAGGACGTGCTGTGATTTACCAGGGGGGAATGTAGCACCCTGAGCATTCGGCTGCTACAGGAGTATTGCACCTCAACCCAGAGGTGTGATATTCCACTCCCGGGTAAGGATGGAGTGTGGAACTGAGCTCGGTAGGCTGCATGCACTACACACATCCCATTTCCGGGGAACAGGCCGACGGTACTCCCACTTAGAAATGTGCAGGTACGACCGAGTCTGTTCCTGGCTGGAGTGGGAGGGGGGTGGTACATCCCAAGTAGTGTAGGGGCAGATAGGGGGAGCAGCCTGGGTAAAGATAGGAGCTCATTGGGTGCTGGTCACCTGAGCTCACACATAGAGGGTGTATATAAGGTGGGCACCAACTAAGATCAGGGTCAGATGCAGAGGATCAGATGCAGAGAGTCAGTCAGCTGCAGAGAACAAGTCAGGAGCAGAGGAGAGAAGAAAGACAAAGACCCAGAGTGAGAGAGGAGAAAAGAGAGAGACCCAGAGCACAGAAGAGAAGGACTCTGAGATCCCAACTCAAAGCACCGGGTGAAGAGTCGGCATCAGGGTACCGGAACCCAAGCTGGTGGGGGTAAAAACATTCCCCAGCCAGAGACCGGAGACCGTGGGCAGCGTCTGCCACGGTCACCCATCACATCCACCCCGAAGGCACACCACATGAAGGGTCAGGGAACCCAGGGCCAAGGGTGTCCCAACAGAAGGCCCGAGGGAGCTGGACCTAGGTGGATTACTGGTGGGGACGGCCAGAGAACGGGACAGAAAGAGAGCTCAGGGCCACGCTCCGGACTTGTTTGGGGGTTGGCTGGATCCAGGACCTGGTGGACGCAGCACGGCTCGGGTGGTCACTAGCAGCTGGAGTGACCAGTACAACATCTGCAGTAAGTAAACACCCTTAACTGCACAACCCGACTCTGTCTTCACTGCCGTCTGCACTACACCACCACAACCCCCATCCTCTGCGCCTGTCCCCTCTGAGGCTATACCCCTCCCGTTGGGGGTTATCCCACCAAGCTGCGCACCCACCATCAGCCTCAGCGGACCCTGCTGCAGCGGCGGCCACAGTGACCGCATCACAACGGGTGGCGTAGTCGACACAAATGAACTCTTAATAACATCTGTAGGACTGCCACATAACACTGAGCTTGACGCCCTGGGCACGGGCCGGGTCACAGCCGCTCGGAGACTACAAAACCCCCCCCATCTGATCCGGTGCCGGGTATTCCCCTCAAAAAGGAATATGTCCCAGGGGGCGCGTCAACTTTGGCGTAGTCGGCAGGATTACGTGCCCGCAACACCCGGGTACTGCGTGCCTGAAGAAAAGTGCAAGTTTACCTCAGAAAGAAGTCTCCCGCCGGTTCCGGAGGGTCCACGCCATCGGACTCCATCACCAGTCGTTTCCCGCCGATTGTCCGCCATTTCCAACTTGTTCCCGCCATCTGCAGAGTTTCCCGCCACTGGGCGACGCTTCCCGCCAAAACCGCAGATTTCCCGCCTTGGAAGAGCAGCGGACGCCATTATGGGCGTGCCAAAGGAGGGCAAGAGGCCACCTCCCATCGTGGGCCAGGACAGAAAATGGCGCCAAAAGTGGAAACCGCCCCCACCAACAGAGACTGTGATGCTGGAGGTGTCTGTCAGCGTGAAAGAACTACCCCTGGAGCTGACAGTCACCGAGTTGCCCCGGGACCGCCCTCGAAGTGGGAGGGGACGAAAGGAGAGAACAAAGATGGGTGCCGCCTGGAGCAGTCTGGAGCGAGCGCACCCGGAGACAAGAAGTCTGGAGAGGAGTAGCAGAGAAGCTCACCCGGAGATGTCCAGAGAGCAGAGCAGCACCGGCCCGCTGGCCAGGAGCCTGCTGGAAGAAGAGCAGAGCAGCACCGACCCGTTGGTCAGGAGCCTGCTGGACACCACGACCCCACTAGGCCTAGTGGAGGTCCTTGCACAGCTCCCCCGAGACCGGGAGTGTGCGCAGACTGCCCTGGAGGGCCTCGCACGGAGGATGGCCCGGGTACAGCGCGAGATATTGGCGGAATGGAGCCGGGAGATGGCCCAGCAAGCTGAAACCAAGACGCAAGCTGAAACCAAGACCCGGAGCACGCCAGCCGAGATGAGGAAGGAGACCGCCTCTGAGGATGGCGCGGGAGGACCCAAGGCCGGAGACGGCGCCGAGGAGGGAGCCGAACGCATGGAGGCAGGTAAAGGGGACGCCTATACCCCAAGCCGTGACACCGCTTACCTGCCCCAGCTCCCCGTCGCAGAGCCCGAAAGTCCCCCTGCTGTGCCCGAAAACGCCATGTCACCGACGCAGACTAGGCCCCAACCGGAAGCCGCCGCCGCGACCCCTGTGACGTCACACGCCTCGACCCCGAGCGTGACCAAGCAGGAAGTACCACCAGCCTGGTCGCAGGGCCTAGAATTCCCGGGCGCCGCAACACCAACAGCGCCCCCTACCTCTGCGGAGCCTCCGGCCTGGTCGCAAGGCCAGGTAGCCCAGGGCGCCGCCGTATTAACGGTGCCCTTCACCTTCCAGGTGCCCCAGGCCTGGCCGCAAGGCCTGGGCAACCCGGGCGCCACCACCACCGCGCCCGCACCCGTAAAACCAAGGGTGCCGCGTCTGGGAGAGGACTTGTTTGCCCAGCACACGTGGCCGGACGGGCAGCCTTTCATCTGGCCCCAGAAGTATTACGAACTGGAGCACCAGAGGAGGGTTGGGGCCATGTGTGCACCCCTGATTCCGGCTCCGAAGCCCGTAATAAGGATCTCGCCCCCGCTAGCGGAAGCACAGTTTGAGTGGGACCCCACCGGAGAAGATCTAATGGGGTTCACTCAGGAAACTAGGGCATCTGCAGCAGAGCGTGCGGAGTGCTGCCGCCAACAGCTCGAGGAGTTTGCGAGGGAGCGGAGAGAGAGGCGGGTCCGGAAACAACAGGCCCAAATAAGGAGCGCCGAGCAAAAGAGCCGGACCAGGAGGGACCCCCGTGCAGCGCACAGTCCCCGTACCACCGGGACTGTAATCAAGTTCAACCAGCAGCATGGGTGGGGCTTCATTAGAGACAACAACACCCCCGGCGACGTCTTTGTCACGCGCAGAGACGTGGAGTCTCATCTGCCGGAGGGGCACAGAGGTCGTGACCTCTACATCGGAGATGAGGTCACCTTTACCCGGCACAAGTGTGCCAAGGGACCTTATGCCCTCCACGTACACCGCCTGACGGAGGAGGAATTGCGGTGCGAGGAGGAGGAGCAAGAGGACCCGGACGGGTCTGAAGTTACCACCAGCTATAAGCAAAGAGCAGGAGGAAGACGCCGTTGAGTGCGGCAGAGCAGGTGCTGTAAATAAGTTACCCAATCGGGGTATAAAGAAACTGAAACTGTTGCTACATATATATAGTCCCCGTTGGGACCAGCTGAGTGAACTGTTTACCCGTTTACCCCTTAATCCCACAGGCTGAGGACTGTGAGCAGCCATTCCCTTCCCTCTACCTGGCCGAGGACTGAGAGCGGCCAACTTCCCCTGTATATAGTTGCGCTTCCTAAAGCGCCCCCTACCGGTTTTATAGGAAAACCAGTTTTTCTAAGAGACTGTCGCACTTTTCCCGGACACACGTTGCACAGTGTCCGGAGGAGGAACCTGAAACAAGAGACGACGAGAATGTTTATATGAAAAGTTTTATATATATAATGTTTTATATGTTTTATTATGTTTTTATGAAAAAAAAAAAAAATTGTATGTTTTGGTGTTATTTATGTCTTACAGCCCGAGGACGTGCTGTGATTTACCAGGGGGGAATGTAGCACCCTGAGGATTCGGCTGCTACAGGAGTATTGCACCTCAACCCAGAGGTGTGATATTCCACTCCCGGGTAAGGATGGAGTGTGGAACTGAGCTCGGTAGGCTGCATGCACTACACACATCCCATTTCCGGGGAACAGGCCGACGGTACTCCCACTTAGAAATGTGCAGGTACGACCGAGTCTGTTCCTGGCTGGAGTGGGAGGGGGGTGGTACATCCCAAGTAGTGTAGGGGCAGATAGGGGGAGCAGCCTGGGTAAAGATAGGAGCTCATTGGGTGCTGGTCACCTGAGCTCACACATAGAGGGTGTATATAAGGTGGGCACCAACTAAGATCAGGGTCAGATGCAGAGGATCAGATGCAGAGAGTCAGTCAGCTGCAGAGAACAAGTCAGGAGCAGAGGAGAGAAGAAAGACAAAGACCCAGAGTGAGAGAGGAGAAAAGAGAGAGACCCAGAGCACAGAAGAGAAGGACTCTGAGATCCCAACTCAAAGCACCGGGTGAAGAGTCGGCATCAGGGTACCGGAACCCAAGCTGGTGGGGGTAAAAACATTCCCCAGCCAGAGACCGGAGACCGTGGGCAGCGTCTGCCACGGTCACCCATCACATCCACCCCGAAGGCACACCACATGAAGGGTCAGGGAACCCAGGGCCAAGGGTGTCCCAACAGAAGGCCCGAGGGAGCTGGACCTAGGTGGATTACTGGTGGGGACGGCCAGAGAACGGGACAGAAAGAGAGCTCAGGGCCACGCTCCGGACTTGTTTGGGGGTTGGCTGGATCCAGGACCTGGTGGACGCAGCACGGCTCGGGTGGTCACTAGCAGCTGGAGTGACCAGTACAACATCTGCAGTAAGTAAACACCCTTAACTGCACAACCCGACTCTGTCTTCACTGCCGTCTGCACTACACCACCACAACCCCCATCCTCTGCGCCTGTCCCCTCTGAGGCTATACCCCTCCCGTTGGGGGTTATCCCACCAAGCTGCGCACCCACCATCAGCCTCAGCGGACCCTGCTGCAGCGGCGGCCACAGTGACCGCATCACAACGGGTGGCGTAGTCGACACAAAAGAACTCTTAATAACATCTGTAGGACTGCCACATAACACTGAGCTTGACGCCCTGGGCACGGGCCGGGTCACAGCCGCTCGGAGACTACAAAACCCCCCCCCATCTGATCCGGTGCCGGGTATTCCCCTCAAAAAGGAATATGTCCCAGGGGGCACGTCAATACCAAGGGGAAAAAAGAAGATAAGGCAGAAGATACCAAGGGGAAAAAAGAAGATAAGGCAGAAGATACCAAGGGGAAAAACCAACAAGATAAGGCAGAAGATACCAAGGGGAAAAAAGAAGAAGATAAGGCAGAAGATACCAAGGGGAAAAAAGAAGAAGATGCTAAAAAATCAAAAGCAAAAGAAGAAAAGAACAACACCTGGGCCAGAAGAGTTGAGAACCAGCCAGCAGGAAGACACAAGATCCGCCAGCAGTCCATCCTTAAATACGTGAATACCAACCTCAGAGGAAGGAGGAACATCATCTGGACCATCCTCCTCAAATCAGCGAGACGTTGATGGACTCTAAGGCACCAACATTCCAGCTGAAGGAACATCAACAGCTACAAATCTAAAAATAATAAAAATAATAGACATAAAATAGTTATTATTAGATTAAGAAAGCTTAAAAATGTGGTAAAATCATAATAAAGACTTTAATAATATTAGGAGCAGTAATAATAGCAGTAATAGAATATTAATTTGTGTAATAATGGTAGAGACATAAAAATAACATCAGCAGGTTTGATCCAGGGTTGTAGGACTGATCGCCTTTTCCCGGGGTCAAGAAGGAATTTCCCCCCTGAGACAACACTGGCTGAATGTGTCCAGGGGTTTTTGCCTTCTTCTGGATCAACAGCTTTAGAAATAAGGACCTACGAATTAGTAAGATTATAGTAGAATTAGCAATAGTGGAGTAGTAATATAATATAGTATATAGCGTAATATTAGTGACCAGAAAACAGGAATAATTTCACTAGTAAAGTAATAATAAATGTATACTATTATATTAAAAATAAAATATTAATAATATTTGTTAAATGATTAATTATTAATTAAATTAAATATTAATTATTAAAATTTGAATAAGTATTAGGAGATTTGATCCAGGGTTCTAGGACTGATCGCCTTTTCCCGGGGTCAAGAAGGAATTTTTCCACCATGACACAAATTGGCCGAACGTGTCCGGGGGGTTTTGCCTTCTTCTGGATCAACATCTTTAGGAATTAGGATCTAATTTTTAGATTTAGTAAAATATCAATACAAATGTTAGCAATAATGGTAAGAATAAAATAGCAATAATACAAAAACATCAAGCATAAAATAGTAGAATATTAGTAATAATATCAGTAAAATAGCAGGAAACTAAAAATAACACAAATAATAGTAATACAAAAATAGTATCTAAGGTAATGATTATAATAATTAGTAAATAATTAATATATATTAGGGTTTTGATCCAGGGTTCTAGGACTGATCGCCTTTTTTTGGGATCAAGAAGGAATTTTTCCCCAGTGACATAAATTGGCCGAATGTGTCCAGGTTTTTTTTGCCTTCTTCAGGATCAATAACATTAGGAGTAGGATCTCATTAATAGTATCTAGAGAAATAATATAAATATTAGTAACAATAATTATAATATTATTAATAGTAAGTAAAAAAATAGAAATAAATGTTAAAAAAAGTAGCGGTAGTAATAAAATAGCAAAATAAGTTATAATAGTATAGCATTATTAGAAATAGTATAATAATAGCATAGGACATTATTAGGCATCATCAGGTTTGATCCAGGGTTCTAGGACTGATCTCTTTTTCCCGGGGTCGAGAAGGAATTTTTCCCCTTGACACAAATTGGCTGAATGTGTCCAGGGGTTTTTGCCTTCTTCTGGATCAACAGCTTTAATTCTAGGAATCTCATAATACTAGAGTAATAATAGCAATAATAAGTATAATAATGTTGTAATAATAATCAATAGATTGTGAGGATAAGAATAAGGTAAATACAATAAATAGGTTAGTTTGTTAGTGTAGGGCCCCATCTGATGAGGTCGCCTTGTCGTTGGCAGATGGGCTTGCACAATTTGATCAAAATGTGCACTAAGAACCTCAAATTTATAAGTTTAAAGAATAAGGAAGTAATAAAATACACAAGATTATAAATATAACTTTGTCTTGCCACATTATTTTCCTGTAATGAAGAAAATCAGAAAATCCAGAACATTTTAGACATTTGTATCTCTGTGTCGTAATCATAGCAGGTTAAAAACGCAATGCGACAGCATAAGAAATTGTTAGATTCTATTTTGCAATGAGGCGCACAATGTAAACGTCAACTGACACATGCAACCATGTAACCCTAGCATAAAATGTATTAAAGTAAAATGTATTAATTTATTTCATAAACCAATAGTACACGTGAAAATTAGAAACTTTGTAATATATTTTATTAAAGAGATCTGTTTTTTTTTCTCCTCCTGGGCTTATCATTCATTCTCAATGTCCTTAATTCTTGGGTAAAATCTTTAGTGAATACAGATTTTCCCATTACTGAGATAGAAGATGACAGTTGGTGCTCAAAAAGTTCTATGGAGGGAGGAGGGTGGAGTTAGAGGCGGAGACAAACATTCTACTGCAAGTTCTCCTGAAAGGACAATTTCACTCTAGTGTGTAAATCATGATAGTTAACGTATATTTCAGACTATAAGACGCACCTAGGTTTTAGAGGAGGAAAATAGGAAAATAAAAATTTAAGCACAAAATGTGATCATGATGTACTGTTATGGAGGTAGGGGTCTTCTGCTGACACTGTTATAGGGGAAATATACCCCAATTCTATACTAATATCCCCCATCCTGGTATATATATGTCCCTCAATCCAGATATACAAGTGCTTCTCACAAAATTAGAATATCATCAAAAAGTTAATTTATTTCAGTTCTTCAATACACTAGACTTTGTGTTTTCATTGACTGTAAGCCATAATCATCAACATTAACAGAACTAAACACTTGAAATAGATCACTCTGTAATGACTATATAATATACGAGTTTCACTTTTTGTATTGAAGAACTGAAATAAATAAACTTTTTGATGATATTCTAATTTAGTGAGAAGCACTTGTATATGGCCAAGAATCCAGGTATATATGGCCCCCATCCTAATCCTGGTATGTATGGCCCCCTCATCCCCATCTTGGTATGCATAGCTGCATCCTCCCTATCCTGGTATGCATGGTCCACTCATCGTCATCCTGATATGCATGGCCCCATCCTCCCCATCCTGGTATGCATGGCCCCCTCATCCCCATCCTGGTATGCATAGCCGCATCCTCCCTATCCTGGTATTCATGGCCCGTTCATCCCAATCCTGCTATGCATGGCCCCATCCTCCCCATTCTGGTATGCATGGTCCCCTCATCCCCATACTGATATACTTGGCCCCTTCATCCTCATCCTTGTATGTGACGCGCCCCCTAGGCCGTGGGGTGCTCGGCCGGGTCGGTCGATGCTGGGGGGTGTTATGGTGGCAATGACCCAGTCTGTGACCCAGGGCGGTCAATAAAAGGGGAAAAGTAAAAGGGAATAAAGTTTTTATAGAGATAATGTTCGTGACGCCACCTGTGGTATGCGGCTATATGGGGCCGCCACTGTTGTGCAGATCCTTGGGAGCTGGTGGTGACGCAGCAGAGTTGGTTCAGCTCTCCACAGGCAGAGCTTAGCTCCAGGGCAGGATATAGTGATGCTATGAGGTAGATGTTGTTGGTGCTGTGTAGTGCAGGGCTGGTGATGACGCAGCAATAATTCTAGGACACAGTGGGGTGCAGTCTTCAAGGTTTTACTCACCGTTATCACACTGCTCCTGGTTACAACTGCCAGATTATAACCTCCCACGTCGTCCTGCGTTCACCAAGAAAGGGGTTCAGCAGCTCTCAAGTATTTCAGGAGTACTTAAACGGGACCCCGTTCTATGCTCCTTCCTCGGTCGTCTTCCTGCGCTTGCTCTCACCCTCCTGCCCTGCGCCTCACAATCAGTGTCCCAAGCCGGTAGCCTCGGATCTTGTCGGGCGACGTGCAGTCCCCTGGACCCTATGCGGCCACCTTTTCGGCGATATAATTGTGGTAGTTGGCAGATGCACCTTGAAAGTACAGTAGCCTCCGGTTATCTAGCTGAGCCTGATTATTCTCCACTAGTTTAGGGGCTGGTCCCCTCTGCAGCCTGATCCCTCCACGTCCGTGTAGATTCAGGCGTACAGGTGGCTTCAGCACTAGCCATGCCCCTGGGATCCCCTCTGTCTCTGGATCCTTCCCTCTACTCCCGTCCTCTCTCACTCTCTCTCCTGGGCCTCTCAGACTAGGCCTGACTCCTCTCTCTCCACTCAACTCCCGCTCCAAGCACTGGAGCCAGGAGCCTGGACCCTCCTACACTGCTCTCCTGAGCAGGACTGGCTGCTTCTAGATGGTTCCCCTCTTTTTTATACTCCTTCTGAAGGTGCTCCCCTGAACTACTTCCTCCACCCACACCCACTACATGGTTCCCCCTCTCTCGGTTCCCCCCCTTCCAACCAGGGACAGGGCTCTGCATTGTACGCATGTATCTTGCCCCGCCTGCTAGTCTGGAATGGTGTAGTGTTGGATGCAAGTGGGTGGGTCCTGGGTAGTACCCCATCCTTACCTGAGAGTGGCATACCACACCTCTGGGTGAGATGCAGTACCTCTGTGGTGACTGAACCCGCAGGGGCGCCACATATGCATAGCCGCATCCTCCCTATCCTGGTATGCATGGCTCGTTCATCCCCATCCTGGTATGCATGGTCCCCTCATCTCCATCCTGGTAGGCATGGCTCCTTCATCCTCATCCTGGTATGCATGGCTCCATCCTCCCTATCCTGATATGCATGCCCTTTCATCCCCATCCTGGTATGTATGGCCCCTTCATCCCCATCCTGGTATGTATGGCCTCCTCATTCCCATCCTGGTATGCATGGCCTCCTCATCCCTATCCTAATATGCATGGTCCCCTCATCCCCTTCCTGGTAAGCATGGCCCCCTCATCCCCATCCTAATATGCATGGCCCATTCATCCCCATCCTGGTATGTATGGCCCCTTCATCCCCATCCTGGTATGCATGGTCCCCTCATCCCCATCCTGGTATGCATGGTCCCCTCATCCCCATCCTGGTATGCATGGCTCCTTCATCCCCATCCTGATATGTATGGCCTCCTCATACCCATCCTGGTATGTATGGCCCCTTCATCCTCATCCTGGTGTGCATGGCTCCTTCATCCCCATCCTGATATGCATGGCTCCTTCATCCCCATCCTGGTATGCATGGTCCCCTCATCCCCATCCTGATATGCATGGCCCGTTCATCCCCATCCTGATATGCATGGCTCCTTCATCCCCATTCTGGTATGCATGGACGCATCCTCCCCATCCTGGTATGCATGGCCCCCTCATCACCAATCCTGGTATGCATGACCCCCTCATCACCAATCCTGGTATGCATGGCCTCCTCATCACCATTCCTGGTATGCAGCAGCTGATATCAGCCTGCAAGCAGCGCATGACGTCACTGCCATGTGCCCTCACACAGTGAGATGATTATGGGTGTGGAGAGGAGTGATTATTCATTTTCTTTAATACCTCACAGTGTCAGCTGCAGCCTTCAGCGGCTCGGCGATCACGTGTGCCCGCTGTTAAAGAGAATGAATATTCATTCCCCTCAATCTGGGTTGGACTGGGGTGTCTGGGGCCCACAGGAGGAATTGATCCTCGGGGCCCACCCTACAGCTATATGCAAATACCTGTTAGCAGTTATCCCTGTTATAGTGGAGCGTCGACTGTAAAACACAGGCGGCTCCTGCACATCTACTGTGCGCCACCATAACTGGGATGTACAATTACAGTAGTTTACATTATAGGGGTTCTTTGATGAAAACAAGTTATCACCGAATCACAGGTTAGGTAGGTGATATTGACGCGCCCCCTGGGCCGTGGGGTACTCAGTGCCGGGCCGGTCGTTGCTAGGGGAAATGTCACAGTGGCGGTAACCCGGTCCGTGACCCAGAGCGGTCAATAAAAGGGGTTTATTTACAGGGGATTTATAGTTTTTATATTTAATGTTCGTGATGCCACCTGTGGTATGCGGCTATGTACAGCCGCCGCTGTGGAGCTGGGCCTCTGGAGCTGGTGTTTAATGCAGCAGAGTTGGTTTAGCTCTCCACAGTTCGAGCTTAGCTCCAGGGTGTTGCTGGGATGTTATAGATGTTGCTGTAGCAGTTGTGGTACAATGTAGTGCAGGGATGATGGCGCGGCAGTAATTCACGGAGACAGTGGGGTGCAGTCTTCAGCGTTTACTCACAGTTGTTGCAATCCAAGTTGCAGGTACCAGTGTAACTTCCCACGTCATCCTGTGCTTACTCAGGGAGGGGTTCAGCAATCCCTCAGGTAATTCAAGAGCGCTTGTTACGGGTCCAGGAGGTGGAACCTCTGTGCCGCGGTGCAAGGAGGGACCCAGAGGGGCGTAACTAAGTATCAACCCGGAGCGACCCTGGTCGGACCGCGGCAAACGACACCGTAATCAGGGAGGGACCGAGCAGAGGGACCAGGTGCTACTCTGGGGACGACCTTGTAAGAGAGCAGGTGGCTCCCACAGGTCAGACAGCAGGGGATGGACACAACAGGTAGGCAGCAGTCTCTGGGTTAGCTGACGGGTGGTCACGGTACGTGACGGAAGAAGTCTCTTGGCAAGCGGGTAGGTGGTCATGGAAAGTGACAGAGGGAGCCTCCGGGTAGGCTAGTAGGTGGTCACGGCAAGTGACGGCAAGCAGGCTGTACTCTCTAGGCTGACAGGCAGGTGGTCACGGAAAGTGACAGCGGGAGCCTCCAGGTAGGCTAGCAGGTGGTCACGGCAAGTGACGGCAAGCAGGCTGTAGTCTCTAGGCTGACAGGCAGGTGGTCACGGCATGTGACGGCAGAGCCTCCAGGTAGGCTAGCAGGTAACAGGCGGGTAGCAGACGTGCGCTCCCAGGTGAGCGGGTTTAGCAGGCACGACAGGAAGCAGGCAGGTAACTGGCAGGTGCTTCCTGGAACGAAGGTGGACTTGCCCATAGACAGACTGGCGGAAGAGTGGGGGCACACTGTCGGGCAGGAGGAAAGAGAAGCTGACAGACAGGACTGGTAGTCAGGCTGGCAATGGAACCTGAGGGCTGAAGCAGAGGTAAGTATTCTGTGCAACAACTTTGCTCAGGCACCTCCATTTTGGAGGAGGTGCCTTATATATGGGAGGTCCTCCGGCTATTGGCCGAGGACTCCTTAGGACGCCGGCAGCAGCGGGGAGAGGAGCGCTGGAGGACGCCGCGCCAGGAGCGGGAAGGTGAGAGGGACGGCGTCTCTGCCTAGCAGGGGGCAGAGACGCCGATGCTACAGCGCTTAATGGGACCCCCTTCTGTATGCCTTTCTCAGTCGTCTTCCTGCGCTGGCTCCCACCCTCCTGCCCTGCGCCTCACAATCAGTGTCCCAAGCCGGTAGCCTCGGGTCTTGTCGGGCGACCTGCAGTCCCCTGGACCCTCTGTGGCCACATTTTCAGCAATGTAATTGTGGCTGTGGCAACTGCACCCTAGAAGTACAGAAGCCTCCGGTTTCTAGCTGAACGTTGCAATTCTCACTAGTTAGGGGCCGGTCCCCTCTGCGGCATGATCCTTCCACGTCCTGGTAGATTCGGGCACACAGGTGGCCTCCAGCACTACCCCTAGGATCCCCTCGTTCCTCCTGTAGCCTTCCTTCCTGCTCCTCTCCTCAGTTTGTCTCACCTCCTGGGCCTCTCAGACTAGGCCCGCTCCGCCTGAGCAGAGCTCCTGCTCCACACACTCTCCTCCTCTGACTGAACTCCACTCCCTTTCCAAGATGGTTCCCTCTTTTATATCACTTCCTTTCCTGTGCTCCCCTGAACTACGTCCTCCACCCACACCCACTAGATAGTTCCACCCTTCAGCTAGGGACCAGGAACTGTGCTCTCCCTTAGGAGCAATCTCGCCCTACCCCCACTGAAGTGGAATGTGTTGGATGCAGGTGTTAGTGTCCCGGGCAGCACTCTATCCTTACCCGAGAGTGAGATACCACACCTCTGGGTGAGATGCAGTACCTCTGTGGCGACTGAACCTGCAGGGGCGCCACAATATCATATTGATCGGTGTAATCTGACCATTGGAAACCGCACCGATCAGAAGAATGGGGAACTTTTATCCCTGTCAGGACACTTATCCACATTTTAAAATGCAGCAGCAGGTGGGACGTCTGACCGCAGCTCCATTCATCCTCTTTGAGGCTTCCAGAAAAAAAACAAGAGCAGCCACTGAGGGAATGTATGGATCAGTGATCAAGTCGCACATGAGCTCCAGTCTAATGGGGATAAACGCTCCACAGTCTACCGATCGCACGGGTCCCAGCAGTCAGACCCCCACCAATCAATCAGTTATCCTTAGGCCATGTTCACACATCAGTATTTGGTGAGTATTTTACATCACTTATTTGTAAGCCAAAATCAGGAGTGGAACAATCAGAGGAAAAGTATAATAGAAACACGTCACCACTTCTGTATTTATCACCCACTCCTGGTTTTGGCTTACAAATACTGATGTAAAATACTGACCAAATACTGAATGTGTGAATGTGGCCTTAGAATAGGCGATTACTTGTTTTCACCGGAGAACCTCTCTAAGTGTATATTTGCTACTGTGTAATAGACACAGGGCAGGGAAGGCTTAAACATCAACGTAATTAATCTCTAATAAAGAATCTTCTACTTATTGATATCAGAGAGAACAAGTGACCTCCATATGTAGCACCCTGAGGATTCGGCTGCTACAGGGGTATTGCACCTCAACCCAGAGGTGTGATATTCCACTCCCGGGTAAGGATGGAGTGTGGATCTGAGCCCAGAAAGCTGCATGCACTACACACATCCCATTTCCGAGGAACAGACCAACGGTACTCCCACTTAGAAATGTGCAGGTACGACCGAGTCTGTTCCTGGCTGGAGTGGGAGGGGGGTGGAACATCCCAAGTAGTGTAGGGGCAGATAGGGGGAGCAGCCTGGGTAAAGATAGGAGCTCATTGGGTGCTGGTCACCTGAGCTCACACATAGAGGGAGTATTTAAGGTGGGCACCATCAAAGAACAGGGTCAGTCAGCCAGTCTTTGCAGAGAAGCCAGAGGAAGAGGAGCAGAGCAGCCCCAGGCCCAGAGAGAGTGAGAGAGGAGAGTCAGAAGGACCCAGAGAAAACAAGCAGGAACTCTGAGAACCCATATACAAACCTAGGGTGAAGAGTTGGCAAAAGGGTACCGGATCCCAAACTGGTGGGGGCTCAAGCACACCTCAGCCAGAGACCGGAGGCCGTGGGCAGGATCTGCCACGGCCACCCACCACATCCACCCTGAAGGCAAACCACGTGTAGGGTCAGGGAACCCAAGGCCAAGGGTTTCCCAACAGAAGGCCCGAGGGAGCTGGACCTAGGTGGATCCCTGGTGGGGACGGCCAGAAGACAGGACAGGAAGGAGGGCTCAGGGTCACGCTCCGGACTTGCTTGGGGGTTGGCTGAATCCAGAACCTGGTGGACGCAGCACGGCTCGGGTGGTCACTTGAAGCTGGAGTGACCGGAACATCAGCAGTAAGTAAATACCCTAAACTGCACAACCCGACTCTGTCTTTAATTACCATCTATGCTGCACCACCACAACCCCCATCCTCTGCACCTGACCCCCTGAGGCTATACCCCACCCGTTGGGGGTTATACTATCAATAGCTGCACCAACACCATCAGCCTCAGCGGACCCTGCTGCAGCGGCGGCCGTAGTGACCGCAATACAACGGGTGGCGTAGTCGACATAAAGAACTTTATAACATCTGTAGGACTGCCACATACTCTGAGCTTGACACCCTGGGCACGGACCGGGTCACAGCCACTCGGAAGACTACAACCCCCATCTGATCCGGCTCCGGGTATTCCCCTAAAGAATATGGCCCAGGGGGCGCGTCAACTTTGGCGTAGTCGGCAGGATTACGTGCCCGCAACACCCGGGTACTGCGTGCCTGAAGAAAAGAACAAGTTTACCTCAAAAAGAAGTCTCCTGCCGGTTCCGGAGGGTCCCCGCCATCGGACCCCATCACAGGTCGTTTCCCGCCGGTTGTCCGCCATTAACAGCTTTTTCCCGCCATCTGCAGAGTTTCCCGCCACTGGGAGACGATTCCCGCCATTTCCAAAGGTTTCCCGCCTTGGAAGAGCGGACGCCATTATGGGCGTGCCAGAGGATGGCAAGAGGCCGCCTCCCATCGTGGGCCAGGACCGAAAATGGCGCCAAAAGTGGAAACCGCCCCCACCAACAGAGACTGTGATGCTAGAGGTGTCTGTCAGCGTGAAAGAACTGCCCCTGGAGCTGACAATCACCAAGTGGCCCCGGGACCGCCCTCGAAGTGGGAGGACTGAGAAGGAGAGAGCAAAGATGGGTGTCGCCTGGAGCAGTCTGGAGAGAGCGCACCCGGAGACAAGAAGCCTAGAGCTGAGTCCAGAAGAAGCTTACCCGGAGATGGGAGAAGAGCAGAGCAGCACCGGCCCGCTGGCCAGGAGCCTGCCAGGAACAGCAGAAGGAGAGCAGAGCAGCACCGACCCGTTGGTCAGGAGCCTGCTAGAAGCAACGACCCCACTAGGCCTAGTGGAGGTCCTAGCACAGCTCCCCCGAGACCGGGAGTGTGCGCAGACCGCTCTGGAGGGCCTCGCAAGGAGGATGGCCCGGGTGCAACGAGAGACGTTGGCGCAGTGGAGCCGAGAGATGGCCCAGCAGACCGAGACCCGTCAGCGGAGCACGCCACCCAAGACGAGGAGACAGACCGCCTCTGAGGATGGCGCAGGAGGACTGAAGGCCGGAGACGGCGCCGAGAAGGGAGCCGAACGAAAGGAGGCAGGTAAAGGGGACGTCTCTACCCCAAACCGGGAAACCGCGTACCTGCCCCAGCTCCCCGTCGCAGAGCCCGAAGTACCCCCTGCCGTGCCCGTAACCGCAACGTCACCGCCACAGACTAGGCCTCAACCGGAAGCCGCAGCCGCGACCCCTGTGACGTCACACGCCTCGACCCCGAGCGTGACCAAGCAGGAAGTACCACCAGCCTGGTCGCAAGGCCTAGTACCCCCGGGCGCCGCAATACCAACAGCGCCCCCTACCTCCGCGGAGCCACCGGCCTGGTCGCAGGGCCAAGTAGCCCAGGGCGCCGCCGTCCTTACGGTGCCCTTCACTTTCCAGGTGCCCCAGGCCTGGCCGCAAGGCCTGGGCAACCCGGGCGCCGCCACCACCACCGCGCCCATAAAACCTAAAGTGCCGCATCTGGGAGAAGATCTGTTCGCCCAACACACATGGCCGGACGGGCAGCTCTTTGTCTGGCCCAGGGAGTACTACGAACAAGAGCTCCAAAAGAGGGCAAGGCCCATGTGTGAACCCCTGATCCCGGCTCCAAAGCCCGTTAAGAGGATCTCGCCCCCGCTAGCAGAAGCGCAGTTTGAGTGGGACCCCACCGGAGAAGATCTCATGGGGTTCACTCAGGAGACCCGGGCAGCCGCAGCGGAGCGTGCAGAGTGCTGCCGCCAGCAGCTCGAGGTCTTTGAGAGGGAGCGGAGAGAGAGGCGGGTCCGGGAACAACAAGCCCAGATAAGGAGCGCGGAGCAGAAGAGCCGGGCCAGGAGAGACCCCCGTGCAGCGCATAGTCCCCGCACCACCGGGACTGTGATCAAGTTTAACATGCAACATGGGTGGGGCTTCATCCGAGACCACCGCACCCCAGGCGACGTCTTCGTGACCAGGAGAGACGTTGAGTCCCACCTACCGGAGGGACACAGAGGTCGTGACCTTTACATCGGGGACGAGGTCACCTTCACCCGGCACAAGTGTGCCAAAGGACCCTACGCCCTCCATGTGCATCGCCTGACGGAGGAAGAGCTGCGGTGTGAGGAGGAAGAACAAGAGGACCCGGACGGGTCTGAAGCTAAAGGTAACCACAAAGAAAGAGCAGGAGGACGCCGTCGTTAAGTACAGCAGAGTACAAGCTGTATATAGTTGCCCGTCGGGGCACAGTGAACTGCTGCTATTATAGTCCCCGTTGGGACCAGCAAGTGTGAACTGTTTACCCGTTTATCCCTTAAATCCCACTGACCGAGGACTGAGAGCGGTCATTCCTCCCTAATACCTGGCCGAGGACTGAGAGCGGCCATATCCCTTGTATATAGTTGCGCGTCCTAAAGCGCCCCCTGCTGGTTTTATAGGAAAGCCACGAGTTCTAAAGACTGTCGCACTTTACCCGGTCACACGTTGCACAGTGACCGGAGGAGGAGCCAGAGGCGACGAGAATGTTATTTATATGAAAAGTTTTATGATGCTGCTAATATATGTTGTTTTATATGTTTTTAATATGTTGTTTATGAAAAAAAAATGTATGTTTGTGGATGTTTATCTCTTACAGCCCGAGGACGTGCTGTGATTTACCAGGGGGGAATGTAGCACCCTGAGGATTCGGCTGCTACAGGGGTATTGCACCTCAACCCAGAGGTGTGATATTCCACTCCCGGGTAAGGATGGAGTGTGGATCTGAGCCCAGAAAGCTGCATGCACTACACACATCCCATTTCCGAGGAACAGACCAACGGTACTCCCACTTAGAAATGTGCAGGTACGACCGAGTCTGTTCCTGGCTGGAGTGGGAGGGGGGTGGAACATCCCAAGTAGTGTAGGGGCAGATAGGGGGAGCAGCCTGGGTAAAGATAGGAGCTCATTGGGTGCTGGTCACCTGAGCTCACACATAGAGGGAGTATTTAAGGTGGGCACCATCAAAGAACAGGGTCAGTCAGCCAGTCTTTGCAGAGAAGCCAGAGGAAGAGGAGCAGAGCAGCCCCAGGCCCAGAGAGAGTGAGAGAGGAGAGTCAGAAGGACCCAGAGAAAACAAGCAGGAACTCTGAGAACCCATATACAAACCTAGGGTGAAGAGTTGGCAAAAGGGTACCGGATCCCAAACTGGTGGGGGCTCAAGCACACCTCAGCCAGAGACCGGAGGCCGTGGGCGGGATCTGCCACGGCCACCCACCACATCCACCCTGAAGGCAAACCACGTGTAGTGTCAGGGAACCCAAGGCCAAGGGTTTCCCAACAGAAGGCCCGAGGGAGCTGGACCTAGGTGGATCCCTGGTGGGGACGGCCAGAAGACAGGACAGGAAGGAGGGCTCAGGGTCACGCTCCGGACTTGCTTGGGGGTTGGCTGAATCCAGAACCTGGTGGACGCAGCACGGCTCGGGTGGTCACTTGAAGCTGGAGTGACCGGAACATCAGCAGTAAGTAAATACCCTAAACTGCACAACCCGACTCTGTCTTTAATTACCATCTATGCTGCACCACCACAACCCCCATCCTCTGCACCTGACCCCCTGAGGCTATACCCCACCCGTTGGGGGTTATACTATCAATAGCTGCACCAACACCATCAGCCTCAGCGGACCCTGCTGCAGCGGCGGCCGTAGTGACCGCAATACAACGGGTGGCGTAGTCGACATAAAGAACTTTATAACATCTGTAGGACTGCCACATACTCTGAGCTTGACACCCTGGGCACGGACCGGGTCACAGCCACTCGGAAGACTACAACCCCCATCTGATCCGGCTCCGGGTATTCCCCTAAAGAATATGGCCCAGGGGGCGCGTCACATACACAACGTAATCTCCTATACAAACACCAATAATACCACATACAAGGAACAAATACCGTCACATCACGACCAGACCACATATTACAACATACAAGGAACAAATACCAGCACACCATGATCAGACCACATATTACCACCACATAGTAACCGAATAATACCACATACAAGGGACAAATACCGCCACACCATGATCAGACCACATATTACCACCACATAGTAACCGAATAATACCACATACAAGGGACAAATACCGCCACATCATGATCAGACCACATATTACCACCACATAGTATCCGAATAATACCACATACAAGGGACCAAAAACCGCCACACCATGACCAGACCACATATTACCACCACATAACAACAGAATAATACCACATACAAGGGACAAATACCGCCACACCATGATCAGACCACATATTAGCACCACATACAAGTGACAAATACCGCCACACCATGACCAGACCACATAGTGACTGAATAATAGTACTGGTAATGCAGTGATCACCAGTGACATTATACACAGGAGCTCTGTATACAGTGTATAGTGTACTGGTAATGCAGTTATCACCAATGACATTATACACAAGAGCTCTGTATATAGTGTATAGTGTACAGGTAATACAGTGATCACCAGTGACATTATACACAGGAGCTCTGTATATAGTGTATAGGGTACTGGTAATGCAGTGATCACCAGTGACATTATAAACAGCAGCTCTGTATATAGTGTATAGTGTACTGGTAATACAGTGATCACCAGTGACATTATACACAGGAGCTCTGTATATAGTGTATAGTGTGCAGGAAATACAGTGATCACCAGTGACATTATACACAGGAGCTCTGTATATAGTGTATAGGGTACTGGTAATGCAGTGATCACCAGTGACATTATAAACAGCAGCTCTGTATATAGTGTATAGGGTACTGGTAATGCAGTGATCACCAGTGACATTATACACAGGAGCTCTGTATATACACTGTGTTCCAAATTATTATGCAAATAATATTTTCTCAGATTTTCCCAAATTACCTATATGAATTGCAGTCATTGTAATTTTCCAGTCAAATAACTATTAGAGTACAATTGAAAGGTTTTTGTACAAACTGCCGATGATAACAGTATATTTTTAAAAAAATAAAACACTCAAACTGCACTCAAAATGCATGTTCCAAATTATTATGCACAGCAGAGTTTTCAACCTTTTCATTTTAATAAAGAACAAAAAATGGTCATTTTTGAAATTATAAGCATTAGCAGGTTATTACAAACTGAAATCAAACAGTTTTCAACTCAAAACTTTATTCTAGGTGATGTTACATTTGCACATAGGACCCCTTGTTCGAAAGGAGCTTCTGAACTCTCTCGTCCATTGAATTTGTCAGGTTTTGGATGGTTTCTGCTTTAATTGTTTTGCATGAGGACAGAATACCCTCCCAGAGCTGTTGCTTAGATGTGAACTGCCTCCCGCCATCATACACACTCCTTTTGATGATGCTCCAGAGGTTCTCAATGGGGTTGAGATCAGGGGAGCATGGCTGCCACACCATAAGTTTGTCCCCTTTTAGGCCCAAAGCAGCCAGAGATGCAGATGTGTTATGTGCAGCATGAGATGGGGCATTATCATGCATGAAATGATCTCGATGGTCCAGATGGATGGAGTGGAGGATGGTTGGTTGATGGACACCCCATGCAAACACGGCTACGGCGCCAACAAGGAGGAGGTGGAGTAATGTTTTGGGCTGGAATCATGGGGAGAGAGATTGTCGGCCCTTTTAGGATCCCTGAAGGGGTAAAGATGAACTCCATAATGTATGTTGAGTTTCTCAAACAGCACTTCCTTCCATGGTTCAAGAAGAAGAGCCGTGCATTCCGCAGCAAGATCATTTTCATGCATGATAATGCCCCGTCTCATGCTGCACATAACACATCTGCATCTCTGGCTGCTGTGGGCATAAAAGGGGACAAACTTATGGTGTGGCCCCAATGCTCCCCTGACCTCAACCCCATTGAGAACTTCTGGAGCATCATCAAAAGGAGTGTCTATGATGGCGGGAGGCAGTTCACATCTAAGCAACAGCTCTGGGAGGGTATTCTGTCCTCATGCAAAACAATTGAAGCAGAAACCATCCAAAACCTGACAAATTCAATGAATGAGAGAGTTCAGAAGCTCCTTTCGGACAAGGGGTGCAAATGTTACATCACCTAGAATAAAGTTTTGTGTTTAAAACTGTTTGATTTCAGTTTGTAATAACCTGCTAATGCTTATAATTTTAAAAATGACCATTTTTTTGTTCTTTATTAAAATGAAAAGGTTGAAAACTCTGCTGTGCATAATAATTTGGAACATGCATTTTGAGTGCAGTTTGAGTGAAAATCTGAGAAAATATTATTTGCATAATAATTTGGAACACAGTGTAGTGTATAGTGTACAGGTAATACAGTGATCACCAGTGACATTATACACAGGAGCTCTGTATATAGTGTATAGTGTACTGGTAATACAGTGATCACCAGTGACATTATACACAGGAGCTCTGTATATAGTGTATAGTGTGCATTTACATGTAATACACTGACTCACCAGTGACGTCTCTAGTTGAAGTCCTTCATCTAGCACAGACCACCATTACTTCTTCCATCCAGGACTTGTCACTGCAGAAAATAACCCACAGGTATCAATAGCTGATCACTTCTCGAGCACATTCCCCACTTATTTCCTGATTTCTACACAACAGCAGATGAAGAAAAAAAGTGACATAGTGCCGCCCTGCACAGTAACAGGATCTCCCTTTTGTTACTCCCTCATGGAGAACAGTATCCTCAAAAGTAAATTATAGTACAGCAATATTGTCCCCTACAGCAATAATGTCCCCATTTACCACCATAAATTAATACCACATTCTGGCCCCCATGCTGTAATTGTCACCCATCCTGGCCACCTTTATTTAATAATATTCCCCATCCTTGGCTCTCATGTATCTCCCCCACCCATCCTGGGCCTGTATGTATCATCCTCTCTCCCCCCATCATGGGCCCCTATGTAACATCCTCTCCCTAACCATCATGGGCCCCAATGTATCATCCTCTCCCTCCCTATCATGGGCCCCTATGTATCATCCTCACCCCCATCATGTGCCCCTATAAAGCATCCTCTCCCCCCTCATCATGTGGCCCTATATAGCATCCTCTCCCCCATCATGTGTCCCTATATAGCATCCTATCCCCCATCATGTGCCCAAATATAGCATGATCACCCCCATCATGTGTCCCTATATAGCATCCTCTCCCCATCATGTGCCCATATATAGCATCCTCTCCCCCTTCATGTGCCCCTATATAGCATCCTCTCCCCCTTCATCATGTGGCCCTATATAGCATCCTCTCCCCCATTATGTGCCCCTATATAGCATCCTCTCCCCATCATGTGCCCCTATATAGCATCCTCACCCCCATTATGTGCCCCTATATAGCATCCTCTCCCCATCATGTGCCCCTATATAGCATCCTCTCCCCATCATGTGCCCCTATATAGCATCCTCTTCCCCATCATGTGCCCATATATAGCATCCTCTCCCCCATCATGTGCCCCTATATAGTATCCTCTCCCCCATTATGTGCCCCTATATAGCATCCTATCCCCATCATGTGCCCCTATATAGCATCCTCACCCCCATTACGTGTCCCTATATAGCATCGTCTCCCCATCATGCGCCCCAATATAGCATACTCTCCCCCATCATGTGCCCCTATATAGCATCCTCTCCTCCATCATGTGCCCCTATATAGCATCCTCTCCCCATCATGTGCCCCTATATAGCATCCTCTTCCCCATCATGTGCCCATATATAGCATCCTCTCCCCCATCATGTGCCCCTATATAGCATCCTCTCCCCCATCATGTGCCCCTAAATAGCATCCTCTCCCCCATCATGTGCCCCTATATAGCATCCTCTTCCCCATCATGTGCCCATACATAGCATCCTCTCCCTCATCATGTGCCCATATATAGCATCCTCTCCCCCTTCATGTGCCCCTATATAGCATCCTCTCCCCATCATGTGCCCATACATAGCATCCTCTCCCCCATCATGTGCCAATATATAGCATCCTCTCCCCCATCATGTGCTCATATATAGCATCCTCTCCCCCTTCATGTGCCCATATATAGCATCCTCTTCCCCATCATGTGCCCATACATAGCATCCTCTCCCCCATCATGTGCCAATATATAGCATCCTCTCCCCCATCATGTGCTCATATATAGCATCCTCTCCCCCTTCATGTGCCCATATATAGCATCCTCTCCCCCATCATGTGCCCATATATAGCATCCTCTCCCCCATCATGTGCCCATACATAGCATCCTCTCCCCCATGATGTGCCCATATATAGCATCCTCTTCCCCATCATGTGCCCATATATAGCATCCTCTCCCCCTTCATGTGCCCATATATAGCATCCTCTCCCCCATCATGTGCCTCTATATAGCATCCTCTCCCCCATCATGTGCCCCTATATAGCATCCTCTTCCCCATCATGTGCCCATACATAGCATCCTCTCACCCATCATGTGCCCCTATATAGCATCCTCTCCCCCATCATGTGCCCATATATAGCATCCTCTCCCCAATCATGTGCCCATATATAGCATCCTCTCCCCATCATGTGCCCCTATATAGCATCCTCTCCCTCATCATGTGCCCCTATATAGCATCCTTTTCCCCATCATGTGCCCCTATATAGCATCCTCTCCCTCATCATGTGCCCCTATATAGCATCCTTTTCCCCATCATGTGCCCATACATAGCATCCTCTCCCCCATCATGTGCCCATATATAGCATCCTCTTCCCATCATGTGCCCCTATATAGCATCCTCTTCCTCATCATGTGCCCCTATATAGCATCCTCTCCCCCATCATGTGCCCCTACATAGCATCCTCTCCCTCATCATGTGCCCCTATATAGCATCCTTTTCCCCATCATGTGCCCATACATAGCATCCTCTCTCCCATCATGTGCCCATATATAGCATCCTCTCCCCCTTCATGTGACCATATATAGCATCCACTCCCCCATCATGTACCCATATATAGCATCCTCTCCCCCTTCATGTGACCATATATAGCATCCTCTCCCCCTTCATGTGACCATATATAGCATCCTCTCCCCCTTCATGTGACCATATATAGCATCCCCCCCCCCCCATTCCTTCACTACCCTGCCTGTTCATAAAGGAAAAAAAATCTTCTTAACTTTCTGCACACCCCCGACGGCGTCCTCTGCAGGTTCATCCTCATCATGGGCCCCTGTGGTCTCCGCCGTCCATTCAGAGGCTGAACGCTGATAGCAGCCCGCCGGCCGGAGGCCTTTTCAGATCACTGCTATGCACTGCGCACTGACGTCACCGTCTGGCGCATAGCAGTGACGTTCAATGTCCACCAGCCTATCAGAGGCCGAACACTGACGAGCGCAGCCTTGATTGACTGGCGGCCTTTGAACGTCACTGCCATGCGCCGTCTGTGCACAGCGCATAGCAGAGAGTAGATTTTCCTGTAGGCGGCCATCAAGGGGAAAGTATGCGCCGCGCGCTGAGCGTGCTGCGGCCCGTGGTCAGAAAGATCACGGTTACTGGCGGGCCCCCAAAATTTTGGAGGAAAAAGTGCGTCTTATAGTCCGAAAAATATGCTAACTCTTTCTACTTCTTCTTGGCTTCTATTAATATGAATAAAATTATCCATCAACATGATACGCCTAGAACAACCTGCATTCACAATTGTCTTACTCTGAGGGGCTACCTAATACACAGAATTATCCTTAAACGCCAGAAAAATTTGAACATTTTCAATGAGAAGCATTTCTTTGTCTAGGAGTCCTTTCTAGGATATTTTTGAACACCTTCTCGCTGGCACTTGTATGCAGCGTTGGACTGGAGTACATTGGGCCCACCAGAGAAAATCATTTTTGGGGCCCACTGTGTAGCTACATAGAAATGCAGTTGTGCTCAAAAGTTTACATACCCCGGCTGAATTTTTCCTTTCTTGGCCTTGTTTCGGAGAATATGAATGATAACAAAAAAACTTTTTCTCCACTCATGGTTATTGGTTGGGTGAAGCCATTTATTGTCAAACTACTGTGTTTTCTCTATTTAAATCTTAATGACAACCAAAAACATCCAAATGACCTTCATGAAAATTTCACATACCCCTGTTCTTAATACCGTGTATTCCCCCTCTAACATCAATGACAGCTTGAAGTCTTTTGTGGTAGTTGTGGATGAGGTTCTGTATTTCCTCAGATGGTAAAGCTGCCCATTCTTCTTGGTAAAAAGCCTCCAGTTCCTGTAAATTCCTGGGCTGTCTTGCATGAACTGCGCGCTTGAGATCTCCCCAGAGTGGCTCAATGATATTGAGGTCAGGAGACTACTGAGGTGGCCACTACAGAACCTTCACTTTGTTCTGCTGTAGCCAATGACAGGTCGACTAGGCCTTGTGTTTTGGATCGTTGTCATGTTGGAACGTCCAAGTATGTCCCATGCGCAGCTTCCAGGCTGATGAGTATTTGCTGATAACGTGCTGCATTCATCTTTCCTTCAACTGTTACCAAGCTTCCTGTGCCTTTGTAGCTCACACATCCCCAAAACATAAGCGATCCACCTCCGTGCTTTACTGTAGGAATGGTGTTCCTTTTGTAGCGCCCCGAGGGTTCGGCTGCTACAGGGGTATTGCACCTCTGCCAGAGGTGTGATATTCCACTCCCGGGTAAGGATGGAGTGTGGACCAGGGCTCGTTTAGCTGCATGCATCACACACACCCCATTTCCGAGGGACAGAAATGCAGGCATGACAGAATCTGTCCCTGGCTGGAGTGGGGAGGGGGGAGGAAAACCCAGTGATGTAGGAGCAGATAGGGGTTGGGTTTCTGGGCATAGGTAGGAGCCCATTGGTTGCAAGTCACCTGGGCTCATACACAGAGAGGGAGGTATAAGAGGTGGGCACCATCTTAGAACAGTGTTCAGTCTGAGAGAGGAAGTGACAGAGCAGGGCCTCTGTGGAGCTCTGCTCCGGAGGCGGGCCTAGCCTGTGAGGCCAGAGCCAGTAGAAAAGACAGGAACAGAAAGGAAAGGAAGAAAGGAACAGAACACCAAGAGAGGCCCAGAGACACGAAGGCAGAAGGAACCCCAAAGGCCCAGGAGATTGCGGGTGACGGGTTGGCAGAACAGGGTACCGGATCCCAAGTTGGTGGAGGTGACTAATCCTCAGCCAAGGACCGGCGGTCGTGAACATATCTTGGTGCAACCCCTCACTACACCTACTAGAAAGGCACACCACATAGGGTCAGGGAGGTGAGCACGAAGCCCTCTCAAGAGAAGGCCCGCGGGAGCTGGACAGACGTAGTGTCACTGGTGGGGCACGGCCAGAGGAAGGAGTAGAAGTGAGTCCTGTGACACACTCTGGAATTGCCTGGGGGTCGACCAAGCCCCCTGCCTGGTGGACGCAGCACGGCTTGGGCAGTCATTGCCCGTGGAATGACTTGGGACATAAAGAACTGTGAGTAAAGAACTTGAACTGCAATCCCACGTCTCTGTGCTTCATCGCCGCACCAGCACTACTAGTGCTGGGACGCCCGTGCACCATCACTCCCATCATCCACATTCTCTGCCCTGGGGCTGCACTCTTCCCGTGGGGAGTCACACTACCTCAGCTGCATACCCCATCAGCCCCAGCGGTCTGCCTTGCAGCGGCGGTCTACACTGACCGCAATCCACGGGTGGCGTAGTCGGACAATTAACTTAAAGCTTACAAATAGACTGCCACTGGTTTGACCACCCTGAGCCACGGGACCGGGTCGCCGCCACGGAGACTACAACCCCCCCAGAGACCTGGTTCCGGGTACCCCACACACATGCGCAAACGCGGCCCAGGGGGCGAGTCAACTTTTGGCGTAGTCGGCAGGATCGTTACCAACCCGCCACAAACGGGTATTGCGTGCCTGAAAGAGACTTTGCACTTACCTGAGAGAGGTTCCCCGCCATCCGGAGCAATTTCCCGCCATCTTCGGTCATTTCCCGCCATCTTCAGCCGTTTTCCCGCCATCGGACGCCATCTTCAGGATGCCGCGCGGGAAGAAGAGGGGCAGGGACGTCAAAAACGCGCGAAGTCCGAAGCCCCGCCCCACGCGCTGACGCCGCACAAGGTCCTGGAAGGAGCCCAGCGAGCGCTGACGTCAGCAGCGCGCGACGCCAGGTCCTCAACGCAGACCATCGCGAGCGGAGCCGCGGCCTACAGAAGAGGATCGCCGGAAGGTAGGCCACGGTCAACCGGGGGGGAGGAAGACATCAGGAACGGAGAGCAAGATGGCGGACCGGCAGCAGACTAAGCTGCCCAGCATCGGCAGTGCCCCAGCCGTCGCGGGTCCCGACTAGCGCCAGGAGAAGACGCGTGACGCAGGAGCGGTCGCGGGAGCAGGTAAAAGGAGTCTCCCTGTCCCGGACGCTGCCAGCGTCAGCCTGCTCCCGGGCCCCCTGGTGGAGCCGCCGATCCCGGGCGCTGCAGACACGACCTGCTCCAGACCCCGCAACAAGCCCTGCAGCCGAGCCCTCCAGCCCTGGGCACTGCCGCCACCAGCCCGCGCCCAGGCCCAAAGTCGCACCCTCTGACCCCGGGCGTCATCAACAGCGGCCTTCTCCAGACCCCGCCGCAAGGCCTACTGCACCGCAGCGCAAGGGGCGGGTACGCCCTCCACGTCCATGGAGTGGTAGAAGAGGAGGAGCAGTACCACTCAGACCCCGAGTACCAAGAGGACCCGGACGGGTCTGAAGACTACCACCAGGAGGAGCAAGGAGCATCAGGAGGACACCGTTACCAGTGAACGGTAAAGTGTAACTGTACATAGTTACCCGTCAGGGTATGAGAACTGTTAAAGGGACTGTTTCCAGAGAAAGTGTGGTCCCCGTTGGGACTGATATAGAACTGTGTAGAACTTACCCCCTATATCCCTTATCTGGCTGGGGACTGAAAACAGCCATGCCTTTTCCCTAATCTGGCTGGGGACTGAGAGCAGCCATTCCCCTAAGAAGAAAGAACAGCTGGTCGCAAGTTGCACCGCGGCCAGTACCCAAGAATATGTTTACCTAAAAATGTTTTATAATGAAAAGGTTTTATATGCTGCTAAAGTAAAAATGCAAATGTTTGGTAAGGTGTTTTATATGACAAAAGAGTTCCGGTAGTAATCACCATATCTAGTGAAAGAAAAATGTTGAAAAAGAAGAAAGTGTTTCCCATAAAGGGAATTAAATAATGTCATCCGTTTTCTATGTGAAAAGTTTGAAAAAGTATTGCATGTTTTTGAATTGTCTTTGCTCTTTTCCAGCCCAAGGGCGTGCTGTGGTTTACCAGGGGGGAATGTAGCGCCCCGAGGGTTCGGTCGCTACAGGGGTATTGCACCTCTGCCAGAGGTGTGATATTCCACTCCCGGGTAAGGATGGAGTGTGGATCAGGGCTCGTTTAGCTGCATGCATCACACACACCCCATTTCCGAGGGACAGTTCAACGGTGCTCCCATTAGACAGAAATGCAGGCACGACAGAATCTGTCCCTGGCTGGAGTGGGGAGGGGGGAGGAAAACCCAGTGATGTAGGAGCAGATAGGGGTTGGGTTTCTGGGCATAGGTAGGAGCCCATTGGTTGCAAGTCACCTGGGCTCATACACAGAGAGGGAGGTATAAGAGGTGGGCACCATCTTAGAACAGTGTTCAGTCTGAGAGAGGAAGTGACAGAGCAGGGCCTCTGTGGAGCTCTGCTCCGGAGGCGGGCCTAGCCTGTGAGGCCAGAGCCAGTAGAAAAGACAGGAACAGAAAGGAAAGGAAGAAAGGAACAGAACACCAAGAGAGGCCCAGAGACACGAAGGCAGAAGGAACCCCAAAGGCCCAGGAGATTGCGGGTGACGGGTTGGCAGAACAGGGTACCGGATCCCAAGTTGGTGGAGGTGACTAATCCTCAGCCAAGGACCGGCGGTCGCGATCATATCTTGGTGCAACCCCTCACTACACCTACTAGAAAGGCACACCACATAGGGTCAGGGAGGTGAGCACGAAGCCCTCTCAAGAGAAGGCCCGCGGGAGCTGGACAGACGTAGTGTCACTGGTGGGGCACGGCCAGAGGAAGGAGTAGAAGTGAGTCCTGTGACACACTCTGGAATTGCCTGGGGGTCGACCGAGCCCCCTGCCTGGTGGACGCAGCACGGCTTGGGCAGTCATTGCCCGTGGAATGACTTGGGACATAAAGAACTGTGAGTAAAGAACTTGAACTGCAATCCCACGTCTCTGTGCTTCATCGCCGCACCAGCACTACTAGTGCTGGGACGCCCGTGCACCATCACTCCCATCATCCACATTCTCTGCCCTGGGGCTGCACTCTTCCCGTGGGGAGTCACACTACCTCAGCTGCATACCCCATCAGCCCCAGCGGTCTGCCTTGCAGCGGCGGTCTACACTGACCGCAATCCACGGGTGGCGTAGTCGGACAATTAACTTAAAGCTTACAAATAGACTGCCACTGGTTTGACCACCCTGAGCCACGGGACCGGGTCGCCGCCACGGAGACTACAACCCCCCCAGAGACCTGGTTCCGGGTACCCCACACACATGCGCAAACGCGGCCCAGGGGGCGAGTCAACTTTTGGCGTAGTCGGCAGGATCGTTACCAACCCGCCACAAACGGGTATTGCGTGCCTGAAAGAGACTTTGCACTTACCTGAGAGAGGTTCCCCGCCATCCGGAGCAATTTCCCGCCATCTTCGGTCATTTCCCGCCATCTTCAGCCGTTTTCCCGCCATCGGACGCCATCTTCAGGATGCCGCGCGGGAAGAAGAGGGGCAGGGACGTCAAAAACGCGCGAAGTCCGAAGCCCCGCCCCACGCGCTGACGCCGCACAAGGTCCTGGAAGGAGCCCAGCGAGCGCTGACGTCAGCAGCGCGCGACGCCAGGTCCTCAACGCAGACCATCGCGAGCGGAGCCGCGGCCTACAGAAGAGGATCGCCGGAAGGTAGGCCACGGTCAACCGGGGGGGAGGAAGACATCAGGAACGGAGAGCAAGATGGCGGACCGGCAGCAGACTAAGCTGCCCAGCATCGGCAGTGCCCCAGCCGTCGCGGGTCCCGACTAGCGCCAGGAGAAGACGCGTGACGCAGGAGCGGTCGCGGGAGCAGGTAAAAGGAGTCTCCCTGTCCCGGACGCTGCCAGCGTCAGCCTGCTCCCGGGCCCCCTGGTGGAGCCGCCGATCCCGGGCGCTGCAGACACGACCTGCTCCAGACCCCGCAACAAGCCCTGCAGCCGAGCCCTCCAGCCCTGGGCACTGCCGCCACCAGCCCGCGCCCAGGCCCAAAGTCGCACCCTCTGACCCCGGGCGTCATCAACAGCGGCCTTCTCCAGACCCCGCCGCAAGGCCTACTGCACCGCAGCGCAAGGGGCGGGTACGCCCTCCACGTCCATGGAGTGGTAGAAGAGGAGGAGCAGTACCACTCAGACCCCGAGTACCAAGAGGACCCGGACGGGTCTGAAGACTACCACCAGGAGGAGCAAGGAGCATCAGGAGGACACCGTTACCAGTGAACGGTAAAGTGTAACTGTACATAGTTACCCGTCAGGGTATGAGAACTGTTAAAGGGACTGTTTCCAGAGAAAGTGTGGTCCCCGTTGGGACTGATATAGAACTGTGTAGAACTTACCCCCTATATCCCTTATCTGGCTGGGGACTGAAAACAGCCATGCCTTTTCCCTAATCTGGCTGGGGACTGAGAGCAGCCATTCCCCTAAGAAGAAAGAACAGCTGGTCGCAAGTTGCACCGCGGCCAGTACCCAAGAATATGTTTACCTAAAAATGTTTTATAATGAAAAGGTTTTATATGCTGCTAAAGTAAAAATGCAAATGTTTGGTAAGGTGTTTTATATGACAAAAGAGTTCCGGTAGTAATCACCATATCTAGTGAAAGAAAAATGTTGAAAAAGAAGAAAGTGTTTCCCATAAAGGGAATTAAATAATGTCATCCGTTTTCTATGTGAAAAGTTTGAAAAAGTATTGCATGTTTTTGAATTGTCTTTGCTCTTTTCCAGCCCAAGGGCGTGCTGTGGTTTACCAGGGGGGAATGTAGCGCCCCGAGGGTTCGGTCGCTACAGGGGTATTGCACCTCTGCCAGAGGTGTGATATTCCACTCCCGGGTAAGGATGGAGTGTGGATCAGGGCTCGTTTAGCTGCATGCATCACACACACCCCATTTCCGAGGGACAGTTCAACGGTGCTCCCATTAGACAGAAATGCAGGCACGACAGAATCTGTCCCTGGCTGGAGTGGGGAGGGGGGAGGAAAACCCAGTGATGTAGGAGCAGATAGGGGTTGGGTTTCTGGGCATAGGTAGGAGCCCATTGGTTGCAAGTCACCTGGGCTCATACACAGAGAGGGAGGTATAAGAGGTGGGCACCAACTTAGAACAGTGTTCAGTCTGAGAGAGGAAGTGACAGAGCAGGGCCTCTGTGGAGCTCTGCTCCGGAGGCGGGCCTAGCCTGTGAGGCCAGAGCCAGCAGAAAAGACAGGAACAGAAAGGAAAGGAAGAAAGGAACAGAACACCAAGAGAGGCCCAGAGACACGAAGGCAGAAGGAACCCCAAAGGCCCAGGAGATTGCGGGTGACGGGTTGGCAGAACAGGGTACCGGATCCCAAGTTGGTGGAGGTGACTAATCCTCAGCCAAGGACCGGCAGTCGCGATCATATCTTGGTGCGACCCCTCACTACACCTACTAGAAAGGCACACCACATAGGGTCAGGGAGGTGAGCACGAAGCCCTCCCAAGAGAAGGCCCGCGGGAGCTGGACAGACGTAGTGTCACTGGTGGGGCACGGCCAGAGGAAGGAGTAGAAGTGAGTCCTGTGACACACTCTGGAATTGCCTGTGGGTCGACCGAGCCCCCTGCCTGGTGGACGCAGCACGGCTTGGGCAGTCATTGCCCACGGAATGACTTGGGACATAAAGAACTGTGAGTAAAGAACTTGAACTGCAATCCCACGTCTCTGTGCTTCATCGCCGCACCAGCACTACTAGTGCTGGGACGCTCATGCACCATCACTCCCATCATCCACATTCTCTGCCCTGGGGCTGCACTCTTCCCGTGGGGAGTCACACTACCTCAGCTGCATACCCCATCAGCCCCAGCGGTCTGCCTTGCAGCGGCGGTCCACACTGACCGCAATCCACGGGTGGCGTAGTCGGACAATTAACTTAAAGCTTACAAATAGACTGCCACTGGTTTGACCACCCTGAGCCACGGGACCGGGTCGCTGCCATGGAGACTACAACCCCCCCAGAGACCTGGTTCCGGGTACCCCACACACGTGCGCAAATGTGGCCCAGGGGGCGAGTCACTTTCACCATAGGCCTTATTGACCTCTCTCCAAATGTAACGTTTATGGTTGTGGCCAAAAAGTTTGATTTTGGTTTCATCACTCCAAATTACCTTGTTTCAGAAGTTTTGAGGCTTGTCTCTGTGCTGTTTGGCACATTGTAGGTGAGATACTTTGTGGTATTTGAGCAGTAATGGCTTTCTTCTGGCGACTCGACCATACAGCCCATTTTTCTTCAAGTGTCTCCTTATTGTGCATCTTGAAACAGCCACACCGCTAGTTTTCAGAGAGTCCTGAATTTCAGCTGATGTTATTTGTGGGTTTTTCTTTGCATCTCGAACAATTTTCATGGCAGTTGTGGCCGAAATTTTTGTTGGTCTACCTGACCGTGGTTTTGTTTTTACAGAGCCCATGATTTTCCATTTGTTAATCACAGTTTGAACGCTGCTGACTGGCATTATCATTTCCTTGGGTATGTTTTTGTATCCCTTTCCTGTTGTAGCATCGGCGTCTCTGCCCCGTACTAGGCAGAGACGCCGTCCCTCTCACCTCCCCGCTCCTGGCGCGGCGTCCTCCAGCGCTTCTCTCCCCGCTGCTTCCGGCACGCGCTCCTTCCCCGGCAGTGTGCTTAGGGCGCGTGCGCTCCCCCTCTCTTAAAGGGACCGCGCGTGCCGTCCTAAGAAGTCCCCGGCCAATTGCCGGAGGACCTCCCATATTTAAGGCACCTCCTCCAAAATGGAGGTGCCCGAGCAATGTTGTTGCAAAGCCTTCACTCTGCTTCAGCCCTCAGGTCCCGTTACCAGTTACCAGCCAGTCACCTGCCAGATTCCTGCTTGTTACCTGCCAGTCACCTGCCGGATTCCTGCCTGTTACCTACCAGTTACCTGCCTGATTCCTGCTTGATACCTGCCTGATATCCGTTTACCTGCTTGCAAGCCTGCGGTCCGACGGTCTGCTTTCCTACACCTGTCAGTCTGTCTATGGACCAGCCTGCTCGCTCACCTGGGAGCGCTCATCTGCTACCTGCCTGCTAGCCTACCTGGAGGCTCCGCCGTCACTTGCCGTGACCACCTGCCTGTCTAGAGACTCTCGCCTGCTCACCTGGGAGCGCTCATCTGCTACCTGTCTGCTAGCCTACCTGGAGGCTCAGCCGTCACTTGCCGTGACCACCTGCCTGTCCAGAGACTCTTGCCTGCTCACCTGGGAGCGCTCACCTGCTACCTGTCTGCTAGCCTACCTGGAGGCTCTGCCGTCACTTGCCGTGACCACCTGCCCGTCCAGAGACTCTCGCCCGCTCACCTGGGAGCGCTCACCAGCCACCTGCCTGCTGTCCTTCTACCCAGAGACTGTCCCTGTCACTTGCCGTGAGTACCCGTCCTCTACCCAGAGACTGTCCCTGTCACTTGCCGTGAGTACCCGTCCTCTACCCAGAGACTGTCCCTGTCACTTGTCGTGACTAGCTGCCCGTCTTCCCTGGGAGCCACCCGCTTCCTTACATGGACTGCCCCCTTGTATAGTTGCACAGAGGTTCCACCTCCCAGACCCGTTACAGTTTGCTCGGGCCATGAACCCGGTGGCCCCCAGATCTCCGATCTGCACCAGGAAGTCTTACGTCAGAAAACTCAGCAGGAGGTGGTACTGTCCTATCTACGGTCCGTTAACTCTCGTCTAGGCGCATTGTGTGACTTGTCTATGTCTACCTCTGGTCCAGCCGTGCCCATTCCTGCGGTACCGCAATCCAGTCCCTTCATGGTACCCGACTATGGACCTCGGCTTCTGGCACCTCCACGCTTTGCCGGCGAACCTACTTTAGCTCGGGGTTTCATAAACCAGTGCACCCTGCACTTTGAGCTATTGGCATACCAGTTCATCTCCGACCGAGCCAAGGTGGCCTTCATCATGTCCCATCTTACTGGGGAGGCACTGGCATGGCTAAATCCCCTGTGGGAGAGAGGGGATCCCCTGGTGTCCGACCTGCCGTCTTTCCTCGCTGCTTTCCGGAAAGTCTTCGATGAACCTGGACGGAAAACCTCTTCTGCCTCCTCACTGCTACGTCTCCGCCAAGGGAGTCTCACCGTGGGCCAATATGCCATACGGTTCCGCACCCTCGCTTCTGAGCTTGCCTGGGAAAATGAGGCTCTGGTGTCCGTCTTCTGGGAGGGTCTTTCCGGTCGGATTAAGGACGAGTTAGCTGGTCGGGACATTCCTACCACTCTGGATGACCTGGTGTCACTAGCTACCCGGATTGGCATCCGGTTCCAAGAACGTGCCAAGGAGACTACGTGGGAGAAAGACTTTTCTTGCTCTGCTCCTACTTCCCTGAGACCTGCCTCTCAATCAGTCACTCCGCGGGCGCCCTCGCCTGAACCTATGCAGATCGACCAGACCAAGATGGTCAAATCTCGCCAAGAATCTCGCCGAGCCGAGGGAAGCTGTTTCTATTGTGGCAGTATGGAGCACTTCATCCGTTCCTGCCCGGAGAAGCCGGGAAACGCCAGTGTCTAGGACTGCTCGGAGAGGTCGTCCTAGACAAAAGTAAGCCCTCTCCGTCTCTGACTTTACCGGTCTCTATTGCTTGGGGAGAAAACCGTCACTTTGAACTTGCCCACCTGGATTCTGGAGCTGCTGGAAACCTCATCTCCCAGTCTCTGGTAGAGAGATACCGTATTCCCACCAAGTCCCTGGCTGAACCATTATCAGTTGCCTCCGTGGATGGAAGACTTCTCTCGGAGACCATCCTGCTCGTCACTGAACCCATTACCCTGCAGGTGGGAATGCTGCACTCTGAGGAAATCTCATTCCATGTGTTGTCCGGACTTTCTCACTCCCTGTTGCTAGGTCTACCTTGGCTCCAGACACACGAACCCGTATTCAACTGGCGATCCGGTGAAGTACTCCGATGGGGTCCAGACTGCCATAGGACCTGCCTGGTTCCAGTCCGCCCAGTTCACCCTCCGCCTACTCCAGCTAATTTACCAGGTCTCCCGGCTCCTTACTGGCCCTATGCGGACGTCTTCGGTAAGAAGGAAGCAGAGACGTTGCCACCCCATAGGCCATATGACTGCCCGATCGACCTGGTACCTGGCACCACTCCTCCCCGTGGGCGTATCTACCCGTTGTCTGCAGCCGAGACCCGGGCCATGTCTGAGTACATTGAAGAGAATCTGGCTAGGGGATTTATCCGGAAATCTACCTCCCCGGCTGGAGCCGGATTCTTCTTTGTCAAAAAGAAAGACGGCTCGCTACGCCCCTGTATTGACTATAGAGGACTCAATCAGATCACGGTTAAAAATAAATACCCCCTTCCGCTCATCTCTGAGTTATTTGATCGTCTTAAAGGCGCCAGGATCTTCTCCAAGCTGGATCTACATGGAGCTTATAACCTGGTCCGTATCCGTCAGGGAGACGAGTGGAAAACAGCATTTAATACCCGGGACGGACACTATGAGTACCGTGTGATGCCCTTCGGTCTCTGCAATGCTCCCGCCGTCTTCCAAGAACTGGTCAACGACATCTTCCGTGACCTTCTTTACTCCTGCGTGGTGGTATACCTGGACGACATCTTGGTCTTCTCTCCGGATCTTCCCACACACCGGAGGGATGTTCGTCAGGTCCTGCTTAGGCTCAGGCAGAACCACCTCTATGCTAAATACGAGAAGTGCCTTTTTGAGCAGACCTCTCTTCCTTTCTTGGGCTATGTTATCTCCCAGACAGGCTTGCGAATGGATCCCGAGAAGCTCTCTGCTGTCCTAAAGTGGCCCCGTCCGGAGGGCTTGAAGGCGATACAGCGATTCCTGGGCTTCTCTAATTACTATCGTCTCTTCATTCCTCACTTCTCGTCACGGACTGCGCCCATATCTGCGCTCACCCGTAAGGGAGCAAATCCCAAGGTATGGTCATCCGAAGCTGAGGAGGCCTTCCTTTCCCTGAAACAAGCCTTCTCCTCTGCCCCTGTGCTGCACCGTCCGGACTGCAACAAACAGTTCTACCTGGAGGTTGATGCCTCCTCCTCTGGAGCCGGAGCAGTGCTCACCCAGAAGTCTTCCTCCGGGAGAATGGTAACCTGCGGCTTTTTCTCTAAAATCTTCTCCTCCTCTGAGCGCAATTACTCCATTGGAGACCGAGAACTGCTTGCCGTTAAATTGGCGCTGGAGGAGTGGCGTTACCTGCTTGAAGGGGCTCTATACCCGGTGATCATCTATATGGATCACAAGAACCTGGCATATCTCCAAAATGCCCAGAGACTTAATCCACGTCAAGCCCGGTGGTCTTTGTTCTTTGCCCGCTTCGATTTCATCCTTCATTTCCGCCCGGCGGACAAAAATGTCAAAGCTGATGCCTTGTCCCGATCCTTCCTGTCCTCCGACCAAGAGGAGGAGCCTATGCACATTATCGACCCCTCCAAGGTGATGAATGTGGCCCCCTTGGATTTGACTCGTCTTCCACCCGGCAAGACGTTCGTGGCGCCTCCAGACCGTGAGAGGGTTCTTCGCTGGGGTCATTCTTCTAAACTAGCTGGCCATGCCGGCCAAAAGAAGACCTTCCTACTCATTTCCCGGCATTACTGGTGGTCTACCCTGCGTAAGGATGTGGTAGACTTCGTCTCTGCCTGTTCATCTTGTGGCCGCAACAAAATTCCCAGACACTTACCAGCTGGTCATCTCCTGCCGCTTCCCATACCTGTTGCTCCGTGGCAACACATCGCTATGGACTTCATTACCGATCTTCCTGTCTCTGCCGGGTGTACTGTCATTTGGGTGGTCGCGGACTGCTTCTCTAAAATGGCCCACTTCATTCCCCTGCCTGGTCTTCCGTCTGCACCTGAGCTGGCTAAGGACTTTATTCGCCATATCTTCCGTCTCCATGGCCTACCCCTCCACATCGTGTCGGATCGAGGGGTTCAGTTTACCTCACGCTTCTGGAGAGCCACATGTAAACTGCTGGACGTCCGCTTACCACCCTCAGTCCAATGGTTAAGTGGAGCGGATCAATCAGATCCTTACCAGCTATCTCCGGCACTTTGTTAATGCCCACCATTCTGATTGGGTGGACCTCCTTCCTTGGGCCGAGTTCTCTTATAATAACCACGAGAGCGAATCCTCTTCCAAGTCCCCGTTCTTTATTGTCTATGGCCAGCACCTCCGGATTCCGCTCCCTGTCTCCGTTTCTGTGGACAACCCTGCTGCGGAGTCTCTTGTCAGCGAATTTTCTACTATTTGGGAGAGTACCAGGTCCGCTCTTCTTCTGTCCTCTGAGCGGATGAAGAGATATGCTGATAAGAGACGTCTGGATCCGCCTCAATTCCGTCCGGGAGACAAGGTTTGGCTCTCGTCCAAACATGTGCGGCTCAAAGTACCCTCCTTCAAGTTGGGCCCTCGATTCATCGGTCCCTTCGAAGTCCTCAGGCAAATTAACCCTGTGGCCTACAAATTAAAACTCCCGGCCACCCTACGGATTCCCAACTCCTTCCACGTATCTCTCCTCAAACCCGTTGTCTTTAACTCTTTTTCCAATAATCCAGGTGCCCCTCCTGCTCCGGTTTCCGCTGATGACGTCTTTGAGGTAGAGAGTATTCTGGCCTCCAAGAGGGTAAGAGGAAAGACCTTTTTTCTGGTAGATTGGAGGGGGTTTGGTCCTGAGGAGAGAACTTGGGAACCCAGGGAGAACATCAACGCCCCGCTTCTCCTTGAAAAATTTCTTTCTGGCCAAAAAAAGAGGGGGCCTAAAGGGGGGGGTACTGTAGCATCGGCGTCTCTGCCCCGTACTAGGCAGAGACGCCGTCCCTCTCACCTCCCCGCTCCTGGCGCGGCGTCCTCCAGCGCTTCTCTCCCCGCTGCTTCCGGCACGCGCTCCTTCCCCGGCAGTGTGCTTAGGGCGCGCGCGCGCGTGCTCCCCCTCTCTTAAAGGGACCGCGCGCGCCGTCCTAAGAAGTCCCCGGCCAATTGCAGGAGGACCTCCCATATTTAAGGCACCTCCTCCAAAATGGAGGTGCCCGAGCAATGTTGTTGCAAAGCCTTCACTCTGCTTCAGCCCTCAGGTCCCGTTACCAGTTACCAGCCAGATTCCTGCTTGTTACCTGCCAGTCACCTGCCGGATTCCTGCCTGTTACCTACCAGTTACCTGCCTGATTCCTGCTTGATACCTGCCTGATATCCGTTTACCTGCTTGCAAGCCTGCGGTCCGACGGTCTGCTTTCCTACACCTGTCAGTCTGTCTATGGACCAGCCTGCTCGCTCACCTGGGAGCGCTCATCTGCTACCTGCCTGCTAGCCTACCTGGAGGCTCCGCCGTCACTTGCCGTGACCACCTGCCTGTCCAGAGACTCTCGCCTGCTCACCTGGGAGCGCTCATCTGCTACCTGTCTGCTAGCCTACCTGGAGGCTCTGCCGTCACTTGCCGTGACCACCTGCCTGTCCAGAGACTCTTGCCTGCTCACCTGGGAGCGCTCACCTGCTACCTGTCTGCTAGCCTACCTGGAGGCTCTGCCGTCACTTGCCGTGACCACCTGCCCGTCCAGAGACTCTCGCCCGCTCACCTGGGAGCGCTCACCAGCCACCTGCCTGCTGTCCTTCTACCCAGAGACTGTCCCTGTCACTTGCCGTGAGTACCCGTCCTCTACCCAGAGACTGTCCCTGTCACTTGCCGTGAGTACCCGTCCTCTACCCAGAGACTGTCCCTGTCACTTGTCGTGACTACCTGCCCGTCTTCCCTGGGAGCCACCCGCTTCCTTACATGGACTGCCCCCTTGTATAGTTGCACAGAGATTCCACCTCCCAGACCCGTTACACCTGTGTTATACAGTTCAACTACCTTTTCCCGTAGATCCATTTACAATTCTTTTGCCTTCCCCATGACTCACAATCCAGAAATCAGAGGCTGGATGAAAGATGCAAGAGTCTGTCTGGATCCCAGAAACTCACTCAGCTTTTATGCACACATACTGATTACAAGCAAACAGGTCACAGGTGAGGATGTTACCTTTAGGAGCCATTCAAACCCATTTGTGTCAAATTCTGTGCATGCTATCAGGCCAAAATCACCAGGGTATGTGAACTTTTGGTCAGGGTCATTTGGATGTTTTTGGTTGTCATTAAGATTTAAAAAGAGAAAACACAGTAGTTTGACAATAAATGGCTTCACCCAACCAATAACCATGAGTGGAGAAAACGTTTTTTGTTATCATTCATATTCTCTGAAACAAGACCAAGAAAGGAAAAATTCTGCCGGGGTATGTAAACTTTTGAGCACAACTGTAAATACAAGACCACCAATTGTATGGTAAAGCACGCTAATATCAGCGTATAATATAAGATAGTACACTTAATGTTATAGAAAGAGCTTGCGTCACATTTTTGGTGCAAACTCAATGATAAATGTACCCTGGTGTTTACTAACCGCTAAACCAATGTTTTATTGCACCAGCGGAGTGGAAGGGATTTTATGACATCTCATCCATACGCTGAGAAAATCCACGACGTGAATTGACCGGCGCTGCGGATTTGACATCACGTGTCAATTTATGCTGTGGATATTCACCTTCGATTTCATCCTTTGCAATACAAAGGAACAGGTCAATGGTAAAGGTGCATCACTGCGTAGTAGTAAAAGCAGCAATATCTGCACAATATCTGGGTGGATATTACCACTGTTCATTTGCTGTGGGAATTCCATTGTAGAAATTAAGCAGCAAATACATTATGTGAATAGAGCCACTAATAGTGGTGGGGGTCCTAAATCAGTTATGTATGACACTGGAGTGAGAGCAAAATAGCTTTCCCTCACATCCCTTGTACACTTTTTACGGAAATCTTTCTGCCACCTATAAGGCCATAACTTTTTATGATGGGCCTCATTTTGTTAGTAGTGGAAGAAGAAAACTGAGTGATACAGGGAGAGGGGGCTCAGTGAGGGGTGATATAGGGGTAGGGGGTGCAGTCAGTCAGCGGTGAAAGAGGGGGAGGGGGCACAGTCAATCAGGGGTGATACAGCGAGGGGGGGCTCAGTCAGTCAGGGGTGATACAGAGGGTGAGGGCTCAGTAAGTCAGGGGTGATACAGGGAGAGGGGGCTCAGTCAGTCAGGGGTGATACAGGAGGGGGCATAGTCAGTCAGGGGTGATACAGGGAGAGAGGAGGCTCAGTCAGTCAGGGGTGATATAAGGAGATGGGGCTCAGTAGTTCAGGAGTGATACAAGAGGAGGGGGCACAGTCAGTCAGGAGCGATACAGGGGGAGGGGGCACAGTCAGTCAAAGATGATACACAGGGAATGGGTGCAGTCATTCAGGGGTGATACAGGGAGAAAATGCTCAGTCAGTCAGGGGTAATGCAGGAAGAGGGGGCTCAGTCAGTCAGGGCTTACTCACTGCTAGGCTGGAGGGAACCCTCCTTCAATCATTGCAGCTGTAGTAGGGAGTCCTATAACTCCCTCTGCTGCTTACATTGTGGGGAAGAGGAGCGCGTGTTATGGATGACAGCACAGCTCATTATCTGAGCTTTGCTGTACAGCCGGGGAGAAGAGGACACAATGAAAGCTCACATTGATTGGCTGCCCTGCTTGTTCAACGCAGGGAAGAGCGGTGACATAAAAAGTAATCAGGGCGCAACAACACTTTGTTACTTACAAATAGTGAGCCGCAGTCTACAGCAGGCGAGAGTGTCTTCAATGCCGTCAGTGACGCGTGCAATGCTCTCCTGGGTTGTCTAACTCTGGGAGGAGCTGCAAGGAGTAGTGACGTAGAGGCTGGGAGAATGTCCTGCTTGCAGCTCCTCCCAGAGTTAGACAACCCAGGACAGCAGTGAGTGTATCAGACTGCGGCTCACTATTTGTAAGTAACAGAGCGGTTAGTATGCCTCTGGTGAGCCATTCTGACCCGGCATGTCCTCCTCTCCCACATATTACATATATAGCCAAGTTCCCCTCTCCCACATATAGCATATAGCATATATAGTCAAGTCCCCCTCCCCCACATATAGCATATATAGTCAAGTCTCCTTCCTCTATTTATAGCCTATATCCGGGGCTGGCTCCAGGTTTTTGTGGTCTTTGGGCGAAAGAGTCTCAGTGGGCCCCTTTAACACATACCACCATTGATGCACAGATACAGAGGAGAAATATAGGTATACAACACAGGGCCCAGCCTGTCCCCTCATCCTTCACATATGCAAACATGCACACACACACAGGAGGCAGACATGCACGCACAGGAAGCAGACATGCACACGCACAGTAGGCAGACATGCACACACACACACAGTACGCAGACATGCGCACACACTCATGGTAAGCAGACATGCGCACGTACACACACAGTACGCAGACATGCGCACGCACACACGCGGTACGCAGATATGCACACACACACGATATGCAGACATGCGCACGCGCACACACGGTACGCAGACATGCGTATGCACAGGGTATGCAGACATGCGCACGCACAGGGTACGCAGACATGCGCACGCACAGGATACGCAGACATGCACGCGCACAGGATACGCAGACATGCACGCGCACATGGTATGCAGACATGGTACACAGATATAATACGTATGGTACAATACGCAGACACGACTGCCCTCCGGACATCTGTCATCAGTCTTCCCCAAGATTGTGGAGCCTACTGAAACAGACTAAGGAATCTTTTTAAATGCTTAGGAAGCCTTTGCAGGTGGTTTTTGTTAATTATTCTCATTTACTGAGATAATGACTTTTGTGTTTTCATTGGCTGTAAGCCATAATCATCAACATTAACAGAAATAAACACTTGAAATAGATCACTCTGTTTGTAATGACTCTATATAATAGATGAGTTTCACTTTTTGTATTGAAGAACAGAAATAAATTTACTTTTTGATGATATTCTAATTTTGTGAGATGCACTTGTATATATACTGTCATATTACACACATATCAATTTCATATGAAATAATATTTAAAAATGAAAACTGCTGCCACTCACAGTCTTCTGAGATCCAGGAAAGAGTCTGATGGCATTAGCTGCAGAAGATGGAGGAAGTCCGGGCAGCTGCTGCATGCTGGGCAATGACACCGCACCAATGACAGCCTAGCCTCATCAAACTCCTTCTGCAAGAGAGGGGTGATGGCGCTCAGACTGCTGGGGGAGTCATCTCCCCCGCCGTACCCGTGCTGTGGGGGAGGGGCGAGGCTATGGAAGCTGGTCAGATTGCTCCTCTGCAGGAGAGGTGTCACTTACCACACTCATTAGCTATGCGCTGCCCAGCTAATCTGCTCCCATAGCAGCAGGCTCCCTCCCTCCCCTGCGGTGCTCCTGCTATGTGTCCAGTCAGAATGACACTGATTCCGGAGAGCTGTTACTGTCAGTGACACCTCTCCTGCACAGATGTTAGTCTGACTCCAACACCTAGCGCCAGCACAGCAGGGGAAGGAGGGAGCGTGCTGCTATGAATGCCATTAGCCTGGCAGTGCATCCCTTTGCTAGGGTATGTGGGGGAGGAGCCTTCTAACGCAGTCAGAGCTGGCCCTGCATCAGGGCCCACCGGAGGATTCACCGATTTCCTGGTGGGCTAGTCCGAGCCTGCTTGAATGTCAGACTATTTGCAATCATTTCTCTCCCATATAGGCTGAGTATTGAAACTGTCTGGTATTAATACTCAACTTCTTTTACTTAAAGTGAAGCTATCAGAAAATAAACTATTGTTTAAATCGGGTTTTTGTGTTAAACTTATTGTTTGGGGGCAATTTTTTTCCATATCACAGTGTGTACTATAAATAAAAACCACAAATCTTGCAATTTTCAAACCGACCACTTGGGCTTTTTTTTTACTTTAACTTCCTGTTGTTTCAGGAAACAACACATGTACATTAACCACAATGAAAAGATCCTATCTTTTATATTAAAGCATCTAATGAGCATATGCAAAGGTCATTGTGAAGGAAGAGGGAGCAGGGAAAGCTGTAACATTAGCTATTTTGATTGCTGGATCCTGTGTTATCAGCTGTGTTTCAGAGATGTTACCTCTCATTGCAATCCTGCCTCTGCTGATAAGGAGCCTGCTGAAAACTCTTCCTGAAAAGACAGAAAGTATGAGTCTAAAAAAAGCCCAAGTGGCCATTGTGATTTTTTTTCTTTTGTATTAAAGATCATCATATGAAAAAAAAAATGCCAACAATTTAAACAAAAATAATGTAACACATCTGAAACATACAGTCAGTCATTTTCTGCTGATAGCTTTGCTTTAAATTAACACTAATCCTAAAAATAAATGTTCAAATAAAATAAGAAAATAATTGTCCTCTCCGCTTGTTATTCTGCAGCATTTCCGGCCTGATCATGAAACTGTCTTGTAGAAATCCTGCAGAGAACACAAGCATCAATCTCTTGTCAATCAGTTCAATCTTTGGCTGCTGAAGCCCTGACCCTTGGACAAGGAGATGGTATGATATTTTGTCCTACTACAAACAGGGCAGAGGGGGGAGGCTCCTGCTGCAGACACTTGTCTTACATCAACACACAGAAAAGTAAGTAGAAGAATGGGGAACATGGGTGAGATATTGAGACACACAGAGATTTCTTTATATATATATTACTGTATAATTTGTGACAGGTGTTGAAAAAATGCTGCAAAGTAAGAATTCTTTAAAAAATAGAAGAGGGAATAATTTATTTTTTTAGCAAACAAATGCAAAGTTAATGAGCAAAAGAGAAATCTAAATCACATCAACATTTGGTTTGACTGCCTCTTGCCTTCAATAAGAGCTTCAAAGCATCAATTCTTCTAACTATAATTGTATATAGTTTTTTACAGAACTCGGCAGGAGGTTGTTCCAAACATCCTGGAGAAGTAACCACAGATCTTCTGAAGATGTCATTTGTGCAAATGCTTCTCTCTCTTCATGTAATCCTAAACAGACTGGGTGATGTAAGATCAGGGTTCTGTGGGGTCCGGATCATCACTTCCAGGACTTCTTGTTCTTCTTCATGGATAAGTAGTTACCTATATTTCTCATCATTGAGAACTCCAAGAAATGGGCAAAGTTGGAGATCATAGACGCAGTGATCGGCCATGGAAACTTAGTACAGCAGATGAAAGACACATCATGCTTACTTCCACTTGAAATCAGAAGATGTCCATCAGTGCCATCAGCTCAGAACTGGCAGCAACCAGTGGGACTCAGCTACCCCCATGTACAGTCATGGCCAAAAGTATTGAGAATGAGACAAATAGTAATTTTTCCAAAGTTTACTGCTTCATTTTTTGTAATGGCAATTTGCATATACTCCTGAATGTCAAAGAGTGATCAGCTTAACAGCAATTACTGTACTTGCAAATTCAATATTTGCCCAGAAAATGAATTTTAACCCCCAAAACACATTTCGACATCATTGCAGTCCTGCCTTAAAAGGAGCAGCTAACATCGTTTTAGTGATTGATCCATTAACACAGGTGTGGGTGTTGATGAGGACAGGGCTGGCGATCAATCAGTCATGATTAAGTAAGAATGACATCACTGGACACTTTAAAAGGAAGCTGCTTCTTGGTATCATTGTTTCTCTTCAGTTAACCATGGTTATCTCTAAAGAAACACGTGCAGCCATCATTGCACTGCACAAAAATGGCCTAACAGGGAAGAGTATCGCAGCTACAAAGATTGCACCTCAGTCAACAATCTATCGCATCATCAAGAACTTCAAGGAGAGAGCTTCCATTGTTGTCAAAAAGGCTCCAGGGCACCCAAGAAAGACCAGCAAGCGCCAAGACCGTATCTTTAAACTGTTTCAGCTGCGGGATTGGACTACCAGCAGTGCCGAGCTTGCTCAGGAATGGCAGCAGGCTGGTGTGAGTGCTTCTGCATGCACTGTGAGGCGGAGACTCTTTGAGCAAGGGCTGGTTTCAAGGAGGGCAGCAAAGAAGCCACTTCTCTCCAGAAAAAACATCAGGGACCGACTGATATTCTGCAAAAGGTACAGGGAGTGGACTGCTGAGGACTGGGGCAAAGTCATTTTCTCTGATGAATCCCCTTTTCGATTGTTTGGGACATCTGGAAAACAGCTTATTCGGAGAAGAAGAGGTGAGCGCTACCACCAGTCTTGTCTCATGCCAACTGTAAAGCATCCTGAAACCATTCATGTGTGGGGTTGCTTCTCAGCCAAGGGAATGGGCTCACTCACAGTCTTGCCTAAAAACACAGCCATGAATAAAGAATGGTACCAGAATGTCCTCCAAGAGCAACTTCTCCCAACCGTCCAAGAGCAGTTTGGCGCCCAACAATGCCTTTTCCAGCATGATGGAGCACCTTGCCATAAAGCAAAGGTGATAACTAAATGGCTCATGGAACAAAACATAGAGATTTTGGGTCCATGGCCTGGAAACTCCCCAGATCTTAATCCCATTGCGAACTTGTGGTCAATCATCAAGAGACGGGTGGACAAACAAAAACCAACAAATTCTGGCAAAATGCAAGCATTGATTATGCAAGAATGGACTGCTATCAGTCAGGATTTGGTCCAAAAGTTGATTGATAGCATGCCAGGGAGAATTACAGAGGTCTTGAAGAAGAAAGGGCAACACTGCAAATATTGACTTGCTGCATTAACTCATTCTAACTGTCAATATAACCTATTGGTACTCATAATATGATTGCAATTATATTTCTGTATGTGATATAAACATCAGACAAACACAGATAAAAACCAGAGGCCAGCAGATCATGTGAAAATATAATTTTGGTGTCATTCTCAAAACTTTTGGCCATGACTGTACTGTTCGGAGAAGTCTGGCCAGAACTGATCCTTATGGACGAATTGAAAGCAAAAACGAACGCATTCGACACGGAAACAAGGTCAAGAGACTTAACAATGCATGAAAGCATAGTGACGGGGTGCAGAAAAATGGCAGCAGGTGCTCAGCACCGATGAGTCAAAATGTGAAATACTTGTCTACAACACAAGACAGTTAATCAGCCTGGGGCAGTGCGGCCATTGCCCCTGACTGTTACCACAGGAGCTCGGTTGTAGCTGTGCCAAGCTCCCGGTGGTAAACATGCGGGGAAGTGATGATATTTCTAGTGGAAACCGCAGTAGGAAATGTTCCTTGTCTGGGAAGTTTTTGTAGGATTTTTTTTTTCATTTTTGGAAGAGATTTTTTTCTGGAGCGTTTTCTTGTAACCCTTTCATTGGATGGTGTCTAGTTTCGAATGTTTTTCATCTGGAAATAACTAACATACGGTACACTTTTTCTTTTTTTGCCCACATTGTGTTTTGTTTCGAATCCTGAAATTGAAAAATATGCTTAAAAGACTGGATAGGAAGAGTCTTTTAAGCGTTTTTTGAGCAATTTTTCAGACTCCTCAAAAAACTTGATGTCAACATGCCCTTCGAGACCAGATTTTCTAACAAAGCAAGAATGCAAACGCTAGATAGAGGAAACATGGCCAATAATCCTTATCTCACGGTTCTTGCATGTATAGAGAGCAGTATACTTGGTGACCTATTATTATGCAGGCTACTGAATTGCAGAAAAATTCAAGTTCGAGTGTCCTTCACTACTAGCCTGGTCGTATCAGGTCTGTCTCAGCCTTGTCTCTAGGGGATCAATCAGCAGTATATGCTACAGGTAAACAGCATAACAATATGGCTGCAATACATCTGTCTTTTATATCCTCACCCACCTACCTATAAGACAGCAGGCCACGCCACTGCTATGGGGCCCGTGAACCGGCACTGACACCGGGCCCCCCCTCCGCCCATCTGCGCCCACACTGCCCACACACAATGATGGGGCGGAAGCGTCTGCTGATGCTTACTCCTTCATCATCATTGCTTGTGCTGACGACCAGAGGGGGGCTCTAGCAGTCAACGCGAGCAATGAGGATGGAGGAGGGGGTGTCAGCAGACGCTTCCACCCCCATCAGTCTTCCTCGACGTCTGACGTGTCAGAGCAGCGACATCGATGACGTCATTACAGGGCACCCACTGTTCTGATATGTGCAGCACTTCACACCAAAGGCTCAGCAGATCAGAACATCTGGTGGAACAAGGAATAAGGAGAGGTGAGTACTGTGTTTATTTTTTTAAATCAGTGACAAAAGAGTATGGAGGATCATGGGGGGTGCATTATACTGTATGGAGGACCATGGGGGGTGCGTTATATTGTCTGTAGGACCATGGGGGGTGCATTATATTGTATAGAGGATCAAGGGGGGTGCATTATATTGTATGGAGGATCATGGGGGGTGCATTATATTGCATGGAGGACCATGGGGGTGCATTATATTGTATGGAGGACCATGGGGGGTGCATTATATTGTATGAAGGACCATGGGGGGTGCATTATATTGTATGGAGGACCATGAGGGGTGCATTACACTGTATGGAGGACCATGGAGGGTGCATTATACTGTATGGAGGACCATGAGGGGTGCATTATATTGTATGGAAGATCATGAGGAGTGCATTATATTGTATGGAAGACCATGGGGGGTGAATTATATTGTATGGAAGACCATGGGGGTGCATTATATTGTATGAAGGACCATGGGGATTGCATTATATTGTATGGAGGACCATGGGAGGTGCATTATATTGTATGGAGGACCATGAGGGGTGCATTACACTGTATGGAGGACCATGGAGGGTGCATTATACTGTATGGAGGACCATGAGGGGTGCATTATATTGTATGGAAGATCATGAGGAGTGCATTATATTGTATGGAAGACCATGGGGTGTGAATTATATTGTATGGAAGACCATGGGGGTGCATTATATTGTATGGAGGACCATAGGGATTGCATTATATTGTATGGAGGACCATGGGAGGTGCATTACATTGTATGGAGGACCATGAGGGGTGCATTACACTATATGGAGGACCATGGAGGGTGCATTATTTTGTATGGAGGAACATGGAGGGTGCATTATAATGTATGTAGGACTATGAGGGGTGCATTATATTGTATGAAGGACCATGGGGGGTGCATTATATTATACGGAAGACCATGGAGGTGCATTATATTGTATTTAGGACCATAGGGGTTGCATTATATTGTATGGAGGACCATGGGAGGTACATTATATTGTATGGAGGACCATGGAGGGTGCATTATACTGCATGGAGGACCATGGGGGATGCATTATATTGTATGGATGACCATGGGGGGTGCATTATATTGTATGTAGGACCATAGGGATTGCATTATATTGTATGGAGGACCATGGGAGGTGCATTATATTGTATGGATGACCATGAGGGGTGCATTACACTATATGGAGGACCATGGAGGGTGCATTATACTGTATGGAGGACCATGAGGGGTGCATTATATTATATGGAAGATCATGAGGAGTGCATTATATTGTATGGAAGACCATGGGGGTGAATTATATTGTATGGAAGACCATGGGGGTGCATTATATTGTATGGAGGACCATAGGGATTGCATTATATCGTATGGAGGACCATGGGAGGTGCATTATACTGTATGGAGGACCATGAGGGGTGCATTACACTGTATGGAGGACAATGAGGGGTGCATTATATTGTATGAAAGACCATGGGGGGTGAATTGTATTGTATGGAAGACCATGGGGGTGCATTATATTGTATGGAGGACCATAGGGATTGTATTATATTGTATAGAGGACCATGGGAGGTGCATTATATTGTATGGAGGACCATGAGGGGTGCATTACACTGTATGGAGGACCATAGAGGGTGCATTATATTGTATGGAGGAACATGGAGGGTGCATTATACTGTATGTGGGACCATGAGGGGTGCATTATATTGTATGAAGGACCATGGGGGGTGCATTATATTATACGGAAGACCATGGGGGTGCATTATATTGTATTTAGGACCATAGGGGTTGCATTATATTGTATGGAGGACCATGGGAGGTACATTAAATTGTATGGAGGACCATGGAGGGTGCATTATACTGCACGGAGGACCATGGGGGATGCATTATATTGTATGGATGACCATGGGGGTGCATTATATTGTATGGAGGACCATGGGGGGATGCACTATATTGTATGGAGGACCATAGGGGTTGCATTATATTGTATGGCGGACCATGGGAGGTGCATTATATTGTATGGAGGACCATGGGTGTGCATTATACTATATGGAGGACCATGGCGAGTGCATTATATTCTATGGAGCACCATGGGAAGTGCATTATACTATATGAAGGATTATGAGGGGCGCATTATACTATATGGAAGGCTATGTGGGGTCATTATACTGTATGCAAGCAATTATACAGTGTGAACGTTTGAGTGGAGTCCATCATACTATGTGGAGGGCTGTGTGGGGACCATTATACTGTTTGGAGGGCTAGAGTGGGCCATTATACAATGTGGGGAGGTGTGCGGGCCATTATACATTGTGGGGCTATTATACTGTATGGAGGGCTGTGTAAGGAATCAAACCGTGTTGGGGTCACCATACTTTGCTTTGGGAGTTGAAGTTGGGTACAGCAGCATCATTATACTATTAATGTAGAGGAATTCACCATTGGGGTATCATACAGTGTTTGGGGGCACTTTTGTTGGTATGATACTTTATGGGAACAATGAAAGAGGAATCTAGGACTTCAGCATGAGGAAAATTACTATGTAAAGACTGGAAAGTTGTGAGATCTGCTGTTCTGTGACCCCCGACAAATATTAATTTTTTTTTTTTTGGGGGGGGGAATTAAAAATTTTGCCATGGGGCCTGATGATTTCTGTGTACGTGTTACACGCACGCCGCTAGGTTCAGATAGGGGTGAGACAGGTTACATGAATTCTTTGGAATCCTGGGGGAACCGTTACTCAGGCGACCATAGACCGTGTGCTGTAGCTTCTCTCAGGCACACAGGGGTATTGACCTTCAGGAATAGGTTGTTTCACTTGCTGACCAGACACACTTGACAAGAGTCCTCATAAACGGTAGAACAGTAGCATTTAATAAGAAGCCACATAGCCAGTGCAAGCTAAGTCTGATGAGCAACAGGCTCTAGTGACAAACAGTACAGTTTCCTTAGCAGCACAGCAGTTCACAGTCTTCCCAGTAGTACAGGACAGCACAGTTCTAATGAAAAGGCACATTAATGAACACAGCATTCTTTACAGTACAGTGAGATGGAGGAGACGGGAGGGATTGCTGAGGGAGATGATCCCTGTGACACCATTTCTTCCAGTCCTTATGACGCGCCCCCTGGGCCATGTTCAAGGGATACCCGGAGCCGGATCTGTATGGGGGTAGTAGTCCTTGTGGCGGTGACCCGGTCCGTGCCCAGGGTGTCAAACTAAGTGTGTGGCAGTCTTTGTAGATGTTGTTTAAGTGTCGACTACGCCACCCGTTGAGTGCGGCTTTGAAGCCGCCGCTGCAGAGCAGTCCGCTGAGGCCGGTGGTATATGTGCAGCAGTGATGGTATAACCCCCAACGGGAGGGGTATGGCCTCAGGGCAGCAGGTGTGGATGATGGGGGTTGTGATGATGCAGGAAGGAGAGGCAGAGTCAGGAGATGCAGTTTCAGGGTTTTTACTCACTGATGTTGCTTTAGTCACTCTGGCCTTGAGTGACCACCCGAGCCGTGCTGCGTCCACCAGGTGCGGGACTCGGCTAACCCCCAGGCAGTTCCGGAGCGTGGTCCTGAGCTTCCCTCTCACTCTCTTTCTGCTGGCCGTCCCCACCAGGGATCCACCTCTGTCCAGCTCCCTCGGGCCTCTTAGTGGTTGAACCTTCTCTGGCTTCCCTGGCCCTACTCGTGGTGTGCCTTCCTGGTGGATATGGTGAGGGTCGTGGCAAAACTTGCCCACGACCTCCGGTTCCTGGTTAAGGGTTACTTCTGCCTCCGCCAGCTTGGGATCCGGTGCCCTCTTCTGCCAACCCTTCACCCTTTCTGGTCTGATTCTGGGATCTTAGGGTTCCCTCTGTCTCTCTCTCTGGGTCCTTTCTTCCTCCTCTCTCTCTTCACTGCAGGCTTTGCTCTGGAGCTGGGCCCAGCCGGAGCCACAGCTCCCTGTCAGCCCTCCTGGCTGAGCTCCTCTGCTCTGCTCCTCCTCAGGCTCTCTGACAAAAGACCCTATTCTAAGATGGTGCCCACCTTATATACTCCCTCTATGTGTGAACCCAGGTGACCAGCACCCAATGGGCTCCTAGCTTTACCCAGACTACTCCCCCTATCTGCCCCTACACTACTGGGATGTTCCACCCCCCTCCCACTCCAGCCAGGGACAGACGCTGTCGTACCTGCACATATACTGGTGGGAGTACCGTTGTTCTGTCCCCCGGAAATGGGATGTATGTAGTGCATGTGTAGCACCCTGAGGATTCGGCTGCTACAGGGGTATTGCACCTCAAGCCAGAGGTGTGATATTCCACTCCCGGGTAAGGATGGAGTGTGGAACTGAGCTCAGTAGGCTGCATGCACTACATACATCCCATTTCCGGGGGACAGATCAATGGTACTCCCACTAGGTATATGTGCAGGTACGACAGTGTCTGTCCCTGGCTGGAGTGGGAGGGGGGTGGAACATCCCAGTAGTGTAGGGGCAGATAGGGGGAGCAGTCTGGGTAATGCTAGGAGCTCATTGGGTGCTGGTCACCTGAGCTCACACATAGAGGGAGTATATAAGGTGGGAACCATCTTAGATCAGGGTCAGACAGGCAGACAGCTACCAGTCAGTCGTTTGTAGAGGGTCAAGCAGTCCTGAAAGAAGAGAGAGAGGAGAAGAGAAGGACCCAGAGGGGAAGAAGAGGGAACCCCAAGAGCCCAAATACAACCAGAAGGGTGAAGGGTTGGCACAAGGGTACCGGATCCCAAGCTGGTGGAGGGCACTAATCCTCAGCCAGAGACCGGAGGTTGTGGGCAGGATCTGCCACGACCCCCCACTAAATCCACTGCGAAGGCACACCGAGTATAGGGTCAGGGAACCCAGAGACAAGGGTTTTACCAACAAGAGGCCCGAGGGAGCCGGACATAAGTGGATCCCTGGTGGGGAAGGCCAGAGAAAAGGAACGTCAGAAAGGGAGCTCAGGATCACGCTCCAGAATTACCTGGGGGTTGGCCGAGTCCAGGACCTGGTGGACGCAGCACGGCTCGGGCGGTCACTCAAGGCTGGAGTGACCAGCACAACAGCAGTAAGTAAAAACCCTGAACTGCACAGCCCGACTCTGAGTCTTATTACCATCCTCACTGCACCACCACAACCACCACCCTCTACAACTGACCCCCTGAGGCTATACCTCTCCCGTTGGGGGTTATACTAACAGAAGCTGCACACACACCACCAGCCTCAGCGGACCCTGCTGCAGCGGCGGCCGTATTGACCGCAAATCAACGGGTGGCGTAGTCGACACTAAAGAACATCCAGCAACATCTGTAGGACTGCCACACACTGAGCTTGACACCCTGGGCACGGACCGGGTCACCGCCACTCGGAGACTACAACCCCCATCTGATCCGGCTCCGGGTATCCCCCAAACAACACTGGCCCAGGGGGCGCGTCAACTTTGGCGTAGTCGGCAGGATCTCGTGCCCGCAACAACCGGGTACTGCGTGCCTGAAGAAAAGTTCACCGTTACCTCAAAAAGAAGTCTCCCGCCGGTTCCGGAGGGTCCCCGCCAACGGACCCCATCACAGGTCGTTTCCCGCCGGTTGTCCGCCATTTGCAGCTTTTTCCCGCCATCCATGGAGTTTCCCGCCACTGGGAGACGATTCCCGCCATTTCCAAAGATTTCCCGCCTTGGAAGAGCGGACGCCATTATGGGCGTGCCAGAGGGTGGCAAAAGGCCACCTCCCATCGTGGGCCAGGTCGAAGAATGGCGCCAAAAGCGGAAACCGCGCCCACCAACAGAGACTGTGATGCTGGAAGTGTCCATCAGCGTGAGAGAACTGCCCCTGGAACTGACAATCACAAAGTTGCCCCGGGACCACCCTCAATGTGGGCGGAGACGGGACAAAGGAGCGAAGATGGGTGCAGCCTGGAGGAGTCTGGAGAGAGCGCACCCGGAGACAAGAAGTCTGGAGAGGAGTCCAGAGAAAGCGTACCCGGAGATGGAGGGAGAGACAGGCAGCACCGACCCAGTGGTCAGGAGCCTGCTGCAAGCAACAACCCCACTAGGCTTAGTGGAGATCCTAGCACAGCTCCCCCGAGACCGGGAGTGTGCACAGACCGCGCTGGAGGGCCTCGCACGGAGGATGGCCCAGGTGCAGCAAGACACGCTGACGGAGTGGAGCCGTGAGATGGCCCAGCAGACCGGAACCCGTCAGCGGAGCACGCCACCCGAGACGAGGAGACAGACCGCCTCTGAGGATGGTGCAGGAGGAGTGAAGGCCGGAGACGGCGCCGAGGAGGGAGCTGAACGGACGGAGGCAGGTAAAGGGGACGTCTCTACCCCGAGCCGAGAAACCGTGTACCTGTCCCAGCTCCCCGTCGCAGAGCCCGAAATTCCCCCTGCCGTGCCCGTCGCTGCATCGTCACCGTGCCGGACTAGGCCTCAAGTAGAAGCCGCGGCCGCGACCCCTGTGACGTCACACGCCTCGACCCTGAGCGCGACCAAACAGGAAATACCATCGGCCTGGTCGCAAGGTCTAGTACCTCCGGGCGCCGCAATTCCAACAGCGCCCCCTACCTCCGCGGAGCCACCGGCCTGGTCGCAGGGCCGAGTACCCCCGGGCGCCGCCGTCCTTACGGTGCCCTTTGCCTTTAGGGTGCCCCAAGCCTGGTCGCAAGGCCTGGTCAACCCGGGCGCCGCTACCATCAACGCGCCCTCAACATCTCGAGTGCCGCACCTGGGCGAAGATCTATTTGCCCAGCACACGTGCCCGGATGGGCAGCCCTTTGTATGGCCCCAGGAGTACTACCAACTGGAACTCCAAAGAGCAAGGCCCCTGTGCGAGCCCCTGATTCCGGCTCCGAAGCCCGTCAGGAGAACCCCGCTCCCGCTAGAAGAAGCACAATTCGAGTGGGACCCCACCGGAGGAGACCTCATGGGGTTCACTCAAGAAACGCGGGCAGCTGCAGCAGAGCGAGTGGAGTGCTGCCGCCAGCAGTTGGCAGCCTTTGAGCAAGAGCGGAAAGAGAGGCGGATCCGTGAGCAGCGGCTGCAGGAACAGAGCGCAGGGCAGAAGAGCCGGACCAGGAGGAACCCCCGTGCAGCTCATGGTCCCCGTACCACCGGGACTGTGATTAAATTCAACCTGCAGCATGGGTGGGGCTTCATAAGAGACCATCATACCCCCGGCGACGTCTTTGTAACCCGCAGAGACGTAGAAAGCCATCTGCCGGAGGGACACAGAGGTCGTGACCTGTACGTAGGGGACGAGGTCACGTTCACCCGGCACAAGTGTGCCAAAGGACCCTACGCCCTCCATGTGCATCGCCTGACGGAGGAGGAGCTACGGTGTGAGGAGGAGCAAGAGGACCCGGACGGGTCTGAAGACAAAGAAGGAGCAGGAGGACGCCGTCGTTAAAGTACGGTAAAGAGACTGTAAATAGTTACCCGTCGGGGTACAGTGAACTGTTGCTGCTTTAAATATGTCCCCGTTGGGACAAGTGTAAACTGTAACCCGTGTGTCCCTTAATCCCACTGACCGAGGACTGAGAGCGGTCATTCCTTCCTTACACCTGGCCGAGGACTGAGAGCGGCCACTTTCCCCCTGTATATAGTTGCGCTTTCTAAGGCGCCCCCTACTGGTTTTATAAGGAAACCGTTTTTCTACAAGAGACTGTCGCACTTAACCCGGTCACAAGTCGCACCGTGGCCGGAGGAGCAAGAGTGTTAACAAGAATATTGATATATATATAATGTTTTATATGTTATTGTTGTTATGAAAATTTGTATGTTTGATGTTTTTATTCTCTTACAGCCCGAGGACGTGCTGTGATTTACCAGGGGGGAATGTAGCACCCTGAGGATTCGGCTGCTACAGGGGTATTGCACCTCAAGCCAGAGGTGTGATATTCCACTCCCGGGTAAGGATGGAGTGTGGAACTGAGCTCAGTAGGCTGCATGCACTACATACATCCCATTTCCGGGGGACAGATCAATGGTACTCCCACTAGGTATATGTGCAGGTACGACAGTGTCTGTCCCTGGCTGGAGTGGGAGGGGGGTGGAACATCCCAGTAGTGTAGGGGCAGATAGGGGGAGCAGTCTGGGTAATGCTAGGAGCTCATTGGGTGCTGGTCACCTGAGCTCACACATAGAGGGAGTATATAAGGTGGGAACCATCTTAGATCAGGGTCAGACAGGCAGACAGCTACCAGTCAGTCGTTTGTAGAGGGTCAAGCAGTCCTGAAAGAAGAGAGAGAGGAGAAGAGAAGGACCCAGAGGGGAAGAAGAGGGAACCCCAAGAGCCCAAATACAACCAGAAGGGTGAAGGGTTGGCACAAGGGTACCGGATCCCAAGCTGGTGGAGGGCACTAATCCTCAGCCAGAGACCGGAGGTTGTGGGCAGGATCTGCCACGACCCCCCACTAAATCCACTGCGAAGGCACACCGAGTATAGGGTCAGGGAACCCAGAGACAAGGGTTTTACCAACAAGAGGCCCGAGGGAGCCGGACATAAGTGGATCCCTGGTGGGGAAGGCCAGAGAAAAGGAACGTCAGAAAGGGAGCTCAGGATCACGCTCCAGAATTACCTGGGGGTTGGCCGAGTCCAGGACCTGGTGGACGCAGCACGGCTCGGGCGGTCACTCAAGGCCGGAGTGACCAGCACAACAGCAGTAAGTAAAAACCCTGAACTGCACAGCCCGACTCTGAGTCTTATTACCATCCTCACTGCACCACCACAACCACCACCCTCTACAACTGACCCCCTGAGGCTATACCCCTCCCGTTGGGGGTTATACTACCAGAAGCTGCACACACACCACCAGCCTCAGCGGACCCTGCTGCAGCGGCGGCCGTATTGACCGCAAATCAACGGGTGGCGTAGTCGACACTAAAGAACATCCAGCAACATCTGTAGGACTGCCACACACTGAGCTTGACACCCTGGGCACGGACCGGGTCACCGCCACTCGGAGACTACAACCCCCATCTGATCCGGCTCCGGGTATCCCCCAAACAACACTGGCCCAGGGGGCGCGTCACATGCAGCCTACTAAGCTCAGTTCCACACTCCATCCTTACCCGGGGGTGGAATACCACACCTCTGGGTCGAGGTGCAATACCCCTGTAGCAACCGAGTCCTCAGGGTGCTACATTCCCCCCTGGTAAATCACAGCACGTCCTCGGGCTGTAAAAGAGCAAAACATAAAACATACAAATTTTTGAAAGTGCACTTACATATAAAATATAACTTTCAACCCATCCCTTTATGGGAGGTACTTCTCTCTTAAAATGTTACAGACACATCATAAAATAATATTAACTCTTTCAGCATAAAACTTTTCATTTAAAACATTTTTGACCTCTGGCCACTTGTGCAAATTGTGACCAGGTAAGTGCCACAGTCTCTTGTAGAAAAAAAAACAGTTTCCTATAAAACCAGTAGGGGGCGCTTTAGGAAGCGCAACTATATACAATGGATATGGCCGCTCTCAGTCCTCGGCCAGTGGGGAATAGGGATGGCTGTTCACAGTCCTCAGCCTGTGGGGAGATGGGACACACTGGAACAGTTCACACTTGTCCCAACGGGGAACTCATTTTAATTAAGCAGCATGGCATATACCCTTACGGGTAACTATATACAGTTTCAGTTCACCTCTTAATGGTGACGATGCCCTCCTGCTCCTTCCTGAGGGTAGGCTTCAGACCCGTCCGGGTCCTCTTGTTCCTCCTCACACCGCAGCTCTTCTTCCGTCAGGCGATGTACATGAAGGGCATAGGGTCCTTTGGCACACTGGTGCCGGGTGAAGGTGACCTCGTCACCCAGGTACAGGTCACGACCACGGTGTCCCTCCGGTAGGTGAGACTCGACATCTCTGCGGGTTACAAAAACGTCACCGGGGGTTTTGTGATCCCTGATGAAGCCCCAACCGTGCTGCAGTTGGAATTTGATTACAGTCCCGGTGGCACGGGGACCGTGGGCTGCACGGGGGTTCCATCGGGTCCGGCTTTTCTGCTCTGCACTCCGGATTTGCAGCCGCTCCTCGCGGACCCGCCTCTCTCTCCTTTCTCTGTCGAAGACCTCTAACTGCTGTCGGCAGCACTCTGCACGCTGGGCTGCGGCCGCCCGGGTCTCTTGGGTGAACCCGATGAGGTCTTCTCCAGTGGGGTCCCACGCGAACTGCGCCTCCTCCAACGAGAGTGGGGTGATCTTGGCGGGCGCCGGAGCCGGGATCAGGGGCTCATCCAGAGGCCGTTCCCTCCGGAGTCGGGGATTGACGAACTCCGGCGGCCACACAAAGGGCTGCCCATCCGGGCAAGTATGCTGGGTAAACAAGTCTTCTCCCAGGGGTAGCATGATGGAGGTTGCGGGCGCGATGATTGCCGCGGCGCCCGGGGGCACTCTGAATGTGAAGGGCACTGTGGAGACGGCTGCGCCCGGGGGTACTCTGCCCTGTGACCAGGCCGATGGCGCTTCCTGTTTGGTCGCACTCTGATTTGAGGCGCGTGATGTCACGGGGAGCGCGGCCGCGGCTCCTGCCGCTTGAGGCCTAGTTTGGAGCAGTGGCGGTGCAGCGACGGGCGCAGTGAACGGGATTTCGGGCTCTGCGACGGGGAGCTGGGGCAGGTTCTCGGCCTCTGGGTACGGGGTGTAGACGTCCCCATTACCTGCCTCCGTTACTTCAGCTCCCTCCACGGCGCCGTCTCCGGCCTTCGTCCCTCCTGCTCTTCCTTCAAGGGCAGGCGTGCTTCTCGCTGCTGGTGGTGTCTTTTGCTGGCGGGTTCCAGCCTGCTGGGCCATTTCTCTGCTCCACGCGGCCAGTACGCCTCGCTGCACTCGGGCCATCCTCTGAGCCAAGCCCTCCAGTGCGGTCCATGCATGCTCCCGATCTCTGGGGAGCTGCGCCAGGATCTCCACCAGGCCTTCTGGGGTAGTCGCTTGCAACAGGCTCCTGACCACTGGGTCGGTGCTGCCTGCCTCTCCCTCCATCTCCGGGTGCGTTCTCTCTAGACTCCTCCAAGCTGCTCCCATCTTCTCTCTTTTGTTCTCTCTACGCCCATACTAAGGGCGGTCCTGGGGTAACTTGGTGATTGTCAGTTCCAGGGGCAGACCCCCCACGCTGACGGACATCTCAATCATTGCAGTCTCTGCTGGTGGGGGCGGTCTTCGTTTTTGGCGCCATTCTTGGTCCTGGCCCACGATGGGAGGTGGCCTCTTGCCACCCTCTGGCACGCCCATAATGGCGTCCGCTCTGCCAAGGCGGGAAATCTTCTCAGATGGCGAGAACCGCTTCCCAATGGCGGGAAACTCTGTGGATGGCGGGAAAAGACTGCAGATGGCGGGCAAATGGCGGGAAACGATCCGAGATGGCGTCCGATGGCGGGGACCCTCCGGAACCGGCGGGAGACTTCTTTTTGAGGTAAATGCGAACTTTTCTTCAGGCACGCAGTACCCGGTGGTTGCGGGCACGTTATCCTGCCGACTACGCCAAAGTTGACGCGCCCCCTGGGCCATGTTCAAGGGATACCCGGAGCCGGATCTGTATGGGGGTAGTAGTCCTTGTGGCGGTGACCCGGTCCGTGCCCAGGGTGTCAAACTAAGTGTGTGGCAGTCTTTGTAGATGTTGTTTAAGTGTCGACTACGCCACCCGTTGAGTGCGGCTTTGAAGCCGCCGCTGCAGAGCAGTCCGCTGAGGCCGGTGGTATATGTGCAGCAGTGATGGTATAACCCCCAACGGGAGGGGTATGGCCTCAGGGCAGCAGGTGTGGATGATGGGGGTTGTGATGATGCAGGAAGGAGAGGCAGAGTCAGGAGATGCAGTTTCAGGGTTTTTACTCACTGATGTTGCTTTAGTCACTCTGGCCTTGAGTGACCACCCGAGCCGTGCTGCGTCCACCAGGTGCGGGACTCGGCTAACCCCCAGGCAGTTCCGGAGCGTGGTCCTGAGCTTCCCTCTCACTCTCTTTCTCCTGGCCGTCCCCACCAGGGATCCACCTCTGTCCAGGTCCCTCGGGCCTCTTAGTGGTTGAACCTTCTCTGGCTTCCCTGGCCCTACTCGTGGTGTGCCTTCCTGGTGGATATGGTGAGGGTCGTGGCAAAACTTGCCCACGACCTCCGGTTCCTGGTTAAGGGTTACTTCTGCCTCCGCCAGCTTGGGATCCGGTGCCCTCTTCTGCCAACCCTTCACCCTTTCTGGTCTGATTCTGGGATCTTAGGGTACCCTCTGTCTCTCTCTCTGGGTCCTTTCTTCCTCCTCTCTCTCTTCACTGCAGGCTTTGCTCTGGAGCTGGGCCCAGCCGGAGCCACAGCTCCCTGTCAGCCCTCCTGGCTGAGCTCCTCTGCTCTGCTCCTCCTCAGGCTCTCTGACAAAAGACCCTATTCTAAGATGGTGCCCACCTTATATACTCCCTCTATGTGTGAACCCAGGTGACCAGCACCCAATGGGCTCCTAGCTTTACCCAGACTACTCCCCCTATCTGCCCCTACACTACTGGGATGTTCCACCCCCCTCCCACTCCAGCCAGGGACAGACGCTGTCGTACCTGCACATATACTGGTGGGAGTACCGTTGTTCTGTCCCCCGGAAATGGGATGTATGTAGTGCATGCAGCCTACTAAGCTCAGTTCCACACTCCATCCTTACCCGGGGGTGGAATACCACACCTCTGGGTCGAGGTGCAATACCCCTGTAGCAACCGAGTCCTCAGGGTGCTACACTTATCTTTCTGCTTGACAATACTCTGCACTGCTAGTTTAGGAACTCTACCTGACCTGTGCTTAGCTTCACTCCTGACTTGAGTCCTTTTCACTTGCAGGGGCGCTTCTGTCAGAACCAGAACACACACACCACATTTCTCTTCGGCTCCAGCCAGACAGTAAACAACTTCCCCACAATCCCCCTGAGGCTCTGCTAAAACACTCCCCTTCTCCTGTGACTGTGTTAACCCTTCTAGTTGCTGGATGCTTCTGGAGCACAACACTTCCTGTCTCATGTGCTTGTGTTACTTCTAATAGTTTCTGAATTCTTTTAAATCAACAGCGCTACTTCTGCATGTCACACTCCGCAACAGCACTACTTCTGCATGTCACACACAGTATTACAGTCTCTTCAGTAGCATAATTCAGCATAGATTAGATCTCTTAGCAGCACACTTCTATGCATACACAACCACAAGCTTTTCCTTCACAAGGACACAATAGTACACAACATTCTTTATCCTGCATGGAGATGGAGGGGGGGGTTTGATGAGGGAGATGATCCCTGGGACACAATTCCTTCCAGCCCTTACCTTCCTGCCCGATAATACTCTGCACTGTTAGTCCAGGGAGTTTATCTGACCTGTGTTTATGTGTTTAGTTTCTCTCTTTCTATCAGATCTAGATAACACACCACTACCTTTCTCTTTGGCTTCAGTCAGACTACAATAACAAATTCCCCACAATCACCCTGGGCCTATGCTAAAACACTATCTGTCTCCTGTGGCTGTGTTATTTGTAGCAGTTGCTGGATGCTTTGGAAGCAACAGCACTACTTCTGCATGTCACACTCTTCCCTCCTTTTTGAATGTCGTTCTCCTCGACATTCGTCTTAATTAGTCAATCTGAACAATTCTGAGACAGTGGTGAAAGCTTAGTTACTATATATATAAATTTGTCATTATCAAATTGGTATAACATTTATAAACATTGATAATAACCTATTCTAACAACCTTTTTCTTGTAGGACTCCTGTAAGAAATAAACAATTGACACAATTAAAACAATCAGCATCTCTTCCGCTGGAGCTTTTCGTATGTCTTCAACCAGCTCTCTCTCTCACTAGGCCAAAACAAGTCTTTCCACCAGGCAACATTGCCCATACTGTCTCTCGGAGGTGAATACCACTCAAGTGGGATTACCTGGTCCGCAGGCAGAGATACCTGTTTCCAGTCGACAGTCCTTGGTACTTGACTCGGTTCTCCAAGTGTCTCATACGTCAGCATCACGGACCTCCTTACTTCTCGAGTCGACATCCTTCTGGAGGGTTGTTCCTCAGATACCACGGGTTCTTCGGTAACAGAAGTTTCTTCCACAACACTCATTTCCCGTGCTTCCTCAGATGCTCTTGGATCTGCCTCTGTAACTTTCCTTACTTCTCCTGAATCGCCTGTTTCCACATGGTCTGGTAATTCTACTCCTCTTGAGTGTCGATCAGTCTCTTCAGTGATCAGTATTCGATCATCAGATCTGAATTGGACTTCATCTGTACTCTTTGGTACAAACTTTGGAGCCTCAGGACTTAGTTCACTCTCTTGAGGGTGGTACGTCCCTCTCCTTGCCGGTCTGAGAAATACAACGGTGTGCTCTTGCTCATCGGAACTTCAAGGTCACTATCCACCTCTGGAGCTTCAGCCAGTGGTGGTCCCTTAGTTGATCTCGGTCGATGTCGGTCTGCTTCTGGAAAGTTTTGTTGTGGTGGGAGATAATCACAGGGTAGTAATAAATTCCGATGGACTATTCTGGTTTTCTTGTCCCCTCTTTCCAATCAGATTTCATACACTGGAATGTCATCAGCTTTCCTCTTTATGACCACATACACATTGTCCTCCCAGTACGAACAAAGTTTTCCTGGACCACCTTTCTCACGTACGTTCTTGACTAGCACCCGGCTTCCCGGTGCCATTTCTGCTCCATAACATTTTTGATCTTAGTACTCCTTACTCTTGCTCTGTCCTTGCGTAACCACTTTGGACGCTATGTTGTATGCCTCTGCCATCCATTCCTTCCATTTCCGAACGTACTCCAGATATGTTCTGTAAGTCTCTGACACCGGAGTATCGAACATGATGTCGATTGGCAGTCTTGGCGATTGTCCATACAATAGGAAGAAGGGTGAGTAACCCGTTGCATCGCTCTTTGTACAGTTATAGGCATGTACCACTTTTGACAGAGAACTTTTCAGTCTTTCTTCTCGTCAGCTGTAAAAGTGCGCAACATCGACAATAATGTCCGGTTAAAACATTCCACTTGTCCATTACCCTCTGGGTGATAGGACGTTGTGTGGGATCTCTGAATTCTACAGTACATTCCTAGCTTGGCAAAGAGCTGGTTCTCAAATTCTCTTCCTTGGTCATGGTGTAACCTCATAGGGAACCCAAACCTCAAAACAAAATCATTGAAGATCTTCCCTGTCGCCGTTCGACTAGCTTTATTGGCGGTGGCATATGATTGGGCAAATTGAGTAAAATGGTCCATCACCACCAATATGTATTCGTAACCACCCTTTCACGTCTGAAGATGTAGAAAGTCTATTGAGACCATCTCACACGGATAGGTAGTTTGAATGTTGCCCATAGGTACCAGGGTTTATGTGTTGGGATGTTTATCTTTCAGACACCCACACTCCCTGGTCACGTACCTCTCAATATCTCTCTGCATGTACGGCCAGAAGAAACGTTCACGAATCAAGTTGGTTGTCCTTTCCACTCCCAGGTGTCCCATGTTTTCATGGAGTTCTTTGAAGACCAACCTACGGAATACTCTGGGTAGTACCAACTGCCGGTTTTGCCCTCCTTTACGATACAGGATACCGTCTCCACTGAGGTAGAGCTTCGTCCATTCTTTAACTAAAACAGATACTCCCGTCTACTTGGAAACCGATTTTGGTCCACATAAAGTAGTATTCTACCAATTATCTGATCTTCCTGTTGTGCTCTACAGATTTTTCCTTTAGGTAGTTGTTGAATGGACAGGGGGTGATCTTGTTCTCTCGCTTTTATGGTGTTTTCCACCGTCAACAGACACCACAATGGTGTGTCTTCCTCTTGATAAGCTTGCACTGCTTGGGTAGTGCTCTCAATTGCTTCCAGACTGACTTCCTCCAAGCATTCTTGCATGAACTCCTCAGGCTCTGGTGGCATTCTTGACAATCCATCAGCATCCGCATTGTATTTTCCTGGCCTGTACTTAATGCTGAAAATGAAGTCAGATTGTTTAGCGACCCATCTCTGACCCGTTGCATTCAGTTTGGCTGTAGTAATAGTAAGGACATAGGTCAAAGAGTTGTTGTCAGTGTTTACCTCAAACTCTTTGCTGTAGTAGAGATAATCTCTAAATCGTTCACAGATAGCCCATTTCAATGCCTGGAACTAAAATTTTCCGGAATGTAGATGGTTATTATTCTCGGCGTCTGTCAACGTTCTAGAACTGTAACTGATAACTCTCAATTTTCCATTGATGCTGATACAGGGAAGCTCCCAGTCCAACTTGAGAAGCGTCACAGTGAAGAACAAATGGTAAGTTGAAATCAGGATATCCCAAGATGGATGGTTTTATCAGGTAGTCTACTAGTTCTTCCAATACCTCCAGGTGGTCTGCTGTACACAGAATGGGTTGTTGGGATGAAACGTCATTGTTTCTTTTAAGCCCTGTCCTACTCGCGTTCTTCTTTTTCTCCATGGGTGTTGTTTACTCTGTCGTATCCCCCAAGGAGAGGTATAGCGAGGTGGCAATCCTGGAGAAGTTCTGAAATAAGTATGATAGTAGGCGAGGTCATCTTGCGGCTGCTCGCAGTAGAAGGACCCCGACCGGCGGCGCTGCTGACCTCCATGCGGCTACCGTCGAGAGATCAGTGGCCCGTAACCAATCAGCGATATTGACGCCAAATTTAAACACTGCTTTGATAATTGGTCGCGGTCGCCGGTCGCAACCAATCAGCGATATTGCAGCCAAATTTAAACACCGCTTGGCTGATTGATCGCGGTTGGCGGTTGCGACCAATCAGCAATATTGGCGCCAAATTTAAACACTGCTTTGCTGATTGGTCGCGGTTGCCGGCCGCGACCAATCAGCGATATTGCAGCCAAATTTAAACACCGCTTGGCTGCTTGGTCGCGACCAAACAGCGATTTTGGCGCCAAATTTAAACACGCTCTCCGGTCCTCCCTAACGCGGTTTGGTGATTGGTCGAGGCCGCCGCCAAATTTAAACACCGCTTGGTTGATTGATCGCTGTCGGCGGTTGCGACCAATCAGCAATATTGGCGCCAAATTTAAACACCGCTTGGCTGATTGGTCGCGGTCGCCGGCTGCGACCAAACAGCGATTTTGGCGCCAAATTTAAACACCGCTTTGCTGATTGAGCCCGGTCGGCCGCATACATATTCTAGAATACCCGATAAGTTAGAATTGGGCCACCATCTAGTACAGTATATAATGGACCCCATACATTGCTCCATACAGTATATAATGGGCCCCATATATTGCTACATACAGTATATTCTGGGCCCCATTTATTGCTCCATACAGTACAATGGCCCCATATAGTATGTAATGGGCCCCATGTATTGCTCCATACAGTATAATGGCCCCATATAGTATATAATTGGCCCCTTATATGGCTCCATACAGTATATAATGGGTCCCATATATTGTTCCATAAAGTATAATGGCCCCATATAGTATATAATGGGCCTCATATATTGCTTCATACAGTATAATGGCCCCATATAGTATATAATAGGCCCCTTATATTGCTCCATACAGTATATAATGGGCCCCATATATTGCTCCATACAGTATAATGGCCCCATATAGTATGTAATGGGCCCCATGTATTGCTCCATACAGTATAATGGCCACAAATAGTCTATAATTGGCCCCATGTATTGCTCCATACAGTATAATGGCCCCATATAGTATATACTGGGCCCCATAAATTGTTCCATACAGTATATACTGGGCCCCATAAATTGTTCCATACAGTATAATTGCCCCATATAGCATATAATGGGCTCCATGTATTGCTCTGAACAGTATATACTGGGCCCCATAAATTGTTCCATACAGTATAATTTCTCTATATAATATATAATGGGCCCCATACATTGCTCCATACAGTTTAATGGCTCCATACACTATATACTGGGCCCCATATATTGTTCCATACAGTATAATGGCCCCGTATATTCATAAGCAGATTATAATGAGGGCAATCTGGACCTCCGCCCGGGGCGTCCATGGCCAGATTGCCTTCATTATAATATGTGCGGCGCCACGGCACATACCGGCAGTCAGAGGCGGGGGGCCCCCGGTCTGCTCCCCCAGCAGCTGTGCATGGCCGCTACTTCTTCTTCGGCCTTGTCTGCTAGTGTGACGTCACGCAGTGCGCGCTGCACTGCAGCAACGGAGAGGAGCTGGAGGAGTGGAGCCGAGCCGGGGTATGGTGAGTATGTGTGAGCGTGTGTGTGTGTGTGCAAGGCAGATATCATTGTGTGATGTCAGTTTATATGTATTTTTGTGTTGCAAATGTGTTTATGCGTGTACGTATATGTCTGTATATGTTTCAGTGTGTATAGATGGCTATGTGCGGCTTCCCGCTGTGTATAGATGGCTATGTGCGGCCTCCCGCTGTGTATAGATGGCTATGTGCGGCCTCCCGCTGTGTATAGATGGCTATGTGCGGCCTCCCGCTGTGTATAGATGGCTACATGCGGCCCCCTGCTGTGTATAGATGGCTATGTGCGGCATCCTGCTGTGTATAGATGGCTACATGCGGCCTCCCGCTGTGTATAGATGGCTACGTGCGGCCTCTCACTGTGTATAGATGGCTATGTGCGGCCTCCAGCTGTGTACAAATGGGTATGTGCGGCCTCCTGCTGTGTATTGATGGCACCGTGCGGCCTCCTGCTGTGTATTGATGGCACCGTGTTGCCCCCTGCTGTGTATAGATGGCTATGTGCGGTCTCCCGCTGTGTATAGATGGCGCCATGCGGCCTCCCGCTGTGTATAGATGGCTACGTGCGGCCTCCTGCTGTGTAGAGATGGCTACGTACGGCCTCCCGCTCTGTATAGATGGCTACATGTGGCATCCCGCTGTGTATAGATGGCTACGTGCGGCCTCCTGCTGTGTATAGATGGCTATGTGCGGCCTCCAGCTGTGTACAGATGGCTATGTGCGGCCTCCAGCTGTGTATTGATGGCACCGAGTGGCCTCCTGCTGTGTATAGATGGCTACGTGCGGCCTCCCACTGTGTATAGATGGCTATGTGCGGCCTTCCGCTGTGTACAGATGGCTATGTGCGGCCTCCTGCTGTGTATTGATGGCACCGTGCGGCCTCCTGCTGTGTATAGATGGCTACGTGCGGCCTTCCGCTGTGTATAGATGGCTACGTGCGGCCTCCCGCTGTGTATAGATGGCTACGTGCGGCCCCCCGCTGTGTATAGATGGCTATGTGCGGACCCCCGCTGTGTATAGATGGCTACGTGCGGCCTTCCGCTGTGCATAGATGGCTACGTGCGGCCTCCCGCTGTGTATAGATGGCTACGTGCGGCCCCCCGCTGTGTATAGATGGCTATGTGCGGACCCCCGCTGTGTATAGATGGCTATGTGCGGCCTCCCGCTGTGTATAGATGGCTACGTGCGGCCTCCTGCTGTGTATAGATGGCGCCCTGCTGCCCCCTGCTATGTATAGATGGTTATGTGCAGCCTCCTGCTGTGTATAGATGGCTACGTGCGGCCTCCTGCTGTGTATAGATGGCTACATGTGCTCAATATTAAGCCATACAATTAATGTAAGGCTATGTGGCCACGATACAGAAATGCTCCGGATTTTTTTTGAGTGTTTCTGCTCTCTCTGGCAGAAAAAACGCATGCGGATTGTACATGCGGATTGTACATGCTTTTTTCCTGCCAGGGACATGCGGATGTGAAGCGTTCTTCACATGCATTTCCACATGCGGGTTGTCAAGCTCTTTCCAAGCGATTTTAGCATCACTTGGAAAAGTGCTTGACAACTTGGTCACACTATATAAATCAGTGGTAAATGGCAAAAAATAAAAAATAAAAATATACTTACCTTCTGATGGCCTGCCGACATCAGCGGTCGCGTGACCCGTCACATGGCTAAATGACGTCACCACAGGTCCTTTAGTCTACCGCGAGCTGCCAGCAAGCCAGGACGCATCGGATAAAGACACCGGGGGCCATCAGAAGGTAAGTATAATATTTATTTTTTATTTTATTCTTTTTTTTACAGGTTCTATGGTACCCGGGTCCGGAGGAGAGTCCATCCGCACATTGAAACAGTTGGATTCCGCATGTACAGATGCAGTGATGCGGATTTCATGCGTTCCAATCCAAGTCAATGGCGGCGAAAACGCCGCGCTTCCGCAAAATAATTGGTAGTGCTGTGGATTTTTCCGCAATGATAATCCGCAGCGGAAATTTCCGCAGCATGTGCACAGTTCATTCGGATTATCATTGGGGAACATGGCAGACCTTCTACCAAGCGTTTTTTAAGCGTTTCTGCAGCGGAATTGCCGCTGCGGAAACGCTTAAAAAACGCATAGTGGGCACACAGCCTAAAAAAAATTATTATAATTAATATATTAATATTGTGACAAATTAATTTCACGTGAACTATCACATGATCTATCACAGGGGATCATGTGACATGTGATACATCAGGTATGTGTGTGGGGGGCCCGCGCCTTCTAAACTGCCCGGGGCCCTGGCTACTCTTAATCCACCCATGCGTATATTATATACTGGACCCCATATATTGCTACATACAGTATATACTGGGCCCTGTATATTGCTCCATACAGTACTGTATATCCTGGGTCCCATATATTGATCCACAGAAAAATGGCCCTATGTAGTGTATAATGGGCCCCATATATTGCTTCATACAGTATATTGACCCCATATAGTATATAATTAGACACATATATTGCTCCATACAGTATAATGGCCTCATATAGTGTATAATAGGCCACATATATTGCTCCATACAGTATAGAATGGGCCCCATATATTGGTCCATACAGTGTAATGGCCACATATAGTATATAATGGGCCCCATATATTGCTCCATATAGTATATACTAGGCCCCGTATATTGCTGCACAGTATATGGCCCCATATAATATATAAAGGGCCACATTTCTGGCTCCATACTGTATATACTGGGCCTCAAATATTGATCCATACAGTATATACTGGGCCCCATATATTACTGCACAGTATAATGGCCCCATATAGTATATATTGGGCCCCATATATTGGTCCATACAATATATATTGGGCCCCATATATTGCTCCATATAGTATAATGGCTTGAAATAGTATATAATAGGCCCAATATATTGATCCATACAATATAATGGCCCCATATAGTATATAATAGGCCCCATATATTGATCCATACAGTATATAATGGGCCCCATATATTACTCCATACAGTATATACTGGGCCCCATATATTGCTCCATACAGTAAAATGTCCCCATATAGTATATAATGGGCCCCATATATTGCCTTCTACAGAATATACTGGGCCCCATATATTGCTCCATACAGTATATACGGGGCCCCATATATTGATCCACAGTATAATGGCCCCATATAGAATATAATGGCCCACATATATTGCTCCATACAGTATAATGGCCCCATATAGTATATAATAGGCCCCATATATTGCTCCAAACAGTATATACTGGGCCCCATATATTGCTCCATACAGTATATACTGGGTCCCATATATTGCTCCATATAGTATATACTGGGCCCCATATATTGCTCCATACATTCTAATGGCCTCATATAGTATATAATGGTCCCCATATATTGCTCCATACAGTATAATGGCCCCATATGATATATAATGGGCCCCATATATTGCTCCATACAGTATATACTGAGCCCCAGATATTGCTCCACAGTATAATGGCCCCTTATAATATATAAAGGGCCAATTTTTTTGCTTCATACTGTATATACTGGGCCCCATATATTGCTCTACACAGTATATACTGAGCCCCATATATTGCTGAACAGTATGGACACCCGGCCGCCCCCTGGAGGCTGAGGACCGAGTGTGGACACCCGGCCGCCGGGCGGCTGGGGACTGAGTATAGCTTCCAGGCCGCCAACGCAGCCATGATGTGGTGGCCAGATTCCGCCTTCACAAGCCTAAAAGGCCCAATTTCAAGTGGTAGCAAGCAGTATGGTATTGCAGCCTGGGGGTGGGTGGGCGGTTGGCTGCATATTTGCGCTTGCATTGCAAGGAATGGGGGAGGTACAAATTGAACACTGCCCTGGTCACGGGGATAGTTGCAAGTCTGCATCTTCTGATGCGGCAAGGATGACTTCTGATGGGCACACTTTTAGGCAGTGACCTGGGTGTCAGAGATGCTTCCAGGGGTCTTCCCCATGCTGTTCCCATGTCTTTTCAGCACTGTATGCATGTGTCACACAGCACATGGCCAGATAAGGTTGTAAAATGTTAAAATGACATTTCCCGGTGAATGCATTTGTCACGGTTGAAAGCAATGCAAAAGTGCAAAAATGCATCAAAAACGCTACGTGTGAACATAGCCCAAGGTGTGGAGGAGTATTTTATTTTTTTTGGGCGGGGGGGGGTATTTATTTTACCTTATACACAAGTCTTCTTTACCCTGGAAAGGAAGTTCCTTAACATATTTCACAGGAAAGCACTTTCAGTTTCGTTTTTGAACGTTTTGTGAGCCCGTAAAAGTGGCTTAATACCTCTGACCACGTTGTTGACAGCAGTGACCTGGGGGTCAGAAATGCTTCCTGGGGCGATCCCCATGCTGTCCCCATGCCATTTGAGCACTGTCACTATCGTTTTGGGCACTTATTAGGCTTTTAAAAGACTGCCGGGGGTGCCGCGCCAAAAATGCTCGGGTCTGCCATAGACTAACATTGGGCTCGTTGCTCGGGTCGAGAACCTGAGTATCACGGCGAGCTCGGCCCGAGCTTCGAGCACCCGAGCATTTTAGTGATCGCTCAACACTAGTCTCTGCATCTTTCAAGAAAACCATGATTGTTCTGCAGGACAAGGCTCCAGCTCAGCATCAAAGTCTCCACTGCTCGGCTGCCAGGAAAGGCCTTAAAGAGGAAAAAATATGGACACGGACCTAAGCCCTGATGAGAAATTGTGGGCCTTTCTTAAATTGGGGATTTACAGTGAAGGAAAATAAACACTTTTCTGAATGGTGTCTGGGGCTGTGGATGGTGTTGCCCAAAAAGTTCTTTGTCAACATATGAAGAAACTGACAGACTCCATGGATGGAGCTTATGGATGTTATTGAAAAAATGGATGACTATATTATTATATTGGTCACTGATATTTTTTTTAAATGTCAGAAATGTATTTTTAGACATTATGAGCTGTTCGGTTATTTTTCTCACTTTAACGGATGAAAATAAATAATTGAGATGGGAAAATTTATGTTTTTCATTTAGTTGCCCAATAATTCTGCACACAGAGATATTCTCCTAAGAAAGACAAAACCTCACTTTTACTTTTTTCAAAAATATTCAGGGTTCAGGTCTATTAACCTTTGGGATTGACAGATAGCACTGGAGAAGTTCAATAATAAAATGAATCATCAAAAATACAAATTGTGCACAAAGTATATATATATATACACATCAGCAAAACATTGGTTCAATATCCTCCTAATTTGATATCTATCTATTTCATATCTATATTTATCTATGTATCCATCTATCTATCTCATCTATCTACTTATCTGTCACTGTGACATCACGATACATTCTATGTCACAGTGATGTGATGACATCATCACATTCTATATCCCAGTGTTACAGCCCAGGGGAAATCACTGCCTCACAGACTTACAGGGGTGAGGGAGTACCTTTTGTTTTTCGTGACAAACGAAGCAAAAATTTATTCTAAAATGGATAAAGAGAGAAGACGAGCCCAAAGAGACCGGGTTCTGAGAGAGAGGAGAGGAATAAATGAAGAGCAGGTATTGTTGTTCGCTTTAGGGCGAAAAGACATTAATCTACCGGACATGGACACTGACGCCTCAGAAATGGCGTCCAAACGACAAAATCTAGAGAAAATGAGAAAGTCCAAAAGACATGAGAGCCTTACACAGAGAAGGAACATGGAGAACCTCATGGAGTCTGACTCTGCTGCCTCCGCTGAGCTTCAGAGGGCCATTCTTATCTCCTTGAAAAAAATCGGAGATCTGGTCCCTGAAATAAGGAAGAGGAATAAAGAAGCCATCCTCAATAAGCAGAGAAACATCAGCGCAGAGTTAGAGCTGGAGGAAGTTCTCCAAGAAACTCCAAGACAGGTCTCATCCAGATCTGAAAGACAAGACACCCTGAACCTGCAAAGAGCGGCAGCCCAGAAAAGAATGAGGAACAGAAGAGACTGGGTTGTCCAATGCAGGAGGCATCTGACCTATGCCAAACCCATCATTAATGGGAATGGTGCCCTATGGAGATCCCACTCATCAACCAAAACCATCTCCATCCCGGATTTTCTGTTCCATCTGAGTGTTTCTTCACCAGAGAGATCAATGGATATAGATGAACCAGGTAAGAAATAATCTTACTCAGTATAATAAGACTGTGGGTGAGGGGGATTATCCTCCTAATATTAAGTACAGGCCTCAATTATCAATGCTGACTAATGGAAGAACTGTCCTTGTCGCCCGTAGCAACCAGTCACCTTTCAGTGTTCTTTAGAATGTTAAGAAATGGAATCTGTGCTGTGAATTGTTGCTATGGGCAACAGGGACATTTTTGCTATTAGACAGTTTTGATAAACGAGAGACCAAATATTAGACATTTCCTGCTCATTTACATAGTTCTGTTTAAAATTATAATATATGCGCTGGCGCTATATCTATTAACCCCTCCTTGACCGGGCAATCTTTCATTTTTCTCCTCCCATCTTCCAAAAGCTATAACTTTTTTCCCTTTGTCTTCCAGTATAGCCACACGTGGGCTTATTTTTTTTTAGTGGGCCGAGTTGTGGTTGTGAACGACACAATTTATTTTGTCATTCAATGTTTTAGAAAACAGGGAAAAAAATCAAAGTGTGGTAAAATTGTGGGGAAAAAAGGGGGATTCTGACATTGTTTTTTTTATTGTGTCCATTGTGTGGTCAGAATGACCCCATCAAGTGATTCTCCATGTCAGAGACCATTGTGCTAATGCTGAACATGCAGAGGTTTTCTTTTTACTTAAGTGGTGAAAATTAGAAATTTATTAGAAAAAATATTGATTTGAGTCTCCATATTCTGAGACATTGTAACTTTGTGATTTTGATACCTGGATGGCGCAGTGTAAGGGCTTCTTTATTGTGGAGGAAGCTGTAGCTTTTATTAGATCTTTCTTGGGTAGAAAGGACATGGTGATATCTTTCTATTGCAATTTCTAGATAAATATGGCGCCTCTAAAAAACCCAATTTTGATGTTTCAATTTTTTTCTCATTTTAATATTTACTGTTTGGGATAATTATTTTTATATTTTTGTATATCCCTCTTATACTAACATAGTAATCCCAGTTATGCTTATTTTTCATTTTTTTAATTATTATTATTAATTGGGAAAGTTGTGTGATTCTAATTATATTATGTTTTTCAAATTATTATTTTATTTTTTTATTATTTTTTATTTAATTTTTTAGTCTCTTTAAAAGACATGAACCTGTGATTTTCTGATCGCTTGCACTATATACTGTGATGGAACTGTATCGCTGTATATGGCTTTATTAACGTTGTCATAAGAAATTAAACCAGGCTGGTCTGAACAGGAGGACGAAAGCGAAGCACAAGGTTTTTCAGCAGGCCCAGATAGTCATTATAACCAATTAACCCCTTGCAATTGTGTCCTGGTAGGGGCTAATGGGTGCTGATGCGCATAAATCGGCAATCACTTCATTTAAATACCGCTGTCAGCATTGAAATGGTTAAACTGCAGTAATCAGCATGTGCTCCAGTTGCTGCTGTTATAGGCAGGTGGCAGCTATGCAATACGGTTGGTATCAGCCTGGTAAAATGCAGGCTCAGCTCCTGAATCCGCTCCATACATTTACCGCACAACATGACAAACATTTCCATTATGTGTTCTCAAAGAGATTAACAAATCTTGTATCATCTCAGCAGGTGGAAGCCTTATGATGCCCTCTGACGTAGGGAACATGCCAGCACAAGACCTTGCTGATGCCAGACCCGTTACTTTAACCCAGAGAGAATTGGTTAACATAGAAAATCCTATTAACTTTCGCCACCTTGAAATCCTCAAAGTTGTTGGAGAGGGAAATTTCGGAAAGGTAAGTGTGAATTTCTCCTCCTCCGTGCTCCCCAATGTATCCTGCACCAGATACACAGGAGGATATACATATTCATTACAGGATGTTAATATGTAATGGTGATTGGGATAAACCAGTGATCCATTATACAGATCCCTATAATAGATGGGATTTTGGTCTGATCGCCTGTGATTTTTCTCCAGGTCCTCTTGGCATCAGATATGTTCAGCGGAGAACTGCTGGCTATTAAAGCCATAGACAGGAATTATTGTGATGAAGTCACAATCTCTAAAGAGTTAAAGGTGCTGAGTATGGCCACCGACTGCCGCTTCATAACATCTCTGCGGGGGTTTATGGAGGTACCAACAGAATATATAATAGCCATGGAGTATATTGCCGGAGGAGATCTGTCTGTCCACATGGCAAAATCGATGAAATTTGATATGGAAACATCAAGGTAAATGTCTTAGACTGAATCATAATATTCTACTGCCCATACATTGTGGTCCTAGAGTGTATGTAACCACTGATCCATCCTCTACTTTCTACTCCACAGACTCTTTGCGGCAGAAATGGTTTGCGGACTCCAGTTCCTCCATGAACACGGCGTGATACATTGGTAATCAGTTCATCTTCATAAATCTCTGTTGTCTCCTTACATATCTATTGTAGAAAGTTCTGTTCATGAATTATCCTCACAATCATGTCTGATCATTTTTCCCTGCAGTGACCTGAAGCCTCAGAACATCCTCATCCATGACACCGGACACATAAAGATCGCGGACTTTGGCTTATCAGCCGTGAATGTGGTCGATGAGGTCCTATTGGAGGATACTGTTGGCACGAATGGTTACATCGCACCGGAGGTAAGGAACATCCCTGTGTGATTGATGCCGATAGTAGGACTGAGTATTAATCTGAGGATCCTGCTCATATCTAATCACAGACCGGTCCTCATGGCCTCTGTGTGTAAATCCCCTCCCCGATATAGTAATCTCCTATCTTATGTTCCCACAGATAATGGATGAAGAAAGCTTCAATCATAAGGCAGATTCCTTTTCATTTGGTGTCATCCTGTACATGATGATTGTGGGGAAAAAGCCGTTCTATAGCAGTGGTTTGCTGGATCAATACCACTGGTCTCTGCAGGTGGACGTCCCAGATTTTCCAGACTGGATGCCCAGCGATGCACTTGACATCTTAGAAGGCGTAAGTAGGATCAGAAGAAGAAGGATGATGAGGGACTATAAAGAAAGCTAGAAGATAAGATGCGGACAATCCATGGACATTGTGTAATAACGTATCAATAATAATATATAATATAATGATTAATGGTCTCTCTCATTTTCCAGCTTCTCTGCAAAACTCCATCTGCCCGGTATGCTATATCATCCTTCATCCGAGAGCGCCCATTCTTCCTCTCCATAAACTGGAGCGACGTGGAGTCCGGCGAAGCCGACCCACCATTCAAATTTGATGAAAATGTAAGTATAGCACATAGGGACATCCATAGTGTTATCTGTGCCCAGTAACACACATATCCACTATACACCTTATCATTATATCCCCCAGTATACATTATATATGTGAGGAGACGATTCTCAGACATGTATATTTATCATCTTAAGATGGAGAAAAGCGGCACTCACCCCAAAGTGGCACTCACCATTACTTCTTTATTAATCTGCTGTAAAACATATCGGCAAGGAGAGAATGCCGCTTTTCTCTCTTTTTGACTGCAATTGCTTCCCAGTCTGGCGTGTATTTAGCTGACCTCCCGTGTGGTTCATGAACCCTTTTTTAAATTTGCAACCTTCAACATTGTAATCTCCTCCCAGACTTTATGATAGTGCAGAATCGCTTCACTTTCTTTATTGTGAATATATTTCTCTCCTTACAGGAGGATTAGGCTGATATATATCAGCCCCTTTCCAGTAACATCTAGGAATGAAGCTTTCCATTACTCGGAAGAGACAACTAAACTGGACTTTCTCATTTACCGGACTTTGACAAACCTACCGAGCTTCCACCACATAACAGCCACGTAGATTCGAGCACCAAACATCCAGGGATTTAGTCCGATCGCCATATTTGGGGTCAGGAAGGAATTTTTTTCCCCTGATATGAGGATTATACAACAACTAGTCCTCAGGGTTATTTTTCGCCTTCCTCTGGATCAAAACAGCAAGTAATTGAAGGCTGAAATTGAAGGACTTCTTTCAGCCATACTTGCTATGTTACCATCTGGACGACTCATCTACAATGTGGTGGTAAGAAGACGACTACCGAATATGGACAAAGAGAAGGCAGTGGCTGCTCCTTCTCCACCGGATATGGACATAGAGAAGGCAGCGGCTGCTCCTTCTCCACCAGATGTGGAAAAAAAGAAGGCAGCGGCTGCTCCTTCTTAAAATTGGCCAAGTAAAGAGAGGTGGAAGCGGCTGCTCCCTCTCACACTTGGCCATGTAGCGACAGAAGGATGCGGCTGCTCCTTCTACTACCAGGCCATGGACAGACAGAAGGTAGCGGCTGCTCCTTCTACTACCTAGCCATGGTCAGACAGAAGGCCATATGGTTGATCGCGGTGCTCTAGGAATCCAGGAAAACTCCAACTTCACAGATCACACGTCACACATTCCTGCTCTTCTCCTCTCCGTCATGTGTGATCCAGACCTGGATGTCCAAAAGCAGCTCAAGTGCAACCAAAGGCCTGAAGAGCGGAATCATCATCTGCTCCTTTCTATAGAAAGTGACTGTATCTACAGACTTTCTTTTTTCATCTTTGCATATAATTAACAACTTATATGCACAAATAAATATATTGAACATCTATGTTGATTCTGGTTAGATTCTTCTCATATACAGAACTGCTTTTTGGTATTTTTATTAATATCATGATGACCTAATGTAATTGTGGATGGGTTGAATATCTCACAAAGATTTCAGCATAGAGTAAAATATTTCCGTTCTAAAAAAAGAGATGAGAGAATTTAATCTTCTCAAACTGTAAAAGAATCCTCACTCACTAAAATGTGTATTATTTTGTAATTCACTTCTGTGCAGATACAGCCGGCCTCTATTTTACTACACTGTAAAGAATCATCAAAAGGTTAAAAATAAAAATGTAAAAAATATACTTATCTTACTGCTCCCCCAGAAGCATTACTTCTGGAGAAGTAGAAGGGCAAGTCGCCTCAAGCCCCTCACTCCGAGGAGCCCACCCAAAGCTTAACAATATCGGTGAGGGCGTAAAGCTGATACAGAAAGACTTGATACAGAATGCCAGGGTGACACACTAAAGACCCCCATAGCAGGGATAAGGGGGATAGAGCGACATGATGAAGTCATCACTCTGTGACTCTGATGTCCCGTGCGTGCCTCTGCATGATGAGATCACCATGTTGGTCTACCTGTGACTAGCTACTGTCTGCCGGCGGACTCACTAGGATTCAGTGTTAGGTAAGTATATTATGTTTATGGTTTTTTTATTAATACTTATAATTGGACTGACTGTGGTGGCATCATACAGTGTGGGGACTAGTGTGGAGTATCATACAATATGGGGGGCATTATACTGTGGACAGTAAGCTGTAGGGGGAACATATGGTATGAGAGCTTTATATTGTGTGAGGACTCATGTGGTGGTATCATACAGTGTGGGAACTAATGTGGGGGCCATCATACAATGCCATCATACAAGGCCATAATAACTGGGGGGTGTATAATATAATTTAGGGACTAATGTGGGGGTCATCATAGAATGTTGGGTGCATCATACTGTTTATAAAAGGCTGTGGGTTCTATTATACAGTTGGGGACTACTGAGGGGGTATCATACAATGTGTGTGCTACTGTGGGGGCCATCATACAATGTTGGGTTCATCATACTGTTTATAGGAAGCTGTACGGGCCATCATATACTGTGGGGACTACTGAAGGATATCATGCAACGTGGGGGCTACTGTGCAGGCCAATGTTGGGGGCATTATATTGTGTACAATAAGCTGTTGGGGGATAATATAGTATGGGTGGCTTTATACTATGTGAGGACTGCTGAAGGGGCCATCATACAATGTTGGGTTCATCATACTGTTTATAGAAAGCTGTTGGGACTATTGTGAAGACACGGGGTCTTCCATGGGCATAATACTACTAGGAAAACACAGGGTTAGGGTTAAACAGTGTAGCAATACTTTATTGAACCAAGTGAACAGGTGATTCCAACCTTTATTTCTCCGGGTTTATCCATGGGTTCCAGGTGACCGGATGGTCCCAACTTGGCTAACAAAAACATATATAGTATATAATGGGCCCCATTATTGCTCCATACAGTATATACTGGGCCCCATTTATTGCTCCATACACTATAATGGCCCCATATAGTATATAATAGGCCCCATATATTGCTCTATGCAGTATAAAGGCCCCATATAGTATATAATAGGTTCCTTATATTGCTCCATACAGTATATAATGGGCCCCATATATTGCTTCATACAGTATATATGTGGCACCACAGGGGTCTGGTTGCCACAGTAATAGAAATATTATGTCTGAGAGCAAGTGGGAGGTTTCTCTGGTCAGGAGCCCTGAGCATGCAACACTGCCCGCCCAGACCTGGGAGGGGAGGAATCTTCCCTTATAAACTGGGTCTGGGGCGGGATTAGGGGAGTCAGAGCCTGGAGAGGGAAAGTAAGAATCAGGAGCTCTGTAGGAACAGTAGCTGAATACCAGGGGCTGGAGCTGAGCAGAGTTCGCCCTGGTTGAAGACACTAATACCGGACACGGAGTCCGAGGCTGTGGGGACATCCAGGTCCAGCAGCAGAATCCAACCGGCAGGGGATTCCATGTCCTCTGGCCATAGAAGCCCGGAGGCACGGTCACAAGCAAGGGACCAGCAACGCCATTGTGAAGCGGAGGCTAACAGAAGGCCCCAAGTCACCGGCCATACGGGTGAGCACCACACGGTATACTCAGGGACGTGGGCTACTTGTACCTGCATAGAGCAAGGTAGCCAGGAAAGAGTGCAGATAGACGGGGAGGCCTACAACTCCACCTGGCCAGGGGGAGATCCTGCTTGCTCACAGACTGACCAGGCCCCTACTGCTAACCAGTACTCCCGGGAGGGTCTGCTTTATACCATCAGTAAAGACCCTGAACTGCACCACACGTCTCTGTGTTTCATCGCCGCACCAGCACCATCAGTACTGGGACGCTCACACCATCACTCCCATCATCTCTCACATTAGCTGCCCTGAGGCAATACTTCTCCCGTGGGGAGTTATCCCATACTCGGCTTCGCAAACAACATCAGCCTCAGCGGTCTGCAGCGCAGCGGCGGTCCCCACTGACCGCAATCCACGGGTGGCGTAGTCGGACATTGTTATTACCTAAGACTGCCACTGGTTTGACCACCCTGGGCATGGACTGGGTCACCGCCACACTGAGACTACAACCCCCAGCGGTCCGGCTCCGGGTATCCCCTGCACAACACTGGCCCAGGGGGCGCGTCAACTTTGGCGTAGTCGGCAGGATTTCGTGCCCGCAACCACCGGGTACTGCGTGCCTGAAAAAAGACTTTTGTACTTACCTGTGGTGAAGTTTCCCGCCGTCTGGAGTCGTTTCCCGCCATCGGACGCCATCTTGGGTCGTTTCCCGCCGTCTTCCCGCCATCCGCAGCTGCTTCCCGCCATCGGACGCCATCTTCAGGACGTCGCGCGGGAAGAAGAGGGGCATGGACGCCGAAAGCGCGCGAGATCCGAAGCTCCGCCCCACGCACTGACGCTGCGCAAGTTTCTGGAAGGGAGGAAGAGCGACGCTGACGTCATCGGAGCGCGACGCCAGGTCCTCTACCCTGACGATTGACTGCGGAGCCGCGGCCTATGGAAGAAGAGCATCGCAAGGTAGGCCACAGTCCACTAGGGGGGAGGAGGATGTCGGATACCGAGGGGAGCTCCACTGCCACAGCCACCGCCAGCGCAACCGCTGCAGCGGTCATGCCATTCACCATGCCCTATATCCCGGGGGCAACCTGACTACCCCAGTACTCAGGGGAGTCACATACTCTAAGTGACTTTAGGGAAAGACTGGATAGCCTCTTCCAGGTATACCCCCTCACAGAAGAGCAAAAAGTGAGCATCCTGGTGGCCCAGTTAATCGGGGTAGCCCAAAGGGAGGTAAAGTCCTGGTCACCTGGGAAGAAGAGGACTGTCAGAGAAATACTAGCCCGGCTGAAAGACACATTTGATACCCGCACCTCAGCCGAAATAAAGCTCAGATTTTACGGGTGCAAACAGCGGACACATGAAAGTATAAGAGACTATGCTCTAAACCTTCAAGAGGCCCTGAGAGCCATTAAGCAGGCAGACCCTGACAGCGTGGGGAATGAAGACAAGCTGTTGGCCGAACAATTTATTGAGGGTCTACTGTGCAATGCCCACCGAACCCAGTTGCAGGCAATGGCCTTACAGGACCCTGACCTGGACTTTGCACAGTTCAAGGACAGAGCCATCCGGGTGCTCCGAGAACCGGCACCAGGTGGCGCTGTGACCCTTGTCTGCAGGGCCTGTGGGAGCTGATGCGCAGGCTTTGAACAATAACCTGGCTACAGACCTGCACCATCAGGTCCAAGAGCTGACTAAGAGTGTTGCCGCGCTAACCAGAACTGTGCAGTCTTTACAGGTCTCTTCTCCAGGAAAGATCCAGCTGGCATCCGGACCAGAGGACGTCCCGTGGCGCCGACTGAGGAGGACCCCACCGGCCAGAGGAAGACCCAGCGACAGATACAACGAGGACGGACGACCCATCTGCCGCCGCTGCAATCAACCCGGACATATGGCAAGGTACTGTCATTTAAACGGGCACAACCTGGGGTAGAGGGCCAACCCCCAGGCATAAGATCATCAGGCCCATCGAACTGGCATGATAAATACGTAGGGGGACGTCCGGTCTTGCCTGTGGTACTGGATGGCATTCCTATGAGTGCCCTACTAGACACTGGGTCACAGGTCACCACCATCCCGTACGTGCTCTTCAAGCGGTACTGGAATGACTCGGACATAACCCGCTACCCAGACGACGACCTGAGCATTATCGCCAGCAATGGTCAGCCCGTGCCAAAGATAGGATTTAAGGAGGTGACCATCAAGGTCGGTAAAGTTGAACTGCCTGCACAAGGACTGATCATTGTGGATATTGACCGTCACGCGAGTCACCCAAAAATAACCCTAGGTACTAATGTAATCGAAAACTGTCTTGCAGAGGTGATTCTTATTTTGCAACAGGTTGGTCTAAGAGGTAGAGACTACCAAGCAATGGTAGAACCCGTCTACTCAGACAGTAGGCCCACCATTTTGACAGCACGGGGGGTGGTCGATGTACGCCACGGGAGGGTACCAGTCCACATCATAAATATCGGGGAGAGAGAAGTATACCTGCCCCGGTATGCCACGCTAGCCAAATTGTTCACCATCAACCAGATCTCGGTACAGGCCGTGGAACCCTTGCCTCCATCTCAACCAGAGGAAGGTAACGGCTGTAAGAAACCACTGGAGGACTGGTGTCAGCAACTGTTAGAACCTTGCTCTTAGGTTTTTTCCTTTGCTGGTCACATGACCTTGTTGGCCTATTTAATCCTGCTCCGCCCTTCTGGCTTTGCTGGACTTCATTGTATAACTACTTTCTAGCTAGCCTGTGCTCTGTATCTAACTCTGTTAGTTTGCTTGGTCTACGGACCTCAGTGTTCTATATATTTTGTTTGTTTGTCTTTCTGCTACTATTTCTGTTAGGAGGTGTCCCATTTTCCTCCCAGTCCTTAGTACTTGTAGGGATTCCTTCCCCACATCTATAGGTCTCCGTACAGACTAGCTTAGGACTTTAGCAGGTCTGATCGCAGGATCAGGTCCCCTGTTACATCGTAGGGATAAAGCTGAGTTCTATCGTAGGGACAGATCTCCTCTCTTTCCTTAGCTCTGGTAGCAGAACATAACAGCATTTGCATTTGGTTACTGACTCCACTCCCTCACACCAAAAACAGGGAATCTATCGGGTGGTTCAAGAGTATGAGAGAGTGTTTAGTAAACACCCGCTGGACTACGGGCGAGTAAAGGGGGTAGAACATCACATCCCCACAGGAGACCATCCTCCCATAAAGGAGAGATACCGACCCGTACCCCCTGCACACTATCAACACGCCAAGGGGATGCTAAAAGACGTGAAGGAGGCTGGGGTAATTAGGGACAGCTGTAGCCCCTGGGCAGCTCCACTAGTCTTAGTGAAAAAGAAAGACAACACCATGAGAATGTGTGTAGACTACAGGAAGGTCAACCGTATCACACACAAAGATGCGTACCCGTTACCAAGGATAGAAGAGTCCTTAGCTGCATTAAAATCTGCTAACTTCTTCTCTACTTTGGATCTCACTAGCGGGTACTGGCAGGTTCCTGTAGCAGAGGCGGACCGGGAGAAGACCGCATTCACCACCCCGATGGGACTCAGCAAATTTAACTGTATGCCGTTCGGGCTCTGCAACGCACCAGGAACCTTCCAACGGTTGATGGAATGCTGTCTGGGACACCGGAACTTCGAGACGGTCCTATTATACCTGGACGATGTCATCATCTATTCTAAGACCTATGAGGACCATCTGGAACACCTGGCAGAAGTGTTTGAAGCCCTGGCAAGCTGTAGCATCGGCGTCTCTGCCCCGTTCTAGGCAGAGACGCCGTCCCTCTCACCTCCCCGCTCCTGGCGCGGCGTCCTCCAGCGCTTCTCTCCCCGCTGCTTCCGGCACGCGCTCCTTTCCCGGCAGTGTGCTTAGGGCGCGCGCGCGCGCGCTCCCCCTCTCTTAAAGGGACCGCGCACGCCGTCCTAAGGAGTCCCCGGCCAATTGCCGGAGGACCTCCCATATAAAAGGCACCTCCTCCAAAATGGAGGTGCCCGAGCAATGTTGTAGCACTGTTCACTACTCTGCTTCAGCCCTCAGGTCCCGTTGCCAGTTACCTGCCAGATACCTGCCAGTCTGCTGTCTAATTCCTGCCTGATATCCTGCTACCTGCCTGCTAGCCTGAGGTCCGACGGTCTGCCTTCCAACTTCTGTCAGTCTGTCTAAGGACCAGCCTGCCCGCTCACCTGGGAGCGCACATCTTCTACCTGCCTGCTTGCCTGAGGTCCGACGGTCTGCCTTCCAACTCCTGTCAGTCTGTCTAAGGACCAGCTTGCCCGCTCACCTGGGAGCGCTCATCTGCTGCCTGTCTGCTAGCCTACCAGGAGGCTCTGCCGTCACGTGCTGTGACCACCCGCCTGTCCAGAGACTCCTGCCCGCTCACCTGGGAGCGCTCATCTGCTACCTGTCTGTTGGTCTTCCTGGAGGCTCCGCCGTCACATGCTGTGACCACCCGATTATCCAGAGACTCTCGCCTGCTCACCTGGGAGCTCACGTCTATCATCTGCCGCCACAGGTCGTACCAATCCTTTACCCAGAGACTGCCCCGGTCACTTGCCGTGACCTCCTGCCCGTTCATCCAGAGACTGCCCCGGTCACTTGCCGTGACCTCCTGCCCGTTCATCCAGAGACTGCCCCGGTCACTTGCCGTGACCTCCTGTCCGTTCATTCAGAGACTGTCCCAGTCACCTGCTGTGACTGCCTGCCCGTCTACCCTGGTCGCCACCTGCTCCCTTACAAGGACCGCCCCCTTGTATAGTAGCTCAGAGGTTCCGCCTCCCAGACCCGTTACACAAGCTATGGCCTAAAGGTAAAACCCTCGAAGTGTCATCTACTGAAGCCAAAGGTACAGTACCTGGGACACGTGGTGAGTGCTGACGGAGTGGCTCCCGACCCTGACAAGATCACCGTGATTAAGGACTGGCCAAGACCATCCAGCATAAAGGAAGTGCGGCAGTTCCTCGGGTTGGTAGGCTACTACCGAAGATTCATTCCCGATTTTACCAAGAAGGCAGCTCCTATGCAGGACCTCCTGATAGGCCAGTCCAGGAAGGCCAAAAACCAGAAGCCGCCCTTCAAGTGGGAAAAGCTAGAAGAGGAGTCCTTCCGCCAGCTGAAGATGGCCCTCACGGGGGATGAAATCCTGGCGTACCCTGATTACAGCCAGCCCTTTATCCTCCACATGGACGCAAGCAACATCGGGCTAGGAGCCGTACTGTCCCAGATCCAGCAGGGGAGAGAACGGGTAATTGCTTTCGCCAGCCGAAAACTGTGACCCACAAAAAGAAACCCTGAGAATTACAGCTCGTTCAAGCTAGAGTTCCTGGCAGTGGTGTGGGCAGTAACCGAACGTTTTAAGCATTACCTTGCCTCTTCCAGGTTCACCGTGTACATGGACAGCAACCCGTTGACCCACCTGGACACTGCAAGACTGGGTGCCCTGGAGCAGAGATGGATGGCCCGCCTGTCCAATTTTGAGTTCACGATCAAGTACCGGGCAGGACGCTCCAATACCAACGCGGACGCCCTGTCCAGGATGCCGAACCTACCGGACGGAGGGGAAGATCCAGAAGAACTGGAAGAGATCGAACTCCCTGCGTTTCACCGTCATGGGATTACCCAGTATTCCCACCGTGTGAGGGGCCAGCGATCCGCTACGTTCAACCCCTTACCCCACTACAACTGGGCGGAGACGCAAGACAGTGACCCCGCAGTCCGTCTGGTGAAGGAAATGCTGACCCGGCTGACGCCCGCCTGGACCCAGACGCTCCGGAAGAGACCAAGCAACTGTGGACGGAAAAGAGCAGACTGTTTCTCTACAAGGAGAAGTTGTGCCGCAGAATGGTCAATTCCCGGACACATGAGCTGATCTGGCAGGTGGTGGTACCGAGACGGGACGCAGCTATGGTGCTGGAGTCCTACCACAATGGGGCAGGGCACTTCGGATGGAAGAAGCTGGAGTTCCTGCTGCATGAACGGTTCTACTGGATAGGCATGAGAGGAGCCATTGAGAAGTGGTGTAGAGACTGTGGCCTGTGCAATCTAAGAAGAAGGGACCGTGCCAGCCAGAGGACTCCCCTGCAGCCCATCATCACCAGGCAGCCGCTGGAACTGGTCGCCCTGGACCATGCTAAACTGGCTCCAAGCAGAAGCGGGTATGTCTACGCCCTAACCATCGTGGATCACTACTCCCGGTTCCTGATGGTGGTCCCTGTCAAAGACTTAACGGCTCAGACAGCAGCAAGAGCCTTCCAGCTGCACTTCTGCCGCCCCCACGGGTACCCGGACCAAGTGCTGACGGACCAAGGACCAGCCTTTGAAGCGGAGGTCTTTCAGGAGTTCTGCAACCTGTATGGCTGCAAAAAGATAAGAACAACGCCCTATCACCCCCAAACCAATGGACTCTGCGAGAAGATGAACCAGGTGGTGATAGATCTGCTAAAATCATTGCCCCTGGAAGAACGCAGTCTGTGGCCTGAGAAACTGCCCGATCTGGTGGACATGCAACACTGCCCACCCAGACCTGGGAGGGGAGGAATCTGCCCTTATAAACTGGGTCTGGGGCGGGATTAGGGGAGTCAGAGCCTGGAGAGGGAAAGTAAGAACCAGGAGCTCTGTAGGAACAGTAGCTGAATACCAGGGGCTGGAGCTGAGCAGAGTTCCCCCTGGTTGAAGACACTAATACCGGACACGGAGTCCGAGGCTGTGGGGACATCCAGGTCCAGCAGCAGAATCCAACCGGCAGGGGATTCCATGTCCTCTGGCCATAGAAGCCCAGAGGCACGGTCACAAGCAAGGGACCAGCAACGCCATTGTGAAGCGGAGGCTAACAGAAGGCCCCAAGTCACCGGCCATACGGGTGAGCACCACACGGTATACTCAGGGACGTGGGCTACTTCTACCCGCATAGAGCAAGGTAGCCAGGAAAGAGTGCAGATAGACGGGGAGGCCTACAACTCCACCTGGCCAGGGGAGATCCTGCTTGCTCACAGACTGACCAGGCCCCTACTGCTAACCAGTACTCCCGGGAGGGTCTGCTTTATACCATCAGTAAAGACCCTGAACTGCACCACACGTCTCTGTGTTTCATCGCCGCACCAGCACCATCAGTACTGGGACGCTTACACCATCACTCCCATCATCTCTCACATTAGCTGCCCTGAGGCAATACTTCTCCCGTGGGGAGTTATCCCATACTCGGCTGCGCAAACAACATCAGCCTCAGCGGTCTGCAGCGCAGCGGCGGTCCCCACTGACCGCAATCCACGGGTGGCGTAGTCGGACATTGTTATTACCTAAGACTGCCACTGGTTTGACCGCCCTGGGCACGGACCGGGTCACCGCCACACTGAGACTACAACCCCCAGCGATCCAGCTCCGGGTATCCCCTGCACAACACTGGCCCAGGGGGCGCGTCATATACTGGGTCCTCTAAATTGCTCCAAACAATATAAAGGCCCCATGTAGTATATAATAGGCCAAATGTATTGCTCCATACAGTATCTACTGGGCCCCATAAATTGTTCCATACAGTATAATATCTCCATATAGTATATAATGGGCCCCATATATTGCTCCATATAGTATAATGGCCCCATATATTGTATAATTGGCCCCATATATTGATTCACAGTATAATCGCCCTATATAGTATATAATGGGCCCCATATATTACTTCATAAAGTATAATGGCCCCATATAGTATATAATAAGCCCCACATATTGCTCCATACAGTATAATGGCCTCATACAGTATATGACAGGCCCCATATATTGCTCCATACAGTATATACTGGACCCCATATAATGCTCCATACAGTATAATGGCAACATATATTATATAATGGGCACAATATATTGCTCCATACAGTATATACTGGGCCCATATATTGCCCCATACAGTATAATGGCCCCATATATTATATAATGGGCCCAATATATTGCTCCATACAGTATATACTGGGCCCTAGATACTGCTCCATACAGTATAATGGCCACATATAGTATATAATAGGCCCCATATATTGCTCCATAAAGTGTAATGGCCACATATAGTATATATGGGCCCCATACATTGCTCCATACAGTATATACTGGGCCCCATATATTGCTGCAAAGTATAATGGCCCCATATAATATATAAAGGGCCACATTTTTTGCTCCATACTATATATACTGGGCCCCATATATGGCTCCATACAGTATATACTGGGCCCCATAAATTGATCCATATAATGGTCACATATAGTGTATGATGTGCCCAATATATTGCTCCATACAGTATATATAATATAATATATAATGCTGCACAGTATAATTGCCCCATATAGTATATAATGGGCCCCATAAATTGCTCAATACTGTATAATGGCCCCATATATTATATAATGGGCCCAATATATTGCTCCATACAGTATATACTGGGCCCTAGATAATGCTCCATACAGTATAATGGCCACATATAGTATATAATGGGCCTATATATTGCTCCATACAGTATATACTGAGCCCCATATATTGCTGCAAAGTATAATGGCCCCATATAATATATAATGTGCCACATTTGTTGCTCCATACTGTATATACTGGGCCCCATAGAGTATATACTGGGCCCCATGAATTGATCCATACAGTATAAGGGTCACATATAGTATATGATGTGCCCCATATATTTCTCCATACAGTATATACTGGGTCCCATATACTGCTGCAGGGTATAATTGCCCCATATAGTATATAATGGGCTCCATAAATTGCTCCATACAGTAAAATGGCCCCATATAATATATAATGAGCCTCATATATTGCTCCATACTATATAATGGCCCCATATAGTGTTCCATACAGTATAATGACCACATATAGTAGTGCTCCATACAGTATAATGGGCCCCATATATTGCTCCATACAGTATATACTGGGCCCCATAAATTGTTCCATACACTATAATTGCCACGTAAAGTATTATATAATGGGCCCCATATATTGCTCCATAAAATATAATGGCTCCATACAGTATATACTGGGCGCCATTTATTGCTCCATACAGTATAATGGCCCCATATATTATATAATGGGCCCCATATATTGCTCCATATAGTATATAATGGACCCCATAAATTGATCCATACAGTATAATGGCCCCATATAGTATATAATGGGCCCTATGTATTGCTCCATACAGTATAATGGCCCCATATAGTATATAATGGGCCCCATATATTGCTCCATACAGTATATAATGGGCCACATATTGCTCCATACAGTATAATGACCACATATAGTATATAATGGGCCACATATTGCTCCATACAGTATAATGACCACATATAGTGCTCCATACAGTATAAAGGGCCCCATATATTGCTCCATACAGTATATACTGGGCGCCATTTATTGTTCCATACAGTATAATGGCCCCATATAGTAAATAAGGGGCCCCATATATTACTCCATACAGTATAATGGCTACATACAGTATATACTGGGCCCCATATATTGCTCCATACAGTATATACTGGGCCCCATATATTGCTGCACAGCATAATGGCCCCATATAATAAATAAAGGGCCACATTTTTTGCTTCATACTGTATATACTGGGCCTCATATATTTCTCCATACAGTATATACTGGGCACCATAAATTGATCCATACAGTATAATGGCCCCTTATCTATAATATTACCGGGGATGCGTGTCTCTATCTGAAGCCTTTATAGACTGCGCATGCATGACGCGCAGTCTGGCTCCAGGCAGAATCACGCATCCAGCCGTTACAGGTAAGAGGAGTGTATGGCGCGGTATACGTAGACACTGAACGTCTACCGCGATCTCTGGCGCCACACTTAGATACTTACCTGACCGGGAGGAGCGTTGCCGCGGCGCCTCTCTATGCCGGAGATCGGGGCAGGAGTAAGGCGTCGGATCGGAAACCAGGATGGGGATGAGGGGTGCCGTGCATACCGGGATTGGGGATGAGGGGTGCCATGCATTCCGGGATTGGCGGTGAGGGGTGCCATGCATACCAGGATTTGGGGATGAGGGGTGCCATGCATACCGGGATTGGGGGTGAGGGGTGCCAAGCATACCGGGATGAGGGATACCATACAAACCATGATAGGGATGAGGGATGGGGTACCATGCATACCGGGATAGGGATGAGGAGTACCACACATGCCAGGATAGGGATGAGGAGTACCATACATACCAGGATTGGGATGAGGGGGCCACACATACCAGGATTGGGGGTGAGGGGTGCCATGTGACTCGCCCCCTGGGCCGTGGGGCACTCGGATCCGGGCAATAGGGAAACGGTGGGAGTAGTAGTGGCAACCCGGTTCCGTGGCTCAGGGTGGTCAGGACAGTGGTAGTCCGTTATGTGCTGTTGATTATGTCCGACTACGCCACCCGTGGATTGCGGTTATTAGGAACCGCCGTTGCATGCAGACCGCTGGGGCTGATGATGTGTGCAGCTGGGGTAGCGTGACTCCCCACGGGAAGAGTGCGGCCCCAGGGCAGTATAATGGATGGTGGGAGTGATGGTAGTGAGAGTCCCAGTGCTGATAGTGCTGGAGGAGCAAGGAGCACACAGACAACAGGTTGCAGTCCAGGGTCTTTACTAAAACAAGTAAACTGACCCACAAACAGTCCCGGCTAGGAGGGGACCTGGATGTCTGAGAGCAACGGGGAAATTGGCCCTGGTCAGGGTGAGGGTGTAGGCCTACCGTGCTTTCTGTGCTCCTTCTGGCTATCTCCTCTTTATAGGGTAACAGCCCATGCTTCCAAGCTCTCCGTGTATTCTCGCCTGTATGGCCTGCGACGTGGGTTCCTTTCTGCTCCCAGCCTTGTACGGCTTTACTGGTCTTCTTAGGCCAAGGAATATACAGTCCCCTGCGGACTGGTTATCTGCTGGAGAATGTGGAATCCTCCCAGCCTCAGACACCAAAGTCTGGTAAATTAAGTCCGTTATCTGCCAAGACAAGCTCTCTTCGCCTCTTGTCTCTGGCTTGTGGCTCTCCTACTGCCACACTTCCTCTTAGGGTGCAATGCAACTGTCCCTCTCTGCTCTGGGACCTGAATCCTGAGACAGGTCGTCCAGTTCTCCCTAACTCTGCCCCCAGTACCAGCTTTTATAGGGGCAGCCAGCTCCCCCTACTGGCCTGAGACAGGAGGCATTGCATGCTAATATTCCCCTGACTAGAGAACCTCCCCCTTGCTCTCAGACACAGCTTTATTACACTTTGTGGCATCCAGGCCAGGGTGTCACACCATGCATACCAGGATTGGGGATAAGGGGTGCCATGCATGCCAGGATTGGGATGAGGGGTGCCATGTATACCAAGATTGGGGATGAGGGGTGCCATGCATGCCAGGATTGGGATGAGGAGCGCCATGCATACCAGGATTGGGATGAGGGGTGCCATGCATGCCAGGATTGAGATGAGGGGTGCCTTGCATGCCAGGATTGGGATGAGGGGTGCCATGCATACTAGGATGGGGATGAGGGGTGCCATGCATACCAGGATTGGGATGGGGGTTGCCATGCATACCAGGATTGGGGATGAGGGGTGCCATGCATACCAGGATTGGGGGATGAGGAGTGCCATGCATACCAGGATAGGATGGTGGGGACAGGATGGAGGCAGCACAAATACCAGGAGGGGGGGCAGCACATACCAGCATGGGAGACCATATACCAATAAAAATGCTCGCCACCTGGGCGTAGAACGGGTTCAATAGCTCGTAGTATATAATGGGCCACCCTCATATTTTGCGACATACAGTATAATGGCTTCATATAGTATATACGGGGCCCCATATTTTGCTCCATACAGTATAATGGCCCCATACAGTATATACTGGGCCCCATATATTGATCCATGCAGTATAATGGCCCCATATGATGCTGCATACATAAAACAAAATATCAATTACTCACCTCTCCTGTTCCCCGCAGGTCCGGTATACCCAGCGCGTCTTCTAACTCTGGAGTGCTCAGGTCAGAGGGCGCGCTGTGGTGACGTCATTGCGCCCTCTGCCCTGACACATCAGAGTTAGAAGACACTGGAGCTGTTCGGAACGAGGAGAGATGGGGGAGGGGATGAGGGTGGGGAGGACCCCGGTGGCTGCACGGGCCCCATAGCGCGCCATCGTTTCCCCCTCCCTGGGCCACAGTACTTGCCTGCGTGCATGGGGTGGTGTCGCCAGCCATTGTTGTCATGGTAGGTCAGTTCTGCATGCGAGCACTCCTGCATCCTCCGCTTTTAAAAAGCCAGTGCCCTTTTCCTCCTCCTCTCTGGGGCCCATCGGGCATTTCACCGGTGCCCTGCCAGGCCAGTTCGACCCTGTGTGAATGTAATGTTGTACAGAGCACAGACATATGCCGGCCCTTCCTCCAAAGTGGAACTAAACAATGTGTGCTGCATCTGTGCTGCGCAGACTATGCTGACTTCAGCTGACATCCAGGTCATAGTCCCACTGGATCCGGGACGGTTGTGAGATATGCCGATGATTTCTGCAGGACCCACAGCTTGTTTTTCTCAGTCGCTGTTCTCCTCCTTCTCTGACTGATCACAATATTATCTATTCCAGGTCCTTCAGCTTTGTGGTAGGAGGTAACAGGTTCCCCCAGCACTCCATGTGGCTCACACCTCACACCGCTCAGTACTCTGTCAGTAATCTGCTATATATCATTGCTGCACCAGAGCCATCTAGAGGTCACAGTAATACATTGCAACACAACAAAGTAAACATTAAAAGAGAGAAAAATAAACACTCTATAGAATAAAATATTCAGTCATTTAAAGGCAGACTGAAAAATTAAATAGTTGGCAAAATACACAGAGGTGACACCACTGAGAAGATGTGTTTTATTGATTAAGTGGTGTGCGCCCCTTAATGAATTTGATGCATCCAACTATAAAATACTCCATCATTAAAATTGGGGTATACAATGTCAATCTTAAATGGAAGGTGCCGTGATTTTTATTTTTGTATTAATAATTATTGAGTATATAATCAATTATTTTTAATACAAAATTAAATGCACTGGTTTAATATTTTTGAATTTATTAACTCTATCTACAGCCACAGTGGGCGGCCATATAAGTTTGCTGATGTGTAATTGTCTGAGCACGAAGCTTACACACTTCAAATATGGCAGCCTCTATGTACTGTGTCCTCCTGCATTTCCTGCATTGTGTCACACCAGGTGTTAGTGCAACACAGAGGGAAAGGGAGCCCAGACACTAGGGAAAGGGGGAAGTGGAGACCTCCTAGTCTGGTCTAGCGTCACCCTGTCTCAACTACCATCCCTATATTGCCTCTTCAGCAATCGCCGCACACGTGCCTCGCCCTACTTTCCCTGGCGCATGGCTACGGCTAGGGATGGAAGGAGATGAGCACTAGTCAACCTCCACTAAACACTATAGACAACAAGGGAAGACAAAACACGGGGAAATTGCTTAGCTTTAGATGAGTCCAAATATGCACACGGCCTCAAGCTCCAGAGAGGACAAAGTACTGCTCCGTCTAAGCCTCACAAGTAGAAATGAATATGCCAGCGACTCCCTCTCAGACACACCAGGTATATATACACCCAGGCCAGAGAGCTAATTAGCAAGAGAGAGTTAGCCGCTCGGTCCTAAAGACAGCCTCTTATCTAAGAAGCTGTCTGCAATGCCAAACGTAGAGATCTCCTGCAACCCACTGCAGGGCGACTGTCACCTCTGACACACCCGTGACACATTGTGGCTGCCTGCTGCTGTGACCTAGGCACGCCTCCTGGGCTGTCCAGGTCACAACTGTGGGAGATCGGCACCATGTTTTTTGAAGCCCATAGCTGTACTGCGAGCTACACTTTCCCCCTGTCACCATTCACACAGCTCAGTGCGAGCAGTGACAGGAGGCGCAGGGATGCGGTGAATGCTGAGCGGAGGTCCAGGATGAGATGAGTATCGCAGTGTTCAGTAGACTTATATAGCAGGATAGGAAATATTTCCGCGCTCTCCAAAGAGACAAATGTTGGTAATAGAATTGTAGGTTTATTGTCAACGCGTTTCAGAGTCCACAGACTCCTTCCTCAGGACAACCATACATAACCAGTTACAGGCATACATGGTTTAAATGCAGAAAAAAAATGGCACCAAGTGCAGAGGGAGGGGTAAGTACAGTCACATGTCTAAATACATGCACATGACAGCTGATCTGATCAGCTATCATGTGCCTCTAAAAACTGCGGAAGGACCCGAGATCCACCCGTGGTTGTTAACCACTTAAATGCTGCTGTCAATCACTGACAGTGGCATTTAAAATAAGCGTCAGCCAAAAGCGCATCATATGTCCCGCCCATGGATTGTCATGACAGTCAGGGGCTCTGCAGAACACCCCTGTGCTTGTCATTGGGAATCTTCTATGAACGCCGGCGTGTGGCCGGCATTCGTGGGAGATCGTGATTTTTGCTACAAATAGCAGTGCTGAAGCCTTGCTATGTGCAGCACAAGCGATTAGATGATCGCAGCTTCAGGTCCCATAAGAAGAATATTGAAGCAAGTAAAAAAAAAGTTTAAAAAAATATTTTAACAATAAAAAAACAAACGTTCAAATCATCCCCCTTTTGCCCCATAGAAAATAAAACAATAACAAAAAAATAAAATAAACATATTTGGTATCGCCCCGTTCAGAATCTCCCGATCTATCAAAATATAAAGTAAATTAATCCCATCTGTAAACGGAGTAACGAGAAAAACATCGAAAAGCCAGAATTACGTTTTTTGATCGCCTCAACATTGTAATAAAGTGCAAAAAAGGGCGATCAAAACATCAGATCTACCCCAAAATCGTATCAATAAAAACATCAGCTTGTTGCGCAAAAAATAAGCCCTCACCCGGCCCCAGATCCCAAAAAATGGAGACGCTACGGGTCTCAGAAAATGGCGACATAAGCTAAATTTTTTTTCTTACAAATTTCAGATTTTGTTTCACCACTTAGATTAAGAAGAACCTCTCCATGTTTGGTATCTGCGAGCTCGTAATGACCTGGAGAATCATAATGGAGGGCAGTTTTACCATTTAGAGAACATGATCAAAAAAAAATTGTGGAAATGAACTTTTTTTTCAATTTCACAGCATTTTGAATTATTTTCCCGGTTTCCAGTACACTATACGGTAAAATCAATGGTGTCATTCAAAAACACAACTCGTCCCCTAAAAAACAAGCCCTCGTACGGCCATATTGACGGAAGAATAAATAAGTTATGGCTCTGGGAAAAAGGGGAGCAGAAAACCAAAGAGCGAAAATGGAAAATCGCAAGGTCGTGAAGGGGTTAAAAACAAATGTTAATATTAAAAAAAAAAAAAATAACAGTTTACATGTTTTCAATTGCCGAAAATAAAATTTTGATGGCACAATCCCTTTAATGAATGTCCTGATATGATATCTAATGAGATTTCAGTCCCTCTGTATGTAAATTAAAGCTCAGATTATCTCCACAGCTTCATATTATAAGCAGAATTACAACACGCACACATGAAATACACTGAAGAGAAATAAGAGCGTTCTGTCCCTTTAAATTCAGTGTGTTACATAACACTGCTCAGCCAATAGGATCGCTGGATTTGAATTTGAAAATAAAGCAAACTGTCATTCATCCTCAGTCTGTTACAGGACAGTGAGCGGTGAAGATGGATGTCGGTGAGTGCTCCCATCCCATCATCTGATGTCACTGATCTCACCTAAATTCAATATAGGAGAGAACGGCTGCTGTCACCTGCCACTAGGGGGAGCTATCAGTACAATATATATCTACTGGTGCACTGTGCTCCCCCTAGTGGCTGCAGGAAAGCAGAATTGTATCATTAGGTCACACAGGACACTCTGCTGCCAGTATTATTTATTGAGGGGTTTATGCCACTGTTGTCAATGGGATGAGTGTGCTGGCACTGATAATGGGGGTTAGGCTTTATCCGCTGTTAATGAAGTCACTTTGGCAGTTGTTTTTAGGGGGTTTCCTGTACTTATGGGAATGAAGAACATAGAAATACATGAATGTCATATATCTTTATTTACACCCAGTAAAGGCTATGCTCCATGTGGTCATATGAGTGTATGTGTGTAATGGGGGTCCGATACCGGGGGGACGTTCATAGAATCATAGAATGGTAGAGTTGGAAGGGATCTCCTGGGTCATCTGGTCCAACCCCCTGCTCAAAGCAGGATTCACTAAATCATCTCAGACAGATGTCTGTCCAGCCTCTGTTTGAAGACGTCCATTGAAGGGGAACTCACCACCTCTCGTGGCAGCCTGTTCCACTCATTAATCACCCTAACTGTCAAAAAGTTTTTTCTAATATCTAATCTGTGTCTCCTCCCATTTAGTTTCATCCCATTACTTCTAATCTTTCCTTGTGCAAATGAGAATAAAGATGATCCTTCTACAATGTGACAGCCCTTGACATATTTGTAGACAGCTATTAAGTCTCCTCTCAGTCTTCTTTTTTGCAAGCTAAACATTCCCAAATCCTGCAACCGTTCCTCATAAGACATGGTTTGCAGACCAGTCACCATTCTGGTCGCTCTTCTCTGAACTTGCTCCAGTTTGTCTATGTCTTTTTTAAAATGTGGTGCCCAAAACTGTACACAGTATTCCAGATGAGGTCTGACCAAAGAGGAGTAAAGACCGATAATGACTTCACGTGATCTAGACTGTATGATTCTGTTAATACATCCCAGAATTGTATTTGCCTTTTTTGCTGCTGCATCACACTGTTGACTCATGTTCAGTCTATGATCTATTAGTATACCTAAGTCTTTTTCACATGTACTGTTGCTTAGCTCTATTCCTCCCATTCTGTATGTGCTTTTTTCATTTTTATTGCCCAGATGTAGTACTTTGCATTTTTCCCTGTTAAAAACCATTCTGTTGGTTGCTGCCCACTGCTCCAGTTTATTTAGGTCTTTTTGAATCCTCTCTCTCTCTTCTCTAGTATTAGCTATCCCTCCTAGCTTTGTGTCATCAGCAAATTTAATCAGTTTACCCTCAATTCCTTCATCTAAATCATTGATAAAGATGTTGAACAATACAGGTCCCAGGACGGAGCCCTGTGGTACCCCACTTGAGACATTCATCCAGCTGGATGTGAAGCCATTTACAATCACCCTTTGAGTCCGATCACTAAGCCAGTTATGAATCCACCTAACAGTTGCCTGGTCCATTGCATACTTGGTCATTTTTTCAATAAGGATGGTGTGAGATACTTTGTCAAATGCTTTGCTGAAGTCAAGATATACTATATCTACAGCATTTCCCTGATCCACCCAGTCAGTGATTCTGTCATAGAAGGAAATTAAGTTAGTCTGACATGACTTGTTAGTTATAAACCCATGCTGACTCTGGTTAATCACTTCATTCTTATCCAGGTACTTACATACATGTTGTTTAATAATTTGTTCAAAGATCTTTCCTGGTATAGAAGTCAGACTCACCGGCCTATAGTTCCCTGGGTCCACCTTCTTCCCCTTTTTGAAGATAGGAACAACATTTGCTCTTCTCCAGTCTTCTGGGACTTCTCCTGTTCTCCAAGAATTTTCAAAGATTATGGAGAGTGGTTCTAAAATTTCTTCTACGATCTCCTTCAGTACTCTGGGGTGTAATTCATCTGGACCTGGAGACTTGAACTCATTTATGTTAGCTAAATATTCCCTCACAATCTTTCTGTTTACAGATAACTTGGATTCTTCTATTCCTTTAAAAGGACAGTGAAGATCAGTTGATGTTACATTTTCTTTCTGAGAGAAAACAGATGCAAAATAGGAATTAAAAAGTTTGGCCTTCTCAACATCCTCTCTTACCATTTCTCCATTTTCATCCTGTAAAAATCCTATAGCATCTTTGACTTTTCTTTTACTTTTGACATACCCCCAAAATCCTTTTTTATTGCTTTTGACATCTCTTGCAAGCCTTAATTCATTGTCAGCTTTAGCTAACCTGATACATGCCCTGCAGGATCTGCAGACTGCATTATAATCTTCTTTAGATATGCCTCCCTCTTTCCATTTAATAAACATTTCTTTCTTTCTTTTTAGCATGTGTTTAAGTTCTGTGTTCATCCATCCTGGTTTCCTTAAATGCTTCCCATTCTTCCTACTTTTCGGGATTGTTAACGATTGTGCTTTGAGAATCTCATTTTTAAAAATTTCCCATCCTTCCTGGACATTTTTGTCCTTAAGGACATCCAGCCATTGGATCCCTCCTATTCTCTTTCTGAGTCTCTTAAAATCTGCCTTTCTAAAATCTAACCTTGAAGTTTGAGTCTTCACATGTCTTCCTCCTCTAGTTATCCAAAATTCTATAATAGCATGATCGCTGCCTCCTAGGGTCCCAGCCACTTTTACCTCCTCAACCATTTCCTCCTTGTTTATAAGGATTAGATCCAAAGTAGCAGATCCCCTTGTTTTCTCCCCTACCTTTTGGAAGATAAAGTTGTCAGCAAGAGAGGATAAGAATTTGCTTGACCTGTTAGTTTTACTTGAGAGAGATTCCCAACAAATGTCTGGATAGTTGAAATCTCCCATGACCACTACGTCATATTTTTTTGAGAACTTGGTCATTTGATACATAAAGAGTTCATCCATATCTTCAGCTTGCCCAGGTGGCCTGTAGTAAATGCCTACAATGGTGTCCTTTCCGTTGTTCTCTCCTTGTATTCTTACCCAAACAGTTTCCACAGAACTCCCAGTCTCTGAAGCTTCAATCTCTGTGCAGATATACGCTTTTCTAACATACAATGCGACACCTCCTCCTCGTTTATCAAGTCTGTTTCTTGCAAATAAGTTGTATCCTTTTAGCCTTTTATTCCAATCATGTGTATCGTCCCACCAAGTTTCAGTGATTCCAATGACATCATATTTCTTTTCCTGCATTAGTAGTTCCAATTCTCCTTGTTTGTTGCCCATGCTTTGTGCATTTGTATAAAAGCATTTTAGTTTGTGATTGGTTTCTCTTCCTCCCATATTTTTATTATTTAAATTGTTTTGTCTTTGTTCTTCCTTTCCACTTCCAGTAGCAGAGATCTCAATAGTATTTGTCAGCTGTATGGCTTTTTCTGGCCTTTTGCTTCCCTTCCCACATTGTTCTAGTTCACTATGAATAAATGTGGAAAGCTGTTTGTGTCTTTATCAGATCTGTGACTAAGTCTTTTTTGGATTCACAGCTTTTCCTATGACTACTGCAAAAGAGAATAGATACAGGATGGCCGCGAGCCGCAGATCTTGGGGGGTCAGCAGCTTTATTATAACCGGACCCCTTATCCTATTCTTCATCCCTGGTGAATGATAAGTGGACACTCATCAGATTCTGTTTTCTTTAGGACGTCTACCTCCAACAGGAATGTGTCTTCGGACCTGGACTCTTCTCATGTGAGATTATTTTTTTAAATATTTTTTTTTTCCATTAATCTGAAAATATTGTGCCATTAACCCCTTAAGGACCCCGGGATTTTCCGTTTTTGCATTTTCGTTTTTTGCTCCCCTTATTCCCAGAGTCATAGTGTTTGTATTTTTTGGTCAATATGGCCATGTGAGGGCTTATTTTTTGCGGGACGAGTTGTACTTTTAAATGTCATCACTGGTTTTACCATATCGTGTATGGGAAAACGGGGAAAAAATTCCAAGTGCGATGAAATTGCAAAAAAAGTGAAATACCACAGATGGTTTTTTTTTGTTTTTTTTACCACATTCACTGAATGCTAAACCTGACCTGCCATTATTATTCCCCAGGTCATTATGAGTTCGTAGACACCAAACATGTATAGGTTCTTTCTTATTTAAGTGGTGAAAAAAAAATCCAAAGTTTGCTTAAAAAAATAAATAAATGGCGCCAATTTCCGAGACCAGTAGCGTCTCCATTTTTTCGGGATCTGGGTCTGTGTGAGGGCTTATTTTTTGCGCGCCGAGCTGACATTTTTATTGTTACCATTTTGGGGTAGATCCGATGTTTTGATCGCCCGTTATTGCATTTTATTGCAATGTTGCAGCGACAAAAAAACGTAATTCTGGCGTTTAGAATTTTTTTCTCGTTACGCCGTTTACCGATCAGATTAATTCTTTTTTTATATTGATAGATCTGGCAATTCTGAACGCGGCGATACTAAATATGTGTATGTGGGTTGTTTTTATTATTATTTTATTTTGAATGGGGCGAAAGGGGGGTGATTTAAATGTTTATATTGTTTTTATTTTTTTCATATTTTTAAAACATTTTTTATGCACTTTTTGCTTGCTTCTATAGTCTCCATAGGAGACTAGAAGCAGCAACTGTCTGATCGCCTCTGCTAAATAAAACAGATCACCTCTATGTAGCAGAAATGCTCCAGTACTATGAGCGCCGACCACTAGGTGGCGCTCATAGCGATCTTTACATGACAACCACTGGGGTCTGCTGCAGACCCAGGGTTGTCATGCCCACCCATCAGTGACCTGCGATCACGTGACGGGGTCACCGATAGGAGTGGCAAGTGACGCGCCTCTGACGCGGCGCTGTTAAATACCGCTGTCAGAGATTGACAGCGGCATTTAACTGGTTAACAGCCACGGGTGGATCGCGATTTCACCTGCAGCTGTTGCGGGCACATATCAGCTGTAATAATCAGCTGACATGTGCTCGGTTCAATGGGGGCTCACCGCCGGAGCCCTTACTGAACCGGGGGTGATGGCCTGGGGCGTACTAATACGCCCCAGGCTTTAAAGGGGTTAATCCAGCATTTGATAATGCAGACCATCTATTAGTTCAGTACAGAATTGAAACACAATGTAGACTGAGCAGAAAGTCAGTTAGAAGACAGTTTCCAATAGTAGATTGTTTGCTTTCTATGCCGGGAATAATTCCGAATTCAGCAGGTCACATTGATGTTAACAGGCTTGGACTGGCCAACAGGAAAACGGGAGAATCCTCCGGTGGGCCACCACCCTCTGATATGAACAGTACTTGGCACAATATACTTGAATCTCTATGTACAGACAAAGTCAGCATCTTATTCACTTAACAATCTATCCAGTTCATTGTTATATAGATTTATGACTGAGGATAATGTTACGTTAATTGAAAAGTGGGGTCCTGGAGTTGGCTACTGGTGGGCCGAAACTGGATGCTGGATTAAATAAATTTACCTGTAATTTAAAGATTTGATACCTCTGGGCTTTGTGTGATTGATCCCATTATGTGCTTGTTTTTTCTTTCCAGCTTGTCCAAGAACAAAAGAAGAAAGGGATCTACAACTCCTGATATACTGCACCAGATTCCTGCTGTCTCCGATCTTCAACATGGAGGTCACTGATCATACCGCAGAATACGTTGTCCATGTTTTCTCCATAGATGTAAAGGAACTAGGGTTGAGCGAGTATGTTCTGTCCGAGTATGCTCGGGCAGAGCTCCGAGTATTTATAGCTGCTCGGTGATATGGTTGAATCGCTCCCGTGTGCATCATTTGCAACTGTTTGACAGTTTTATTACATGGGAGGAATGTGTAAGAAATAGACATTCCTCACATGTAATAAAACTATCAAACAGTCGCAAATCATGCACACGGGAGCGATTCAACCATATCACCGAGCAGCTATAAATAATCGGAGCTATGTTAATAGAACATACTCACTCATCACTAAAAGGAACGTCTCAATAGTCAACTGAATGAATATCTTCTTTTATTAGCGCCTCATGCCGACCAACCGGGAAGCTCAGAAGAAATATCTACCATTTCCTTTGGATGAAGAAAAACCTGAGCCAACATCAGTGATGCCAGAAGAGCCGAAAGAAGAGGAGATGAAGGAGGCAATGAAGTATTGGGAGGTAGAAGAAATGGAAGTAGATGAGGCAGAAGACACCAAGGCGAAAGAAGAAGATAAGGCAGAAGATAGCAAGGGGAAAAAACAAGATAAGGCAGAAGATACCAAGGGGAAAAAACAAGATAAGGCAGAAGATACCAAGGGGAAAAAAGAAGATAAGGCAGAAGATACCAAGGGGAAAAAGAAGATAAGGCAGAAGATACCAAGGGGAAAAAAGAAGATAAGGCAGAAGATACCAAGGGGAAAAAAGAAGATAAGGCAGAAGATACCAAGGGGAAAAAAGAAGATAAGGCGGAAGATACCAAGGGGAAAAAACAACAAGATAAGGCAGAAGATACCAAGGGGAAAAAAGAAGAAGATAAGGCAGGAGATACCAAGGGGAAAAAAGAAGAAGATGCTAAAAAGTCAAAAGCAAAAGAAGAAAAGAACAACACCTGGGCCAGAAGAGTTGAGAACCAGCCAGCAGGAAGACACAAGATCCGCCAGCAGTCCATCCTTAAATACGTGAATACCAACCTCAGAGGAAGGAGGAACATCATCTGGACTGAGAGGATGATGGGAGTTGTACTTCACGCAAGACTACGATGTAAGACACAGATGAAGTTATTCTTCCCTTATCTGGACATTTGGACTGACGCCCAGAAACTAGATTGTAACTTGTTTTAGCTGTCTCAGCAAGCTTCTACTAATTATCACTTTTTGTTTATGAAACTTTCTTATCAACATTCCACTGTTATGAATCATCATTTCGCTGCCTGTGAAACAAAGGCATTTTACTGCGCATGTCTGACAAAAAAAAAAAAAAAAAAAAAAGATTATTATTATAAATAAAGGGACAGCACCCATAGAGGGAGACGCGCTCAGGGGCTTCCCAGTACTTGATTATACACTACGTGTCTGTGTATTTCTTGTTACGGGGATACCCCGACTCCAACAAGGACCCTCCATGGCTGAATGATCCTAACAATTCCTGGCGCCCGAAACAGGGACCCGAGGTCTGCGTATTCCTTCAAGTTCATCGACCGGCACGAGTAACCGCTGAGATTGGGACATCGGAACAGCAGATGACAAACCTGGCCAGGTAAGAGACACTGTTAGTTCTCTTACATCTGCTCTGCGATAGTCCGTAAATTTCATGCATATCTTGTGTTGGGATTGAGGAACTAGTAGAGAAGGATACCTATAGCTCGGGTCATTCATGTATATACTGTAGGATCTGCCGAAGGAGAGGTCAGAGAAGGTTATGAAACGGATGGTATGAAAGAGATGTGGATGTCGGGAATAGCCTCATAAGCCGCACTAAGGTAGATGACATAAGTATTACGGAGATTGCCTAACTGAGTCATAAGGTTGTGTCCTTTCGGGGAAACCTTCGCTCACGCTTAACTCCCGAACCTTTGTCCTCCTTTTTGACGGATAAGAGATTGACAGAATGAGCCCATGGAAGTAATGATAATACTCCAGGGACACGATATATAATGGAGACTGTATGGTTCATTTTATGTATTGTTGGTCTTGCCCTTGTTGCCATATATATGTGTGTTAGAATTACTCTACACTTCAGACAAAACGGTCCAGAGAAACCGTTTCAGATACTGGCTCCTTAGGACAGAATAGGTAACGAGGAAAGGTAGAATATAGAATATATTTTATCTAACCCAAAAAGCCTCCTAAGGTAAGAATAGTCAGGAAAAATGGGCAACAAACAGACTAAGACCACAAATGATGAACAAGATGTCTATACAATCGTGAAAGAAAGGTGTGGTGTAGAAGCAACTAAGAATTTAGGGAAAGTTTGCAAAACTTTTCAGGTAGCAAGGCATGACAGGTTTAACAGGAAACTATGGGAGGACATTCGGGTTAGAAAAGCAGGAGTGATAAGAGACAAAGGATGGCAGGAACAAGTAGAGGCCATGGTCGAACTATCAAAAACAGCAGAGACAGACCATTGGACTTTTAATAAAGACAATGGATTATGGAGAACTCCAGTCAGACAGGGTCCCATTGTACAAACAGAAAACAGTAAACAAATGAACCCATTGGCACCACCATATCAGCCCAGGTCAGAACCCACACCGTATCCTGATTTTCGGGGTCCGGGTGGATGGACATGTACAAACTGTGGACTCCAGAATCCAGACTGGAGAGACACATGTGCAGGATGTGGAGCACCACGACCACATGATATGTTGGCACCAGTGCGTATCCTCAGTCGACCATACAGAGAAGAAGATGGTGGCAATCCACCGCGTAGAGTAACTAGATACCATCAGACTAGACAATATTTTCCATGGACCCCCGCTGAGGGAATGTCCCTACTTCAGAATGCACCAGATCCAATACAATGCCCACTAAGATTTGCTACGTACATACAGCAGATAATACACACCCATAATGGAACATGGTCAGATGGGACAGAATTATGTAGAATGAAAATGACACCAGGGTTGTATCAGGAATTGATGACAGTTATAGAACCTCATAGACCTCAACCAGTAGATGGTGAGGATCCAAATACCGCACTGTCAGGACAGAATTTTATGATCAGACTTATGGAGTTTATGAGAACTAAACAACGAATGAGAGGGACTTCAGGAACTGTCTCCCAGAAGTCAGGACAGCCTGTAGATGAATACTACTTAGCGGTAGAAAACAGTTACAGAGACGAGGGAATGGACCTTACCAATGAAGGAGTCATTCGACTGATGACAAAAACTTTTATAGAGAATCTTAACCCAAAACTTAGGGAAAAGTTCAAGGCTGCAACTCCTGATTGGAGAACCCTAGATGATCCCCAGATAGTCAGACAAAAACTATTAGGGATAGAAATGGATATGCGTGAGGCAGCATCCAAACCCATCAGAGTAGCAGCAAATAATAGTCTGGTCAATAAAAACAACAGATCAAATCAGACCTATGACAAAGGGAATTTGGATAAGAAAACTAATCCATGTCACTACTGTAAGAAACCAGGACATTGGATTAGAGAATGCAGGAAAAAAGCCAGGGATATAGAAGATGGTACCTATGTCCCAAGAGAATCACAAGAAAAGACAGTACAGGCTTCTGCTCCTGCAGCAAGCGAGTGACTAGACGTGATGCAAACCACTTTGACTGGAAGGCGCCCAATAATTCAGGTAAAAGTAGCAGGAAAACAATGCCCTTTTCTAATAGATACCGGAGCAACTTCCTCCGTCCTCAATGAAGACGCCTTACCAAATGCTGATTGTTTATCAGATGATGTAACCTATACCGAAGGGTATGATGGAGGAATCAGGCCACTCCCATATAGTATTCCCCTTGAAACAAAGATAGGATCTAAAATATTTTTATCTAAATTTCTTTTTGTCAAAGGGGCACCTACTTGTCTTCTAGGTACAGACCTATTAAAGCAGACAGAAATGAATATCCAATTTTTGGAGGATGGTAGAGTCCAAATTTTGGTGCCTGATGACCAAGAGTCTCTAGAAAACATTGTAAAAGTCCAAGCCTTAGAGGATGAGAAAGATCCTGCCCCTACCCAAATTATTTTAGATCTTTCTGAGGTACCAGAAAAATTATGGGCACAACATGACACCGATGTAGGACTAATGCCAATAGCTCCAGTAAAAGTCACTCCTGTTCCAGGTGTGACACTACCCCAATTGAGACAGTATCCTATTAGTGCCCAACAAGAACACGCCATAGGAGAACAGATAAAAGATTATCTAAAAACTGGAGTACTGATAGAAGTAAAGTCACCAGCCAATACACCGTTGTACCCCGTAAAAAAGAAATCTACTGAGGGGTCAGCTGCTAGGTACCGGATGGTACATGATCTAAGAGAGATAAATAAAATTTTGGAACCTATTACTCCTGTTGTGCCAAATCCACACACGTTGCTATCACAGATCCCAGCAACAGCACGAGTATTTTCTGTCATAGACTTATCAAATGCATTTTTTTCAGTACCATTACACCCAGACTGTTACAAACTGTTTGCATTTACATTTAAGAATAGACAATTAGCATGGACAAGATTACCACAGGGTATGATACATTCACCTACCTTGTACTCAGAAGCTATGAGATCAGTTCTTCAAAATTTCAAACCTACGGATGAGGTTGTAATTCTCCAATATGTTGATGACCTATTGTTATGTGCCCCTGCTCAAGAGTCCGCAAACAGCAACACAATAAGGTTGTTAATATTTCTAGCAGACATGGGCTGTAAAGTTAACAAGAAAAAAGTACAACTTTGTATGACTACGGTAGTATTTCTAGGACACTGCATTTCACAAGGTATTCGGCACCTCACCGCCGACAGACTAAAAATCATTAGAGATCTTGTTCCTCCCAAGAACTACAAAACATTAAGAGCATTTTTGGGAATAGTATCACACTGCAGACAATGGGTTATACATGCTAGTCAGCTTATGCAACCTCTATATGATTGTTTAAAAATCGAGCCTTTCCAGTTAACTGAATTAGCGCTCATAGCCTTTCAAGACCTCAAGAAAGGTCTCATGTCAGCCCCGGCCTTGGGAATCCCAGACTACGCCAAACCATTCCAATTAATGGCTGCGGAAATGTCTAATCATGCTACAGGAGTACTAACACAGAAACATGAAAATAAACAAAGACCTGTCGCATACTATTCTGCTCAATTAGATAATGTTACCAAAGCTGCACCATCATGTGTCAGAGTAGTAGCAGCTGTCTCTCTTTTGGTAGAAAAAGCCTCAGAAATAGTACTAGACCATGCCCTAATAGTACAAACTACACATGATGTACATGGCATACTGAATCAGGTATTGCCAAAACACATTTCAATGGCTAGACATCTTAGATTACAATGCTCCTTACTAATGCCACCAAACCTCACTTTTCGCCGCATATTGTCTCTAAATTTAGCCACTCTGTTACCACTAGAGACAAAGGGGGGAGTGGAAGGAGGTCAGGAAGACGAAGATGAAAATTTTTTACAATACCACGAACAAGACAATATAATACATGATTGCTTACAGTGTATAGAACAAGAAACACAAGGGCTACCTAATGTACAGGACACCCCTCTTGACAATCCAGACCTACATATGTATATAGATGGTAGTAGGTATGCAGATGAAACTGGTAACTTTCACACAGGTTATGCCATTGTATCAGATCATGATGTTATTGAAGCTGAGCCAATGCAGGCCAGCTGTTCAGCCCAGGAAGCTGAACTATTAGCTCTAATACGAGCATTACAGTTAGCAAAAGAAAAAAACGCTAATATTTTTACTGATATGCATATGGTATTGTACATGATTTTGGATGTATATGGAGAGCTAGAGGTTACATGACAGCTTCAGGTCAACCAGTAAAACATGGACAAATGATTAGACAAATCCTAGAATCAGCTGCCTCAACCAAACAAGTAGCAGTAATAAAAGTACCTGCACATGTAAGACTCAACACCGAGATAGCTAGGGGTAATGACCGAGCCGACAAGGCTGCTAAGCGAGCTGCAGTAAAACCTCTGACAACTGACCACACTATTAGTGCAGTATCAGAATTTGACTTAATTACACGGCTCAAAGAAGCCCACCAGCAGGTGAGTAGAGAAGAAAAAGAAGAGTGGCAGAAACAGGGGGCAGAAGAAAAAGAAGGACTATGGAGAAAAGGAGATGAGCTTTGTCTCCCCCGAGCATGGTACCCTGTTGTGGTCAGTGAAGCCCACGGACCTACACATGTGTCTGCAAACGGTATGATACAGAGGGTCAGACAGAAGTGGTTAGCCCCAGGGTTCGGCCAGGTAGCTCGAGCAAAATGTGGTTCTTGTGAAATCTGTTTAGCCCACAATCCAGGACAGACTGTTAAGACCCCCCAGAAGCACCATGTAAGACCACTATATCCGTTCCAGAGACTTCAGATCGATTACATCCAGATGCCTAAGCATGGACACTATAAGTATGTACTGGTATGTGTGGACATGTTTTCGGGGTGGCCAGAGGCTTATCCAGTTCATACAGCCACGGCTAAAGTCACTGCAGTAAAAATAGCACATGAACTGGTACCCCGTTATGGTATCCCAGAAGTGATCGAGTCAGATAGAGGTACACATTTTACTGGAGAGATCTTTCAGAATGTAATGAAAATGTTGTGTATAAAAAGTGAACTACACACCCCTTACCACCCACAGAGTTCTGGTAAGGTTGAGAGAATGAATGGAACACTTAAGTTAAAAATACAGAAAGCCATGGCAGAAACACAGAAACCATGGACTGAGTGTCTCCCAATAGCATTGTATTCAGTCAGAAACACCCCCCAGGGAAAGAGCAAACTCACCCCCCATGAAATATTGTTTGGTAGAGTTGCCAATACAGGATTGTATTTCCCACAGACTTTAATGTTAGAAACTGAAAGCTTAACTGCTTATGTACAAAATTTATGTAAGCATGTGTCTAAAATACACTCTTTAGTGTTCTCTTCCATTCCAGATCCAGATTCCATTGAGGGAACGCACAAGCTGCAACCAGGAGACGAAGTCTACGTAAAAAGACATAACAGAAGAACGCTAGAACCCAGATTTGAGGGTCCATATCAGGTGTTATTGACAACTCCAACTGCAGTAAAATTGGAAGGAAAATCAGCATGGGTACATGCAAGCCATTGCAAAAAGAAATAGTGGTGATTGTACTTGTGTTAGCTATAACGATAGATCAGGGAGACCTGTGGGATAAACTAAGTTCCCCAAAACCTACAGATAATAAATTTATAAAACATCATGAGACATTGGTAAACGGGCTGCTCGATGGCGGACAGAAAATAGCAGACTGTTGGATTTGTGCGCATTCTCCGATATCAGCCACGAGCATACCCTTCCTGGCCGTACCCATGACCCCTGAGGAAGTGTTTACATGGACTAATTGCTCAGACAAATTAGCAAATAACCAAACCGTTAATTCTAGATTATGGAACACCACTGTTGCCATCCCAGTTGTGGGGTGGGTGGGATTTCCCTGGTGGCAAGGTAATATGACCGGAAAAATAAACAACTTACAATATTTAGCGTTTAAAGGAGGTGTATGGGTTCCTAGAAATAAGACGGGACTAACAGACTTAGGGTTAATTCCTACAGAAAATATACAACTCAGTTTTAGTAGCACAGTATCTTCTTCTCAACCTTTTAAACCTGATATAGTAGAAAAATACATACACAATAATGGTTGGAAATATTCACAATTATTCCCCGATGGAAACAATGATACATGTTCAAAGATACCAGGTAATATATTATGTAATGAGTCAAGTGCATATGACCCAGGTACACCGACTTGTGAAAATCCAGATGCAGGATACTGTAGTCCATTAGGTCAAAAACCCCCTTGGTGTATACTTCAGAATGTATCTAAATTTTTAGATTTGGTACATAGGTTGGTGCTCCAACACTCTGCAATATGGGATCTGCCTGAAGGAACCTTCTGGATTTGTGGAAATGGAGCATACAAATGGCTCCCAGTAGGAATAAAAGGTGCATGTACTCTAGGACGCTTAACACCGGCCACATTTATAGTTCAGAATCAGCAGGTAGATATGCAAGCAGTACCTAAACACACACTATACAAAAGAGCAGCCGACAACTCGCCTAGACCTTCAGGTAGGCCACATGTGGTCCAAATGGGAATTCCTAATAAAATATTCAGCACTTTCTTTGTGTATCCAATGTTGATGCAGATGTGGGATAAATTAGTTCAGGCCACCGACTATCTAGATGATCAGATATGGGATATTATGGATATACTTAATACTAGTATAGCTGTACAAAATCAACTTATAATTGTTACTAATCAACATACTGTAGTGTTAGACTACCTAACTGCGGCCCAGGGAGGAATGTGTCAAATTATTGGTCCAACCTGTTGTCATTACATAGATCCAAACAGTACAATGAGTATGAGGTTCAAGCTGGCAGATATACAACGATTACGGGATGAATATGACAGACACAATGACCAAAATAAAGATAGCTGGTGGTCAGACACCTTCTCCTTTCTCAACCCAAAGAACTGGTTTAAGGGTATTGGAGGTTGGGTGGCTGGAATTCTGCAAGGTATATTACAGATTGTGCTAATTATAGTAGTCATATATGTAGTGTTTAAAATAGGATTAAAAATTATTTTAATATGCATAAATAAGCTTTGTAATACGGACTCAAGAATATGAAAGAAAAGAACTCCCGGACCAGGTTTTCTACCAAAAGTCCATAAGGAAGAATCAAAGGGGGGACTGAGAGGATGATGGGAGTTGTACTTCACGCAAGACTACGATGTAAGACACAGATGAAGTTATTCTTCCCTTATCTGGACATTTGGACTGACGCCCAGAAACTAGATTGTAACTTGTTTTAGCTGTCTCAGCAAGCTTCTACTAATTATCACTTTTTGTTTATGAAACTTTCTTATCAACATTCCACTGTTATGAATCATCATTTCGCTGCCTGTGAAACAAAGGCATTTTACTGCGCATGTCTGACAAAAAAAAAAAAAAAAAAAAGATTATTATTATAAATAAAGGGACAGCACCCATAGAGGGAGACGCGCTCAGGGGCTTCCCAGTACTTGATTATACACTACGTGTCTGTGTATTTCTTGTTACGGGGATACCCCGACTCCAACAAGGACCCTCCATGGCTGAATGATCCTAACAGGACCATCCTCCTCAAATCAGCGAGACGTTGATGGACTCTAAGGCACCAAAATTCCAGCTGAAGGAACATCAACAGCTTCAAATCTAAAAATAATAAAAATAATAGACATAAAATAGTTATTATTAGATTAAGAAAGCTTAAAAATGTAGTAAAATCATAATAAAGACTTTAATAATATTAGGAGCAGTAATAATAGCAGTAATAGAATATTAATTTGTGTAATAATGGTAGAGACATAAAAATAACATCAGCAGGTTTGATCCAGGGTTGTAGGACTGATCGCCATTTCCCGGGGTCAAGAAGGAATTTCCCCCCTGAGACAACAATTGGCTGAATGTGTCCAGGGGTTTTTGCCTTCTTCTGGATCAACAGCTTTAGAAATAAGGACCTACGAATTAGTAAGATTATAGTAGAATTAGCAATAGTGGAGTAGTAATATAATATAGTATATAGCGTAATATTAGTGACCATAAAACAGGAATAATTTCACTAGTAAAGTAATAATAAATGTATACTATTATATTAAAAATAAAATATTAATAATATTTGTTAAATGATTAATTATTAATTAAATTAAATATTAATTATTAAAATTTGAATAAGTATTAGGAGATTTGATCCAGGGTTCTAGGACTGATCGCCTTTTCCCGGGGTCAAGAAGGAATTTTTCCACCATGACACAAATTGGCCGAACGTGTTCGGGGGTTTTTGCCTTCTTCTGGATCAACATCTTTAGGAATTAGGATCCAATTTTTAGATTTAGTAAAATATCAATACAAATGTTAGCAATAATGGTAAGAATAAAATAGCAATAATACAAAAACATCAAGCATAAAATAGTAGAATATTAGTAATAATATCAGTAAAATAGCAGGAAACTAAAAATAACACAAATAATAGTAATACAAAAATAGTATCTAAGGTAATGATTATAATAATTAGTAAATAATTAATATATATTAGGGTTTTGATCCAGGGTTCTAAGACTGATCGCCTTTTTTCGGGATCAAGAAGGAATTTTTCCCCAGTGACATAAATTGGCCGAATGTGTCCAGGTTTTTTTGCCTTCTTCTGGATCAATAACATTAGGAGTAGGATCTAATTAATAGTATCTAGAGAAATAATATAAATATGAGTAACAATAATTATAATATTATTAATAGTAAGTAAAAAAATAGAAATAAATGTTAAAAAAAGTAGCGGTAGTAATAAAATAGCAAAATAAGTTATAATAGTATAGCATTATTAGAAATAGTATAATAGCATAGGACATTATTAGGCATCATCAGGTTTGATCCAGGGTTCTAGGACTGATCTCTTTTTCCCGGGGTCGAGAAGGAATTTTTCCCCTTGACACAAATTGGCTGAATGTGTCCAGGGGTTTTTGCCTTCTTCTGGATCAACAGCTTTAATTCTAGGTATCTCATAATACTAGAGTAATAATAGCAATAATAAGTATAATAATGTTGTAATAATAATCAATAGATTGTGAGGATAAGAATAAGATAAATACAATAAATAGGTTAGTTTGTTAGTGTAGGGCCCCATCTGATGAGGTCGCCTTGTCGTTGGCAGATGGGCTTGCACAATTTGATCAAAATGTGCACTAAGAACCTCAAATTTATAAGTTTAAAGAATAAGGAAGTAATAAAATACACAAGATTATAAATATAACTTTGTCTTGCCACATTATTTTCCTGTAATGAAGAAAATCAGAAAATCCAGAACATTTTAGACATTTGTATCTCTGTTTCGTAATCATAGCAGGTTAAAAACGCAATGCGACAGCATAAGAAATTGTTAGATTCTATTTTGCAATGAGGCGCACAATGTAAACGTCAACTGACACATGCAACCATGTAACCCTAGCATAAAATGTATTAAAGTAAAATGTATTAATTTATTTCATAAACCAATAGTACACGTGAAAATTAGAAACTTTGTAATATATTTTATTAAAGAGATCTGTTTTTTTCTCCCCCTGGGCTTATCATTCATTCTCAATGTCCTTAATTCTTGGGTAAAATCTTTAGTGAATACAGATTTTCCCATTACTGAGATAGAAAATGACAGTTGGTGCTCAAAAAGTTCTATGGAGGGAGGAGGGTGGAGTTAGAGGCGGAGACAAACATTCTACTGCAAGTTCTCCTGAAAGGACAATTTCACTCTAGTGTGTAAATCATGATAGTTAACGTATATTTCAGACTATAAGACGCACCTAGGTTTTAGAGAAGGAAAATAGGAAAATAAAAATTTAAGCACAAAATGTGATCATGATGTACTGTTATGGAGGTAGGGGTCTTCTGCTGACACTGTTATAGGGGAAATATACCCCAATTCTATACTAATATCCCCCATCCTGGTATATATATGTCCCTCAATCCAGATATACAAGTGCTTCTCACAAAATTAGAATATCATCAAAAAGTTAATTTATTTCAGTTCTTCGATACACTAGACTTTGTGTTTTCATTGACTGTAAGCCATAATCATCAACATTAACAGAACTAAACACTTGAAATAGATCACTCTGTAATGACTATATAATATACGAGTTTCACTTTTTGTATTGAAGAACTGAAATAAATAAACTTTTTGATGATATTCTAATTTAGTGAGAAGCACTTGTATATGGCCAAGAATCCAGGTATATATGGCCCCCATCCTAATCCTGGTATGTATGGCCCCCTCATCCCCATCTTGGTATGCATAGCTGTGTAGCACCCTGAGGATCCGGCTGCTACAGGGGTATTGCACCTCAACCCAGAGGTGTGATATTCCACTCCCGGGTAAGGATGGAGTGTGGACCTGAGCTCGGTAGGCTGCATGCACTACATACATCCCATTTCCGAGGGGCAGGCCGACGGTACTCCCACTTAGAAATGTGCAGGTACGACCGAGTCTGTTCCTGGCTGGAGTGGGAGGGGGGTGGTACATCCCAAGTAGTGTAGGGGCAGATAGGGGGAGCAGCCTGGGTAAAGTTAGGAGCTCATTGGGTGCTGGTCACCTGAGCTCACACATAGAGGGAGTATTTAAGGTGGGCACCATCTAAGATCAGGGTCAGTCTGTGAGGAGTCAGTCAGCCTTTTGCAGAGAAGCCAGAGGAAGAGGAGCAGAGCAGCCCCAGGCCCAGAGAGAGTGAGAGAGGAGAGCCAGAAAGACCCAGAGGGGGAGACAGAAAGGAACTCTGAGAACCCAAGTACAACCCCAGGGTGAAGAGTTGGCAATAGGGTACCGGATCCCAAACTGGTGGGGGCTAAAGCATACCTCAGCCAGAGACCGGAGGCCGTGGGCAGGATCTGCCACGGCCACCCACCACATCCACCCTGAAGGCAAACCACGTGTAGGGTCAGGGAACCCAAGGCCAAGGGTCTCCCAACAGAAGGCCCGAGGGAGCTGGACCTAGGTGGATCACTAGTGGGGACGGCCAGAGGAAAGGACAGAAGGAGAGCTCAGGGTCACGCTCCGGACTTGTTTGGGGGTTTGCTGAATCCAGGACCTGGTGGACGCAGCACGGCTCGGGTGGTCACTTGAAGCTGGAGTGACCGGAACATCAGCAGTGAGTAAATACCCTAAACTGCACAACCCGACTCTGTCTTCACTTAACATCTATGCTGCACCACCACAACCCCCATCCTCTGCACCTGACCCCCTGAGGCTATACCCCACCCGTTGGGGGTTATACTACCAAAAGCTGCACCAACACCATCAGCCTCAGCGGACCCTGCTGCAGCGGCGGCCATAGTGACCGCAATACAACGGGTGGCGTAGTCGACATTAAGAACTTTATAACATCTGTAGGACTGCCACATACTCTGAGCTTGACACCCTGGGCACGGACCGGGTCACAGCCACTCGGAAGACTACAACTCCCATCTGATCCGGCTCCGGATATTCCCCCTAAAGAATATGGCCCAGGGGGCGCGTCAACTTTGGCGTAGTCGGCAGGATTACGTGCCCGCAACACCCGGGTACTGCGTGCCTGAAGAAAAGAACGAGTTTACCTCAAAAAGAAGTCTCCTGCCGGTTCCGGAGGGTCCCCGCCATCGGACTCCATCACAGGTCGATTCCAGCCGGTTGTCCGCCATTAACAGCGTTTTCCCGCCATCTGCAGAGTTTCCCGCCACTGGGAGACGATTCCCGCCATTTCCGAAGGTTTCCCGCCTTGGAAGAGCGGACGCCATTATGGGCGTGCCAGAGGGTGGCGAGAGGCCACCTCCCATCGTGGGCCAGGACCGAAAATGGCGCCAAAAGTGGAAACCGCCCCCACCAACAGAGACTGTGATGCTAGAGGTGTCTGTCAGCGTGAAAGAACAGCCCCTGGAGCTGACAATCACCAAGTGGCCCCGGGACCGCCCTCGAGGTGGGAGGAGACGAAAGGAGAGAACAAAGATGGGTGTCGCTTGGAGCAGTCTGGAGCGAGCGCACCCGGAGGCAAGAAGCCTGGAGAAGAGTATCGGAGGAGCTTACCCGGAGATGGCGAGAAAGCAGAGCAGCACCGGCCCGTTGGCCAGGAGCCTGCTAGAAACAGAGGAGGGAGAGCAGAGCAGCACCGGCCCGCTGGCCAGGAGCCTGCTGGAGACAACAGAAGGAGAGCAGAGCAGCACCGACCCGTTGGTCAGGAGCCTGCTGGAAGCAACGACCCCACTAGGCCTAGTGGAGGTCCTAGCACAGCTCCCCCGAGACCGGGAGTGTGCACAGACCGCTCTGGAGGGCCTCGCAAGGAGGATGGCCCGGGTGCAGCGAGAGACGTTGGCGGAGTGGAGCCGTGAGATGGCCCAGCAGACCGAGACCTGTCAGCGGAGCACGCCACCCAAGACGAGGAGACAGACCGCCTCTGAGGATGGCGCGGGAGGACTGAAGGCCGGAGACGGCGCCGAGAGGGGAGCCGAACGAAAGGAGGCAGGTAAAGGGGACGTCTCTACCCCAAACCGGGAAACCGCGCACCTGCCCCAGCTCCCCGTCGCAGAGCCCGAAGTACCCCCTGCCGTGCCCGTAACCGCAACGTCACCGCCACAGACTAGGCCTCAACCGGAAGCCGCAGCCGCGACCCCTGTGACGTCACACGCCTCGACCCCGAGCGTGACCAAGCAGGAAGTACCACCAGCCTGGTCGCAAGGCCTAGTACCCCCGGGCGCCGCAATACCAACAGCGCCCCCTACCTCCGCGGAGCCACCGGCCTGGTCGCAGGGCCAAGTAGCCCAGGGTGCCGCCGTCCTTACGGTGCCCTTCACCTTCCAGATACCCCAGGCCTGGCCGCAAGGCCCGGGCAACCCGGGCGCTAACACCACTGCGCCCATAAGACCAAGAGTGCCGCATCTGGGAGAGGACCTGTTTACCCAACACACGTGCCCGGATGGGCAGCCTTTCATCTGGCCCCAGGAATATCATGAACTGGAACGGCAGAGGAAGGCTGGGACCATGTGTGCACCCCTGATCCCGGCTCCAAAGCCCGTAAAGAGGATCTCGCCCCCGCTAGAAGAGGCCCAATTTGAGTGGGACCCCACCGGAGAAGATCTCATGGGGTTCACTCAGGAGACTCGGGCAGCTGCAGCGGAGCGTGCTGAGTGCTGCCGCCAACAACTCAAGGGCTTTGAGAGGGAGCGGAGAGAGAGGCGGGTCCGGGAACAGCAAGCTCAAATAAGGAGCGCGGAGCAGAAGAGCCGGGCCAGGAGAGACCCCCGTGCAGCGCATAGTCCCCGCACCACCGGGACTGTGATCAAGTTTAACATGCAGCATGGGTGGGGCTTCATCCGAGACCACCGCACCCCAGGCGACGTCTTCGTAACCAGGAGAGACGTTGAATCCCACCTACCGGAGGGACACAGAGGTCGTGACCTTTACATCGGGGACGAGGTCACCTTTACCCGGCACAAGTGTGCCAAAGGACCCTACGCCCTCCATGTGCATCGCCTGACGGAGGAAGAGCTGCGGTGTGAGGAGGAAGAACAAGAGGACCCGGACGGGTCTGAAGCTAAAGGTAACCACAAAGAAAGAGCAGGAGGACGTCGTCGTTAAGTACGGCAGAGTAGAGGCTGTACATAGTTACCTGTCGGGGTACCAAAGAAACTGTTGCTGATAATATAGTCCCCGTTGGGACCAGCATGTGTGAACTGTTTACCCGTTTATCCCTTAAATCCCACTGACCGAGGACTGAGAGCGGTCATTCCTCCCTTATACCTGGCCGAGGACTGAGAGCGGCCATATCCCTGTATATAGTTGCGCGTCCTAAAGCGCTCCCTACTGGTTTTACAGGAAAGCCACGAGTTTTTTCAAGAAAAGACTGTCGCACTTTACCCGGTCACACGTTGCACAGTGACCGGAGGAGGAGCCAGAGGCGACGAGAATGTTATTTATATGAAAAGTTTTCTGATATATATATGATATTTTATATGTTTTTACTATGTTGTTTATATGAAAAAATTTTGTATGTTTTGTGGTGTTTTGTTCTTACAGCCCGAGGACGTGCTGTGATTTACCAGGGGGGAATGTAGCACCCTGAGGATCCGGCTGCTACAGGGGTATTGCACCTCAACCCAGAGGTGTGATATTCCACTCCCGGGTAAGGATGGAGTGTGGACCTGAGCTCGGTAGGCTGCATGCACTACATACATCCCATTTCCGAGGGGCAGGCCGACGGTACTCCCACTTAGAAATGTGCAGGTACGACCGAGTCTGTTCCTGGCTGGAGTGGGAGGGGGGTGGTACATCCCAAGTAGTGTAGGGGCAGATAGGGGGAGCAGCCTGGGTAAAGTTAGGAGCTCATTGGGTGCTGGTCACCTGAGCTCACACATAGAGGGAGTATTTAAGGTGGGCACCATCTAAGATCAGGGTCAGTCTGTGAGGAGTCAGTCAGCCTTTTGCAGAGAAGCCAGAGGAAGAGGAGCAGAGCAGCCCCAGGCCCAGAGAGAGTGAGAGAGGAGAGCCAGAAAGACCCAGAGGGGGAGACAGAAAGGAACTCTGAGAACCCAAGTACAACCCCAGGGTGAAGAGTTGGCAATAGGGTACCGGATCCCAAACTGGTGGGGGCTAAAGCATACCTCAGCCAGAGACCGGAGGCCGTGGGCAGGATCTGCCACGGCCACCCACCACATCCACCCTGAAGGCAAACCACGTGTAGGGTCAGGGAACCCAAGGCCAAGGGTCTCCCAACAGAAGGCCCGAGGGAGCTGGACCTAGGTGGATCACTAGTGGGGACGGCCAGAGGAAAGGACAGAAGGAGAGCTCAGGGTCACGCTCCGGACTTGTTTGGGGGTTTGCTGAATCCAGGACCTGGTGGACGCAGCACGGCTCGGGTGGTCACTTGAAGCTGGAGTGACCGGAACATCAGCAGTGAGTAAATACCCTAAACTGCACAACCCGACTCTGTCTTCACTTAACATCTATGCTGCACCACCACAACCCCCATCCTCTGCACCTGACCCCCTGAGGCTATACCCCACCCGTTGGGGGTTATACTACCAAAAGCTGCACCAACACCATCAGCCTCAGCGGACCCTGCTGCAGCGGCGGCCATAGTGACCGCAATACAACGGGTGGCGTAGTCGACATTAAGAACTTTATAACATCTGTAGGACTGCCACATACTCTGAGCTTGACACCCTGGGCACGGACCGGGTCACAGCCACTCGGAAGACTACAACTCCCATCTGATCCGGCTCCGGATATTCCCCCTAAAGAATATGGCCCAGGGGGCGCGTCAGCTGCATCCTCCCTATCCTGGTATGCATGGTCCACTCATCGTCATCCTGATATGCATGGCCCCATTCTCCCCATCCTGGTATGCATGGCCCCCTCATCCCCATCCTGGTATGCATAGCCGCATCCTCCCTATCCTGGTATTCATGGCCCGTTCATCCCAATCCTGCTATGCATGGCCCCATCCTCCCCATCCTGGTATGCATGGTCCCCTCATCCCCATCCTGATATGCATGGCCCGTTCATCCCCATCCTGATTTGCATGGCTCCTTCATCCCCATTCTGGTATGCATGGACGCATCCTCCCCATCCTGGTATGCATGTGACGCGCCCCCTGGGCCAGTGCTGTTTGGGGATTACCCGGAGCCGGATCAGATGGGGGTTGTAGTCTCCGAGTGGCGGTGACCCGGTCCGTGCCTAGGGTGTCAAGCTCAGTGTGTGGCAGTCCTTATAGATGTTACTAGAGTTCTTTGTGTCGACTACGCCACCCGTTGATTTGCGGTCAAAAGGCCGCCGCTGCAGCAGGGTCCGCTGAGGCTGTTGGTATGTGTGCAGCTTTGGTAGTATAACCCCCAACGGGAGGGGTATAGCCTCATGGGGTCAGATGTAGAGGATGGTGGTTGTGAAGGTGCAGGATGAATCAGCAAGAAGACTCAGAGTCGGGCTGTGCAGTTCAGGGGTTTTTACTTACGGGTGTTCTTATGGTCACTCTGGCCTGAAGCGACCACCCGAGCAGTGCTGCGTCCACCAGGTCCTGGACTCGGCTAACCCCCAGGCAGTTCTGGAGCGTGGTCCTGAGCTCCTGTCTGACTTTCCCTCTCTTCTGGCCGTTCTCACCAGGGATCCACTTATGTCCGGCTCCCTCGGGTCTCTTGGTGGGTACACCTCCTCTGGGTTCCCTGACCCTATACTTGGTCTGCCTTCCTGGTGGATTTGGTGAGGGTCGTGGCAGATCCTGCCCACGACCTCCGGTCTCTGGCTAAGGTGTGCTTTTCTCTCTGCCAGCTTGGGATCCGGTACCCTAGGTGCCAACTCTTCACCCTCTGATCTAATTTTGGGTTCTTGGAGTTCCCTCTTGTTTTCTCTGGGTCCTTCAGACTCCTCTCTCTCTCTTGGCCTTGGAGCTGGGCCCAGCCGGAACCACAACTCCCTGTCAGCCCTTCTGGCTGAGCTTCTCTGCTCTGCTCCTCTGACTCTACAAAAGACCCTGTCCTAAGATGGTGCCCACCTTATATACTCCCTCTATGTGTGAGCTCAGGTGACCAGCACCCAATGAGCTCCTAGCTTTACCCAGGCTGCTCCCCCTATCTGCCCCTACACTACTGGGATGTTCCACCCCCCTCCCACTCCAGCCAGGAACAGACACTGTCGTACCTGCACATTTCTCTAGTGGGAGTACCATCGGTCTGTTCCTCGGAAATGGGATGTGTGTAGTGCATGCAGCTAACTGAGCTCAGTTCCACACTCCATCCTTACCCGGGAGTGGAATACCACACCTCTGGCTTGAGGCGTAATACCGCTGTAGCAGCCGAGTCCTCAGGGTGCTACACATGGCCCCCTCATCACCAATCCTGGTATGCATGACCCCCTCATCACCAATCCTGGTATGCATGGCCTCCTCATCACCATTCCTGGTATGCAGCAGCTGATATCAGCCTGCAAGCAGCGCATGACGTCACTGCCATGTGCCCTCACACAGTGAGATGATTATGGGTGTGGAGAGGAGTGATTATTCATTTTCTTTAATACCTCACAGTGTCAGCTGCAGCCTTCAGCGGCTCGGCGATCACGTGTGCCCGCTGTTAAAGAGAATGAATATTCATTCCCCTCAACCTGGGTTGGACTGGGGTGTCTGGGGCCCACAGGAGGAATTGATCCTCGGGGCCCACCCTACAGCTATATGCAAATACCTGTTAGCAGTTATCCCTGTTATAGTGGAGCGTCGACTGTAAAACACAGGCGGCTCCTGCACATCTACTGTGCGCCACCATAACTGGGATGTACAATTACAGTAGTTTACATTATAGGGGTTCTTTGATGAAAACAAGTTATCACCGAATCACAGGTTAGGTAGGTGATATTGACGCGCCCCCTGGGCCGTGGGGTACTCAGTGCCGGGCCGGTCATTGCTAGGGGAAATGTCACAGTGGCGGTAACCCGGTCCGTGACCCAGAGCGGTCAATAAAAGGGGTTTATTTACAGGGGATTTATAGTTTTTATATTTAATGTTCGTGATGCCACCTGTGGTATGCGGCTATGTACAGCCGCCGCTGTGGAGCTGGGCCTCTGGAGCTGGTGTTTAATGCAGCAGAGTTGGTTTAGCTCTCCACAGTTCGAGCTTAGCTCCAGGGTGTTGCTGGGATGTTATAGATGTTGCTGTAGCAGTTGTGGTACAATGTAGTGCAGGGATGATGGCGCGGCAGTAATTCACGGAGACAGTGGGGTGCAGTCTTCAGCGTTTACTCACAGTTGTTGCAATCCAAGTTGCAGGTACCAGTGTAACTTCCCACGTCATCCTGTGCTTACTCAGGGAGGGGTTCAGCAATCCCTCAGGTAATTCAAGAGCGCTTGTTACGGGTCCAGGAGGTGGAACCTCTGTGCTGCGGTGCAAGGAGGGACCCAGAGGGGCGTAACTAAGTATCAACCCGGAGCGACCCTGGTCGGACCGCGGCAAACGACACCGTAATCAGGGAGGGACCGAGCAGAGGGACCAGGTGCTACTCTGGGGACGACCTTGTAAGAGAGCAGGTGGCTCCCACAGGTCAGACAGCAGGGGATGGACACAACAGGTACGCAGCAGTCTCTGGGTTAGCTGACGGGTGGTCACGGTACGTGACGGAAGAAGTCTCTTGGCAAGCGGGTAGGTGGTCATGGAAAGTGACAGAGGGAGCCTCCGGGTAGGCTAGTAGGTGGTCACGGCAAGTGACGGCAAGCAGGCTGTAGTCTCTAGGCTGACAGGCAGGTGGTCACGGAAAGTGACAGCGGGAGCCTCCAGGTAGGCTAGCAGGTGGTCACGGCAAGTGACGGCAAGCAGGCTGTAGTCTCTAGGCTGACAGGCAGGTGGTCACGGCATGTGACGGCAGAGCCTCCAGGTAGGCTAGCAGGTAACAGGCGGGTAGCAGACCTGCGCTCCCAGGTGAGCGGGTTTAGCAGGCACGACAGGAAGCAGGCAGGTAACTGGCAGGTGCTTCCTGGAACGAAGGTGGACTTGCCCATAGACAGACTGGCGGAAGAGTGGGGGCACACTGTCGGGCAGGAGGAAAGAGAAGCTGACAGACAGGACTGGTAGTCAGGCTGGCAATGGAACCTGAGGGCTGAAGCAGAGGTAAGTATTCTGTGCAACAACTTTGCTCAGGAACAGAAAGGAAAGGAAGAAAGGAACAGAACACCAAGAGAGGCCCAGAGACACGAAGGCAGAAGGAACCCCAAAGGCCCAGGAGATTGCGGGTGACGGGTTGGCAGAACAGGGTACCGGATCCCAAGTTGGTGGAGGTGACTAATCCTTAGCCAAGGACCGGCAGTCGCGATCATATCTTGGTGCGACCCCTCACTACACCTACTAGAAAGGCACACCACATAGGGTCAGGGAGGTGAGCACGAAGCCCTCCCAAGAGAAGGCCCGCGGGAGCTGGACAGACGTAGTGTCACTGGTGGGGCACGGCCAGAGGAAGGAGTAGAAGTGAGTCCTGTGACACACTCTGGAATTGCCTGTGGGTCGACCGAGCCCCCTGCCTGGTGGACGCAGCACGGCTTGGGCAGTCATTGCCCACGGAATGACTTGGGACATAAAGAACTGTGAGTAAAGAACTTGAACTGCAATCCCACGTCTCTGTGCTTCATCGCCGCACCAGCACTACTAGTGCTGGGACGCTCATGCACCATCACTCCCATCATCCACATTCTCTGCCCTGGGGCTGCACTCTTCCCGTGGGGAGTCACACTACCTCAGCTGCATACCCCATCAGCCCCAGCGGTCTGCCTTGCAGCGGCGGTCCACACTGACCGCGATCCACGGGTGGCGTAGTCGGACAAGTAACTTAAAGCTTACAAATAGACTGCCACTGGTTTGACCACCCTGAGCCACGGGACCGGGTCGCTGCCATGGAGACTACAACCCCCCCAGAGACCTGGTTCCGGGTACCCCACACACGTGCGCAAACGTGGCCCAGGGGGCGAGTCACTTTCACCATAGGCCTTATTGACCTCTCTCCAAATGTAACGTTTATGGTTGTGGCCAAAAAGTTTGATTTTGGTTTCATCACTCCAAATTACCTTGTTTCAGAAGTTTTGAGGCTTGTCTCTGTGCTGTTTGGCACATTGTAGGTGAGATACTTTGTGGTATTTGCGCAGTAATGGCTTTCTTCTGGCGACTCGACCATACAGCCCATTTTTCTTCAAGTGTCTCCTTATTGTGCATCTTGAAACAGCCACACCGCTAGTTTTCAGAGAGTCCTGAATTTCAGCTGATGTTATTTTGGGTTTTTCTTTGCATCTCGAACAATTTTCATGGCAGTTGTGGCCGAAATTTTTGTTGGTCTACCTGACCGTGGTTTTGTTTTTACAGAGCCCATGATTTTCCATTTGTTAATCACAGTTTGAACGCTGCTGACTGGCATTATCATTTCCTTGGGTATGTTTTTGTATCCCTTTCCTGTTGTAGCATCGGCGTCTCTGCCCCGTACTAGGCAGAGACGCCGTCCCTCTCACCTCCCCGCTCCTGGCGCGGCGTCCTCCAGCGCTTCTCTCCCCGCTGCTTCCGGCACGCGCTCCTTCCCCGGCAGTGTGCTTAGGGCGCGCGCGCTCCCCCTCTCTTAAAGGGACCGCGCGTGCCGTCCTAAGAAGTCACCGGCCAATTGCCGGAGGACCTCCCATATTTAAGGCACCTCCTCCAAAATGGAGGTGCCCGAGCAATGTTGTTGCAAAGCCTTCACTCTGCTTCAGCCCTCAGGTCCCGTTACCAGTTACCAGCCAGTCACCTGCCAGATTCCTGCTTGTTACCTGCCAGTCACCTGCCGGATTCCTGCCTGTTACCTACCAGTTACCTGCCTGATTCCTGCTTGATACCTGCCTGATATCCGTTTACCTGCTTGCAAGCCTGCGGTCCGACGGTCTGCTTTCCTACACCTGTCAGTCTGTCTATGGACCAGCCTGCTCGCTCACCTGGGAGCGCTCATCTGCTACCTGCCTGCTAGCCTACCTGGAGGCTCCGCCGTCACTTGCCGTGACCACCTGCCTGTCCAGAGACTCTCGCCTGCTCACCTGGGAGCGCTCATCTGCTACCTGTCTGCAAGAATACCTGGAGGCTCTGCCGTCACTTGCCGTGACCACCTGCCTGTCCAGAGACTCTTGCCTGCTCACCTGGGAGCGCTCACCTGCTACCTGTCTGCTAGCCTACCTGGAGGCTCTGCCGTCACTTGCCGTGACCACCTGCCCGTCCAGAGACTCTTGCCCGCTCACCTGGGAGCGCTCACCAGCCACCTGCCTGCTGTCCTTCTACCCAGAGACTGTCCCTGTCACTTGCCGTGAGTACCCGTCCTCTACCCAGAGACTGTCCCTGTCACTTGCCGTGAGTACCCGTCCTCTACCCAGAGACTGTCCCTGTCACTTGTCGTGACTACCTGCCTGTCTTCCCTGGGAGCCACCCGCTTCCTTACATGGACTGCCCCCTTGTATAGTTGCACAGAGGTTCCACCTCCCAGACCCGTTACAGTTTGCTCGGGCCATGAACCCGGTGGCCCCCAGATCTCCGATCTGCACCAGGAAGTCTTACGTCAGAAAACTCAGCAGGAGGTGGTACTGTCCTATCTACGGTCCGTTAACTCTCGTCTAGGCGCATTGTGTGACTTGTCTATGTCTACCTCTGGTCCAGCCGTGCCCATTCCTGCGGTACCGCAATCCAGTCCCTTCATGGTACCCGACTATGGACCTCGGCTTCTGGCACCTCCACGCTTTGCCGGCGATCCTACTTTAGCTCGGGGTTTCATAAACCAGTGCACCCTGCACTTTGAGCTATTGGCATACCAGTTCATCTCCGACCGAGCCAAGGTGGCCTTCATCATGTCCCATCTTATTGGGGAGACACTGGCATGGCTAAATCCCCTGTGGGAGAGAGGGGATCCCCTGGTGTCCGACCTGCCGTCTTTCCTCGCTGCTTTCCGGAAAGTCTTCGATGAACCTGGACGGAAAACCTCTTCTGCCTCCTCACTGCTACGTCTCCGCCAAGGGAGTCTCACCGTGGGCCAATATGCCATACGGTTCCGCACCCTCGCTTCTGAGCTTGCCTGGGAAAATGAGGCTCTGGTGTCCGTCTTCTGGGAGGGTCTTTCCGGTCGGATTAAGGACGAGTTAGCTGGTCGGGACATTCCTACCACTCTGGATGACCTGGTGTCACTAGCTACCCGGATTGGCATCCGGTTCCAAGAACGTGCCAAGGAGACTACGTGGGAGAAAGACTTTTCTTGCTCTGCTCCTACTTCCCTGAGACCTGCCTCTCAATCAGTCACTCCGCGGGCGCCCTCGCCTGAACCTATGCAGATCGACCAGACCAAGATGGTCAAATCTCGCCAAGAATCTCGCCGAGCCGAGGGAAGCTGTTTCTATTGTGGCAGTATGGAGCACTTCATCTGTTCCTGCCCGGAGAAGCCGGGAAACGCCAGTGTCTAGGACCGCTCGGAGAGGTCGTCCTAGACAAAAGTAAGCCCTCTCCGTCTCTGACTTTACCGGTCTCTATTGCTTGGGGAGAAAACCGTCACTTTGAACTTGCCCACCTGGATTCTGGAGCTGCTGGAAACCTCATCTCCCAGTCTCTGGTAGAGAGATACCGTATTCCCACCAAGTCCCTGGCTGAACCATTATCAGTTGCCTCCGTGGATGGAAGACTTCTCTCGGAGACCATCCTGCTCGTCACTGAACCCATTACCCTGCAGGTGGGAATGCTGCACTCTGAGGAAATCTCATTCCATGTGTTGTCCGGACTTTCTCACTCCCTGTTGCTAGGTCTACCTTGGCTCCAGACACACGAACCCGTATTGAACTGGCGATCCGGTGAAGTACTCCGATGGGGTCCAGACTGCCATAGGACCTGCCTGGTTCCGGTCCGCCCAGTTCGCCCTCCGCCTACTCCAGCTAATTTACCAGGTCTCCCGGCTCCTTACTGGCCCTATGCGGACGTCTTCGGTAAGAAGGAAGCAGAGACGTTGCCACCCCATAGGCCATATGACTGCCCGATCGACCTGGTACCTGGCACCACTCCTCCCCGTGGGCGTATCTACCCGTTGTCTGCAGCCGAGACCCGGGCCATGTCTGAGTACATTGAAGAGAATCTGGCTAGGGGATTTATCCGGAAATCTACCTCCCCGGCTGGAGCCGGATTCTTCTTTGTCAAAAAGAAAGACGGCTCGCTACGCCCCTGTATTGACTATAGAGGACTCAATCAGATCACGGTTAAAAATAAATACCCCCTTCCGCTCATCTCTGAGTTATTTGATCGTCTTAAAGGCGCCAGGATCTTCTCCAAGCTGGATCTACGTGGAGCTTATAACCTGGTCCGTATCCGTCAGGGAGACGAGTGGAAAACAGCATTTAATACCCGGGACGGACACTATGAGTACCGTGTGATGCACTTCGGTCTCTGCAATGCTCCCGCCGTCTTCCAAGAACTGGTCAACGACATCTTCCGTGACCTTCTTTACTCCTGCGTGGTGGTATACCTGGACGACATCTTGGTCTTCTCTCCGGATCTTTCCACACACCGGAGGGATGTTCGTCGGGTCCTGCTTAGGCTCAGGCAGAACCACCTCTATGCTAAATACGAGAAGTGCCTTTTTGAGCAGACCTCTCTTCCTTTCTTGGGCTATGTTATCTCCCAGACAGGCTTGCGAATAGATCCCGAGAAGCTCTCTGCTGTCCTAAAGTGGCCCCGTCTGGAGGGCTTGAAGGCGATACAGCGATTCCTGGGCTTCGCTAATTACTATCGTCTCTTCATTCCTCACTTCTCGTCACGGACTGCGCCCATATCTGCGCTCACCCGTAAGGGAGCAAATCCCAAGGTATGGTCATCCGAAGCTGAGGAGGCCTTCCTTTCCCTGAAACAAGCCTTCTCCTCTGCCCCTGTGCTGCACCGTCCGGACTGCAACAAACAGTTCTACCTGGAGGTTGATGCCTCCTCCTCTGGAGCCGGAGCAGTATTCACCCAGAAGTCTTCCTCCGGGAGAATGGTAACCTGTGGCTTTTTCTCTAAAATCTTCTCCTCCTCTGAGCGCAATTACTCCATTGGAGACCGAGAACTGCTTGCCGTTAAATTGGCGCTGGAGGAGTGGCGTTACCTGCTTGAAGGGGCTCTATACCCGGTGATCATCTATATGGATCACAAGAACCTGGCATATCTCCAAAATGCCCAGAGACTTAATCCACGTCAAGCCCGGTGGTCTTTGTTCTTTGCCCGCTTCGATTTCATCCTTCATTTCCGCCCGGCGGACAAAAATGTCAAAGCTGATGCCTTGTCCCGATCCTTCCTGTCCTCCGACCAAGAGGAGGAGCCTATGCACATTATCGACCCCTCCAAGGTGATGAATGTGGCCCCCTTGGATTTGACTCGTCTTCCACCCGGCAAGACGTTCGTGGCGCCTCCAGACCGTGAGAGGGTTCTTCGCTGGGGTCATTCTTCTAAACTAGCTGGCCATGCCGGCCAAAAGAAGACCTTCCTACTCATTTCCCGGCATTACTGGTGGTCTACCCTGCGTAAGGATGTGGTAGACTTCGTCTCTGCCTGTTCATCTTGTGGCCGCAACAAAATTCCCAGACACTTACCAGCTGGTCATCTCCTGCCGCTTCCCATACCTGTTGCTCCGTGGCAACACATCGCTATGGACTTCATTACCGATCTTCCTGTCTCTGCCGGGTGTACTGTCATTTGGGTGGTCGCGGACCGCTTCTCTAAAATGGCCCACTTCATTCCCCTGCCTGGTCTTCCGTCTGCACCTGAGCTGGCTAAGGACTTTATTCGCCATATCTTCCGTCTCCATGGCCTACCCCTCCACATCGTGTCGGATCGAGGGGTTCAGTTTACCTCACGCTTCTGGAGAGCCACATGTAAACTGCTGGACGTCCGCTTACCACCCTCAGTCCAATGGTCAAGTGGAGCGGATCAATCAGATCCTTACCAGCTATCTCCGGCACTTTGTTAATGCCCACCATTCTGATTGGGTGGACCTCCTTCCTTGGGCCGAGTTCTCTTATAATAACCACGAGAGCGAATCCTCTTCCAAGTCCCCGTTCTTTATTGTCTATGGCCAGCACCTCCGGATTCCGCTCCCTGTCTCCGTTTCTGTGGACAACCCTGCTGCGGAGTCTCTTGTCAGCGAATTTTCTACTATTTGGGAGAGTACCAGGTCCGCTCTTCTGTCCTCTGAGCGGATGAAGAGATATGCTGATAAGAGACGTCTGGATCCGCCTCAATTCCGTCCGGGAGACAAGGTTTGGCTCTCGTCCAAACATGTGCGGCTCAAAGTATCCTCCTTCAAGTTGGGTCCTCGATTCATCGGTCCCTTCGAAGTCCTCAGGCAAATTAACCCTGTGGCCTACAAATTAAAACTCCCGGCCACCCTACGGATTCCCAACTCCTTCCACGTATCTCTCCTCAAACCCGTTGTCTTTAACTCTTTTTCCAATAATCCAGGTGCCCCTCCTGCTCCGGTTTCCGCTGATGACGTCTTTGAGGTAGAGAGTATTCTGGCCTCCAAGAGGGTAAGAGGAAAGACCTTTTTTCTGGTAGATTGGAGGGGGTTTGGTCCTGAGGAGAGAACTTGGGAACCCAGGGAGAACATCAACGCCCCGCTTCTCCTTGAAAAATTTCTTTCTGGCCAAAAAAAGAGGGGGCCTAAAGGGGGGGGTACTGTAGCATCGGCGTCTCTGCCCCGTACTAGGCAGAGACGCCGTCCCTCTCACCTCCCCGCTCCTGGCGCGGCGTCCTCCAGCGCTTCTCTCCCCGCTGCTTCCGGCACGCGCTCCTTCCCCGGCAGTGTGCTTAGGGCGCGCGCGCTCCCCCTCTCTTAAAGGGACCGCGCGCGCCGTCCTAAGAAGTCCCCGGCCAATTGCCGGAGGACCTCCCATATTTAAGGCACCTCCTGCAAAATGGAGGTGCCCGAGCAATGTTGTTGCAAAGCCTTCACTCTGCTTCAGCCCTCAGGTCCCGTTACCAGTTACCAGCCAGTCACCTGCCAGATTCCTGCTTGTTACCTGCCAGTCACCTGCCGGATTCCTGCCTGTTACCTACCAGTTACCTGCCTGATTCCTGCTTGATACCTGCCTGATATCCGTTTACCTGCTTGCAAGCCTGCGGTCCGACGGTCTGCTTTCCTACACCTGTCAGTCTGTCTATGGACCAGCCTGCTCGCTCACCTGGGAGCGCTCATCTGCTACCTGCCTGCTAGCCTACCTGGAGGCTCCGCCGTCACTTGCCGTGACCACCTGCCTGTCCAGAGACTCTCGCCTGCTCACCTGGGAGCGCTCATCTGCTACCTGTCTGCTAGCCTACCTGGAGGCTCTGCCGTCACTTGCCGTGGCCACCTGCCTGTCCAGAGACTCTTGCCTGCTCACCTGGGAGTGCTCACCTGCTACCTGTCTGCTAGCCTACCTGGAGGCTCTGCCGTCACTTGCCGTGACCACCTGCCTGTCCAGAGACTCTTGCCTGCTCACCTGGGAGCGCTCACCTGCTACCTGTCTGCTAGCCTACCTGGAGGCTCTGCCGTCACTTGCCGTGACCACCTGCCCGTCCAGAGACTCTCGCCCGCTCACCTGGGAGCGCTCACCAGCCACCTGCCTGCTGTCCTTCTACCCAGAGACTGTCCCTGTCACTTGCCGTGAGTACCCGTCCTCTACCCAGAGACTGTCCCTGTCACTTGCCGTGAGTACCCGTCCTCTACCCAGAGACTGTCCCTGTCACTTTTCGTGACTACCTGTCCGTCTTCCCTGGGAGCCACCCACTTCCTTACATGGACTGCCCCCTTGTATAGTTGCACAGAGGTTCCACCTCCCAGACCCGTTACACCTGTGTTATACAGTTCAACTACCTTTTCCCGTAGATCCGTTTACAATTCTTTTGCCTTCCCCATGACTCACAATCCAGAAATCAGAGGCTGGATGAAAGATGCAAGTGACGCGCCCCTGGGCCTGTGTCGCGCTGCGTTGCGCACGCGGGAGCTTACCCGGAGCCGGATCTCTTGAGGGTTGTAGTCTCGTGGCGGTGACCCGGTCCGTGCCCAGGGAGTCAAACTGAGCGGCGATGTACTAGCAGTAGATGGTTGGTGACTACGCCACCCGTTGAATGCAGCTATGGAGCTGCCGCTGCAGGGCAGACCGCTGAGGCCGGTGGAAGGATGGTGCAGCGTGGATGGTATAACCCCCAATGGGAGGGGTATGGCCTCAGGGCAGCCGACGTGGATGATGGGGGTAGCAGGAACCACTCAGAGACGGTGCGGTGTAGTTCAGGGTCTTTACTGGTGACAAAGATAGACCCTCCCGGAGTACTTGCTAGTGATAGGGGCCTGGTCAGTCCTTGAGCAGATGGGATTTCCCCTGGCCAGGCGGAGTTGTAGGCCTTCCCAACTAACTGTACTCTTCTGGCTACCTTGCTAGAGGCGGGAATAAGTAGCCCACGTCCCTGAGTGTACCGTGTGGTGCTCACCCGTATGGCCGGTGACTCGGGGCCTTCTAATGGCTTCCGCTCCACGATGGCGGTGCTGGTCCCACGCGTGTGACCGTGCCTTCGGGCTTCTGGGCCAGAGGACCTGAAATCCTCTGCCGGACGGTTTCTGCTGCTGGGTAGGAGTTAGTCCCCACAGCCTCGGACTCCGGGTCCGGTTAGAAATCCTCTCAGTCAGGGCGAGCTCTGCAGCTGCCAGCCCCTGACTCCTTGTAACACTGCTCCCCACAGAGCTCCTGATGTTTCTTGCTATGCTGCTTCTCTTCTCTACTCTTGTTCTGTCTTCTTTCTCACTCACTCTGCCTCAGCCCCGGGTTTATATAGGGGAAGTCCTTCCCCTCCCAAGACTGGGCAGGAGGTGTGGCATGCACAGGATCCCTGACCAAAGGACCTCCCACCTGCTCTCAGACGTAATATCTCTATCACTGTGGCAACCAGACCCCTGGGGTGTCACATTCCACCCTAGTGAAATTTAGTACTCCGGGACTAAACATATTTTTTAGAAAAACATAACAAGGTATAGCAATAACAATACAATAAGAAAAACACATAAGATGGTTACGGCGTGTCCGCAACCGGTGCAGTTTTGAAAAGCAAGGTGTCCATTTCACCAAAACAGGGAGACGTAACCAGGTAGGGGCCTGTCCTGCCCCGAGTCCTTAACAGTCTTTAGTCCATCCTGGGTTACGCTCCAACTATGTACAAGGATTCCCGGTAAATCCACCAAGGACTCCTAAAAAGAACTAGAAACACAAAATTATACACAAGCAACTATAAACAAGTAAACATTATAAGATAGCTTAAACATTTAGATCCTCCAACGTGCGGGTAGCTGGCCTCTAGTGGCCCTAGTGGACCTACGGAGCTGACTGTCTGGCCCTGAACTACAGGGTGTAGGAGCTGTCAAGGGTAAACTGGGCAGCTGTCTATGGGCCCTCTGGCTCACTAGGGGTATGGCAGGCTCACTATAAGCAGAGGGTTGATTTTCCGGGTCTGCTTGTGTAGAGTCTTCTGCCTCCTGGACCGGCTGTTCTTCCAGCTCTACCGGTTGCTCCGTAGGTTCTTGGGATGATGGTTGGAGGAAGGTGAGTACGGGTACCACAACTGCACCATTGACTTGAGTCCAAGACCGAGGGAAGTCCCCGAGCACGGTACTAACCATATCTTCCCTTTCCTCTACGGGTCGATGGTCTTCTTTTTCCTCTTCAGGGTTCCTCAGTTGTTCGGGACACTTCTTCAGGTGGTCCCGGGATACAATGGCTGTGGTTTCCCCTCCATCTTTACTGATGGTACAGACCTTCGGGTTTTCGTGGCTTGAGGGCAGTACGGTGTACGGGTCCTTCTCCCACTGGTCGTCCAACTTGTGGAGCCGTCTCTTCCTCTTCAAGACCTGCTCTCCGGGTACCAGGGGAACAGCGGGAGCATATTGGTTGTAAGTTTTCTCTTGTCTTTCCCTAGCCTGACAGAGACTTCGCTCCACGCTCTCCTGTACTCTCCGGTACTGCTGCTGCCTCTCTGTGTCCCAGTCTGTTTCTGGTGAAGTGTCCTCGGGTGTCAGGACTCCCATTTCCAGGTCAACAGGTAACTTACCAGGTCTTGCCCTCATTAGGTAAGCCGGGGTACAGTTGGTGGAACCTACCGGGATGTGGTTGTATAGGTCCACCAGATCGGGCAACTTTTCAGGCCACAGACTGCGTTCTTCCAGGGGCAACGTTTTTAGAAGATCCATTACCACCTGGTTCATTTTTTCACAAAGTCCATTAGTCTGCGGATGGTAGGGTGTCGTCCTTATCTTCCGGCAGCCATACAGATTGCAGAATTCCTGGAAGACCTCCGCTTCAAAGGCAGGTCCCTGGTCCGTCAGCACTTGGTCCGGGTACCCGTGTGGACGGCAAAAGTGCTGCTGGAAGGCTCTAGCTGCTGTTTGAGCCGTTAAGTCCTTGACGGGGACAACAACCAGAAACCGGGAGTAATGATCCACGATGGTTAACGCGTAGACGTAGCCACTTCTGCTTGGGGTCAGTTTTACATGATCCAAGGCTACCAGTTCCAACGGTTGCCGGGTGACGATGGACTGCAGGGGAGTCTTCTGGCTGGCGCGGTCCTTCCTTCTCAGGTTGCACGGGCCACAGTCTCTGCACCACTTCTCGATGGTTCCCCTCATGCCTACCCAGTGGAACCGCTCGCGCAGCAGGAACTCCAGCTTCTTCCACCCGAAGTGTCCAGCTCCGTCGTGGTATGCCTCCATCACCATGGCTGCGTCTCTTCGTGGCACCACTACTTGCCAGAGTAATTCATGCGTCCGGGAGTTAACCATTCTGCGGCACAACTTCCCTTTGTAAAGGAACAGTCGACTCTTCTCTGCCCATAGTTGTTTGGCTTCCTCCGGAGCGTCTGGTTCAAGGCGAGCCTCCGGCCGAGTCAGCATCTCCTTCACCAGTCGGACGGCAGGGTCGCTGTCTTGCGTTTCCGCCCAGTTGTAGTGAGGTAAGGGGTTCAACGTAGCAGCCTGCTTACTCCTTACCCGGTGGGAATACTGGATAGTCCCATGACGGTGGAACGCAGGGAGTTCAATCTCTTCCAGTCCCTCCGGATCTTCTCCTTCGTCCGGCAGGTTGGGCATCCTGGACAGGGCGTCCGCGTTAGTATTGGAGCGCCCTGCCCGGTATTTGATTATGAACTCGTAGTTGGACAGACGGGCCATCCACCTCTGCTCCAGGGCACCGAGTCTTGCCGTGTCCAGGTGTGTCAACGGGTTGTTATCCGTGTACACGGTGAACCGGGAAGAAGCAAGGTAATGCTTAAAGCGCTCAGTGACTGCCCATACCACGGCCAGGAACTCTAGCTTGAATGAGCTATAATTCTCGGGGTTCCTTTCAGTGGGTCGCAGTTTTCGGCTGGCGTAGGCGATTACTCGTTCTTTCCCCTGCTGGATCTGGGACAGTACGGCTCCTAGCCCGATGTTACTGGCGTCGGTGTAGAGGATGAAGGGCTGGCTATAATCCGGGTACGCCAAGATTTCATCCCCCGTGAGGGCCATCTTCAGCTGGCGGAAGGACTCTTCTTCTAGCTCTTCCCATTTGAAGGGCGGCTTCTGGTTCTTGGCCTTCCGGGACTGGCCTATCAGGAGGTCCTGCATAGGCGCTGCCTTTTTGGTGAAACCGGGAATAAACCTTCGGTAGTAGCCTACCAACCCGAGGAACTGCCGCACTTCTTTTACGCTGGAGGGGCTTGGCCATCCCTTAATTGCGGTGATCTTATCGGGGTCGGGAGCCACTCCGTCAGCACTCACCACGTGTCCCAGGTACTGCACCTTTGGTTTCAGGAGGTGACACTTGGAGGGTTTCACCTTTAGGCCGTAACTCGCCAGAGCTTCGAACACCTCCGCAGGTGTTTCAGGTGGTCCTCATAAGTTTTGGAGTATACAATGACATCGTCCAGGTACAACAGGACCGTCTCGAAGTTTCTGTGGCCCAGACAGCACTCCATTAATCGTTGGAAGGTTCCTGGGGCGTTGCAGAGTCCGAACGGCATGCAGGTGAACTCTCTAAGTCCCATCGGGGTGGTGAATGCGGTCTTCTCCCGGTCCGCCTCTGCTACAGGAACCTGCCAGTACCCGCTAGTGAGATCCAAGGTAGAGAAGAAGTTAGCAGACCTTAAAGCAGCCAATGACTCCTCTATCCTTGGTAAGGGGTACGCATCCTTGTGTGTGATAAGGTTGATTTTCCGGTAATCTACACACATCCTCATGGTGTTGTCTTTCTTTTTGACTAAAACTAGCGGGGCTGCCCAGGGGCTACAGCTATCCCGGATTACCCCAGCCTCCTTCATGTCTCTAAGCATCCCCTTGGCGTGTTGGTAATGTGCAGGGGGTACGGGTCGATACCTCTCTTTTATGGGAGGATGATCTCCCGTGGGGATGCGGTGTTCTACCCCCTTGACTCGCCCGAAGTCTAACGGGTGTTTACTAAACACTCTCTCATACTCTTGAACCACCCGGTAGACTCCCTGTTTGTGGTGGGAGGGAGTGGAGTCAGTTCCCAAGTGTAGTTGCTGACACCAATCCTCCATTACTTTCTTAGAGCCGTTACCTTCCTCCGGGTGAGATGGAGGCAAGGGTTCCACAGACTGTATAGAGTTTTGGTTGATGGTATATAATTTTGCTAGCGTGGCATACCGGGGCAGGTACACTTCCCTCTCCCCGATATTGATTATGCGAACGGGCACCCTCCCATGGCGTACATTGACCACCCCCCGTGCTGTCAAAATGGTGGGCCTACTGTCTGAGTAAACTGGTTCTACCATTGCCTGGTAATCTCTACCTCTCAGACCAATAGCTGCCCGGCACCAAATCATCATTTCACTTTTTGGGGGCATGGCAATAGGGAAAGGGTCACACATTCTTACGCTACCAATCTCACCGCCGGAGAGTTCCACCTGTTGCCGTCGCATCAGTGCCCGGATCTCTTTCTGGAGCACTCGCTGCTCGCCGGAGCTGGCGTTCTTGGCAACCTGCTGTAGAAGGAAAATCACTTCTGCAAGACAATTCTCAATTACATTAGTTCCTAGAGTTATTTTTGGGTGGCTCTCATGTTTGTCAATGTCTACAATGATCAGTCCCTGTGCTGCCAGTTCGACTCTACCGATTTTGATGGTCACCTCTTTAAATCCGATTTGTGGCACGGGCTGGCCATTGCTGGCGATGATACTCAAGTCGTCGTCAGGGTAGCGGGTAATATCCGAGTCATTCCAGTACTGCTTAAAGAGCACGTACGGGATGGTGGTGACCTGTGACCCGGTGTCCAGTAGGGCACTCATGGGAATGCCATCCAGTACCACAGGCAAGACTGGACGTCCTCCCACATATCTGTCGCGCCAGTTCGATGGGCCTGGTGATCTTTTTCCTGGGGGTTGGCCCTCTACCCCAGGTTGTGCCCGTTTAAAGAACAGTACCTTTCCATATGTCCGGGTTGATTGCAGCGGCGGCAGATGGGTCGTCCGTCCTCGCTGTATCGGTCACTGGGTCTTCCTCTGGCCGGTGGGGTCCTCCTTGGTCGACGCCACGGGATGTCCTCCGGTCCGGATGCCAACTGGATCTTCCCTGGGGTGGAAACCTGTAAAGACTGCACAGTTCGGGTTAGCGCAGCAACGCTCTTAGCTAGCTCTTGGACCTGATGGCGTAGGTCTGGAGCCGAGTCATTGTCCAAAGCCTGCGCATCAGCTCCCACAGGCCCTGCCGACAAGGGCGCCGCCTCCTGGTGGTAAGTGATAGCTGGGCGCCTGTGGGTCACAACGCCACCCGGTGCCGGTTCTCGGAGCACCCGGATGGCTCTGTCCTTGAACTGTGCAAAGTCTAGATGGGGATCCTGTAAGGCCATTGCCCGCAACTGGGTTCGGTGGGCATTGCAATATAAACCCTCTATAAATTGTTCAGTCAACAGCCTGTCCTCGTTTCCCACCCCATCAGGGTCGGTCTGCTTTATGGCCCTCAGGGCCTCTTGTAGGTTTAGTGCATAGTCCCTTATACTCTCATGCGCTCGCTGCTTGCACCCGTAGAATCTAAGCTTAATCTCGGCTGAGGTGCGGGTATCAAAGGTGTCCTTCAGCCGGGTTAGTATCCCTGCGACAGTCTTCCTCCCAGGTGGCCAGGATTTTACTTCCCTTTTGGCTGCCCCAGTTAGTTGGGCCACCAGGATGCTCACTTTTTGCTCTTCTGTGAGGGGGTACACCTGGAAGAGGCTATCCAGCTTTTCTCTAAAGTCATGCAGGGTATGTGACTCCCCTGAGTACTGGGGTAGCCAAGCTGCTCCCGGGATATAGGGCATGGTGAAGGGCATAACTGCAGCAGCGGTGGCGCTGGCGGGGGTTGAGGCAGTGAAGCTCTCCTCCGTATCCGACATCTTCCTCCCCCCTAGTGGACCGTGGCCTACCTTGCGATGATCCTGTTCCGTAGGCCGCGGCTCCGCAGTGGATCGTCAGGGTTGAGGACCTTCCGTCGCGCTCCGGTGACGTCGGCGTCTGCTTGGCTCCTTCCAGGACCTTACGCAACGTCCGGACGTGAGGCGGGGCTTCAGTTCTCGCACGCTTTCGGAGTCCACGCCCCTCTTCTTCCCGCGCGGCGTCCTCAAAATGGCGTCCAATGGCGGGAAAACTCCACGGATGGCGGGAAGAAGGTCGAAGATGGCGCCGGATGGCGGGAAAACTTCGCGGATGGCGGGAAGAAGGTAGAAGATGGCGCCGGATGGCGGGAAACCTCCACGGATAGCGGGAATCTTCACCACTGGTAAGTTTGAACAGTCTTTGCTTTTCAGGCACGCAGTACCCGGTGGTTGCGGGCACGAGATCCTGCCGACTACGCCAAAGTTGACGCGCCCCTGGGCCTGTGTCGCGCTGCGTTGCGCACGCGGGAGCTTACCCGGAGCCGGATCTCTTGAGGGTTGTAGTCTCTTGGCGGTGACCCGGTCCGTGCCCAGGGAGTCAAACTGAGCGGCGATGTACTAGCAGTAGATGGTTGGTGACTACGCCACCCGTTGAATGCAGCTATGGAGCTGCCGCTGCAGGGCAGACCGCTGAGGCCGGTGGAAGGATGGTGCAGCGTGGATGGTATAACCCCCAACGGGAGGGGTATGGCCTCAGGGCAGCCGACGTGGATGATGGGGGTAGCAGGAACCACTCAGAGACGGTGCGGTGTAGTTCAGGGTCTTTACTGGTGACAAAGATAGACCCTCCCGGAGTACTTGCTAGTGATAGGGGCCTGGTCAGTCCTTGAGCAGATGGGATTTCCCCTGGCCAGGCGGAGTTGTAGGCCTTCCCAACTAACTGTACTCTTCTGGCTACCTTGCTAGAGGCGGGAATAAGTAGCCCACGTCCCTGAGTGTACCGTGTGGTGCTCACCCGTATGGCCGGTGACTCGGGGCCTTCTAATGGCTTCCGCTCCACGATGGCGGTGCTGGTCCCACGCGTGTGACCGTGCCTTCGGGCTTCTGGGCCAGAGGACCTGAAATCCTCTGCCGGACGGTTTCTGCTGCTGGGTAGGAGTTAGTCCCCACAGCCTCGGACTCCGGGTCCGGTTAGAAATCCTCTCAGTCAGGGCGAGCTCTGCAGCTGCCAGCCCCTGACTCCTTGTAACACTGCTCCCCACAGAGCTCCTGATGTTTCTTGCTATGCTGCTTCTCTTCTCTACTCTTGTTCTGTCTTCTTTCTCACTCACTCTGCCTCAGCCCCGGGTTTATATAGGGGAAGTCCTTCCCCTCCCAAGACTGGGCAGGAGGTGTGGCATGCACAGGATCCCTGACCAAAGGACCTCCCACCTGCTCTCAGACGTAATATCTCTATCACTGTGGCAACCAGACCCCTGGGGTGTCACACAAGAGTCTGTCTGGATCCCAGAAACTCACTCAGCTTTTATGCACACATACTGATTACAAGCAAACAGGTCACAGGTGAGGATGTTACCTTTAGTAGCCATTCAAACCCATTTGTGTCAAATTCTGTGCATGTTATCAGGCCAAAATCACCAGGGTATGTGAACTTTTGGTCAGGGTCATTTGGATGTTTTTGGTTGTCATTAAGATTTAAAAAGAGAAAACACAGTAGTTTGACAATAAATGGCTTCACCCAACCAATAACCATGAGTGGAGAAAACGTTTTTTGTTATCATTCATATTCTCTGAAACAAGACCAAGAAAGGAAAAATTCTGCCGGGGTATGTAAACTTTTGAGCACAACTGTAAATACAAGACCACCAATTGTATGGTAAAGCACGCTAATATCAGCGTATAATATAAGATAGTACACTTAATGTTATAGAAAGAGCTTGCGTCACATTTTTGGTGCAAACTCAATGATAAATGTACCCTGGTGTTTACTAACCGCTAAACCAATGTTTTATTGCACCAGCGGAGTGGAAGGGATTTTATGACATCTCATCCATACGCTGAGAAAATCCACGGCGTGAATTGACCGGCGCTGCGGATTTGACATCACGTGTCAATTTATGCTGTGGATATTCACCTTCGATTTCATCCTTTGCAATACAAAGGAACAGGTCAATGGTAAAGGTGCATCATTGCGTAATAGTAAAAGCAGCAATATCTGCACAATATCTGGGTGGATATTACCACTGTTCATTTGCTGTGGGAATTCCATTGTAGAAATTAAGCAGCAAATACATTATGTGAATAGAGCCACTAATAGTGGCGGGGGTCCTAAATCAGTTATGTATGACACTGGAGTGAGAGCAAAATAGCTTTCCCTCACATCCCTTGTACACTTTTTACGGAAATCTTTCTGCCACCTATAAGGCCATAACTTTTTATGATGGGCCTCATTTTGTTAGTAGTGGAAGAAGAAAACTGAGTGATACAGGGAGAGGGGGCTCAGTGAGGGGTGATATAGGGGTAGGGGGTGCAGTCAGTCAGCGGTGAAAGAGGGGGAGGGGGCACAGTCAATCAGGGGTGATACAGCGAGGGGGGGCTCAGTCAGTCAGGGGTGATACAGAGGGTGAGGGCTCAGTAAGTCAGGGGTGATACAGGGAGAGGGGGCTCAGTCAGTCAGGGGTGATACAGGAGGGGGCATAGTCAGTCAGGGGTGATACAGGGAGAGAGGAGGCGCAGTCAGTCAGGGGTGATATAAGGAGATGGGGCTCAGTAATTCAGGAGTGATACAAGTGGAGGGGGCACAGTCAGTCAGGAGCGATACAGGGGGAGGGGGCACAGTCAGTCAAAGATGATACACAGGGAATGGGTGCAGTCATTCAGGGGTGATACAGGGAGAAAATGCTCAGTCAGTCAGGGGTAATGCAGGAAGACGGGGCTCAGTCAGTCAGGGCTTACTCACTGCTAGGCTGGAGGGAACCCTCCTTCAATCATTGCAGCTGTAGTAGGGAGTCCTATAACTCCCTCTGCTGCTTACATTGTGGGGAAGAGGAGCGCGTGTTATGGATGACAGCACAGCTCATTATCTGAGCTTTGCTGTACAGCCGGGGAGAAGAGGACACAATGAAAGCCCACATTGATTGGCTGCCCTGCTTGTTCAATGCAGGGAAGAGCGGTGACATAAAAAGTAATCAGGGCGCAACAACACTTTGTTACTTACAAATAGTGAGCCGCAGTCTACAGCAGGCGAGAGTGTCTTCAATGCCGTCAGTGACGCGTGCAATGCTCTCCTGGGTTGTCTAACTCTGGGAGGAGCTGCAAGGAGTAGTGACGTAGAGGCTGGGAGAATGTCCTGCTTGCAGCTCCTCCCAGAGTTAGACAACCCAGGACAGCAGTGAGTGTATCAGACTGCGGCTCACTATTTGTAAGTAACAGAGCGGTTAGTATGCCTCTGGTGAGCCATTCTGACCCGGCATGTCCTCCTCCCCCACATATTACATATATAGCCAAGTTCCCCTCTCCCACATATAGCATATAGCATATATAGTCAAGTCCCCCTCCCCCACATATAGCATATATAGTCAAGTCTCCTTCCTCTATTTATAGCCTATATCCGGGGCTGGCTCCAGGTTTTTGTGGTCTTTGGGCGAAAGAGTCTCAGTGGGCCCCTTTAACACATACCACCATTGATGCACAGATACAGGGGAGAAATATAGGTATACAACACAGGGCCCAGCCTGTCCCCTCATCCTTCACATATGCAAACATGCACACACACACAGGAGGCAGACATGCACGCACAGGAAGCAGACATGCACACGCACAGTAGGCAGACATGCACACACACACACAGTACGCAGACATGCGCACACACTCATGGTAAGCAGACATGTGCACGTACACACACAGTACGCAGACATGCGCACGCACACACGCGGTACGCAGATATGCACACACACGATATGCAGACATGCGCACGCGCACACACGGTACGCAGACATGCGTATGCACAGGGTATGCAGACATGCGCACGCACAGGGTAAGCAGACATGCGCACGCACAGGATACGCAGACATGCACGCGCACAGGATACGCAGACATGCACGCGCACATGGTACGCAGACATGGTACACAGATATAATACGTATGGTACAATACGCAGACACGACTGCCCTCCGGACATCTGTCATCAGTCTTCCCCAAGATTGTGGAGCCTACTGAAACAGACTAAGGAATCTTTTTAAATGCTTAGGAAGCCTTTGCAGGTGGTTTTTGTTAATTATTCTCATTTACTGAGATAATGACTTTTGTGTTTTCATTGGCTGTAAGCCATAATCATCAACATTAACAGAAATAAACACTTGAAATAGATCACTCTGTTTGTAATGACTCTATATAATAGATGAGTTTCACTTTTTGTATTGAAGAACAGAAATAAATTTACTTTTTGATGATATTCTAATTTTGTGAGATGCACTTGTATATATACTGTCATATTACACACATATCAATTTCATATGAAATAATATTTAAAATGAAAACTGCTGCCACTCACAGTCTTCTGAGATCCAGGAAAGAGTCTGATGGCATTAGCTGCAGAAGATGGAGGAAGTCCGGGCAGCTGCTGCATGCTGGGCAATGACACCGCACCAATGACAGCCTAGCCTCATCAAACTCCTTCTGCAAGAGAGGGGTGATGGCGCTCAGACTGCTGTGGTAGTCATCTCCCCCGCCGTACCCGTGCTGTGGGGGAGGGGGCGAGGCTATGGAAGCTGGTCAGATTGCTCCTCTGCAGGAGAGGTGTCACTTACCACACTCATTAGCTATGCGCTGCCCAGCTAATCTGCTCCCATAGCAGCAGGCTCCCTCCCCTGCGGTGCTCCTGCTATGTGTCCAGTCAGAATGACACCGATTCCGGAGAGCTGTTACTGTCAGTGACACCTCTCCTGCACAGATGTTAGTCTGACTCCAACACCTAGCGCCAGCACAGCAGGGGAAGGAGGGAGCCTGCTGCTATGAATGCCATTAGCCGGGCAGTGCATCCCTTTGCTAGGGTATGTGGGGGAGGAGCCTTCTAACGCAGTCAGAGCTGGCACTGCATCAGGGCCCACCGGAGGATTCACCGATTTCCTGGTGGGCTAGTCCGAGCCTGCTTGAATGTCAGACTATTTGCAATCATTTCTCTCCCATATAGGCTGAGTATTGAAACTGTCTGGTATTAATACTCAACTTCTTTTACTTAAAGTGAAGCTATCAGAAAATGAACTATTGTTTAAATCGGGTTTTTGTGTTAAACTTATTGTTTGGGGGCAATTTTTTTCCATATCACAGTGTTTTCTATAAATAAAAACCACAAATCTTGCAATTTTCAAACCGACCACTTGGGCTTTTTTTTTACTTTAACTTCCTGTTGTTTCAGGAAACAACACATGTACATTAACCACAATGAAAAGATCCTATCTTTTATATTAAAGCATCTAATGAGCATATGCAAAGGTCATTGTGAAGGAAGAGGGAGCAGGGAAAGCTGTAACATTAGCTATTTTGATTGCTGGATCCTGTGTTATCAGCTGTGTTTCAGAGATGTTACCTCTCATTGCAATCCTGCCTCTGCTGATAAGGAGCCTGCTGAAAACTCTTCCTGAAAAGACAGAAAGTATGAGTCTAAAAAAAGCCCAAGTGGCCATTGTGATTTTTTTTCTTTTGTATTAAAGATCATCATATGAAAAAAAAAATGCCAACAATTTAAACAAAAATAATGTAACACAAACCTCTGAAACATACAATCAGTCATTTTCTGCTGATAGCTTTGCTTTAAATTAACACTAATCCTAAAAATAAATGTTCAAATAAAATAAGAAAATAATTGTCCTCTCCGCTTGTTAGTCTGCAGCATTTCCGGCCTGATCATGAAACTGTCTTGTAGAAATCCTGCAGAGAACACAAGCATCAATCTCTTGTCAATCAGTTCCATCTTTGGCTGCTGAAGCCCTGACCCTTGGACAAGGAGATGGTATGATATTTTGTCCTACTACAAACAGGGCAGAGGGGGGAGGCTCCTGCTGCAGACACTTGTCTTACATCAACACACAGAAAAGTAAGTAGAAGAATGGGGAACATGGGTGAGATCAGGGCCGGCTCCAGGTTTTTCTGGGCCCCGGGCGAAAGAGTCTCAGTGGGCCCCTTTAACACATACCACGATTCATGATGCAGAGATACGGCGGAGAAATATATATATATATAGTACAATGCAAAGATTTCACTTCATGAGTGATATCTATTGTAAATTCCACAATAGCTCAGAAACCGGTGAATCGCTCCACACAGAATAGTGGCCCCCATATAAGGCTCCATACGGAATACTGGTCCCCATATAACGCCCATACGGAATACTGGCCCCCATATAACGCTTCATACGGAATACTGGCCCCCATATAAGGCCCCATACGGAATACTTGCCCCCATATAAGGCCCCATACGGAATACTGGCCCCCATATAAGGCCCCATACGGAATACTGGCCCCCATATAAGGCCCCATACGGAATACTGGCCCCCATATAAGACCCCATACGGAATACTGGCCCCCATATAAGACCCCATACGGAATACTGGCCCCCATATAAGACCCCATACGGAATACTGGCCCCCATATAAGGCCCCATACGGAATACTGGCCCCCATATAAGACCCCATACGGAATACTGGCCCCCATATAAGACCCCATACGGAATACTGGCCCCCATATAAGGCCCCATACGGAATACTGGTCCCCATATAACGCCCATACGGAATACTGGCCCCCATATAACGCTTCATACGGAATACTGGCCCCCATATAAGGCCCCATACGGAATACTTGCCCCCATATAAGGCCCCATACGGAATACTGGCCCCCATATAAGGCCCCATACGGAATACTGGCCCCCATATAAGGCCCCATACGGAATACTGGCCCCCATATAAGACCCCATACGGAATACTGGCCCCCATATAAGACCCCATACGGAATACTGGCCCCCATATAAGACCCCATACGGAATACTGGCCCCCATATAAGGCCCCATACGGAATACTGGCCCCCATATAAGACCCCATACGGAATACTGGCCCCCATATAAGACCCCATACGGAATACTGGCCCCCATATAAGGCCCCATACGGAATACTGGCCCCCATATAAGGCCCCATACGGAATACTGACTCCCATATAAGGCTCCATGCGGAATACTGACCCCCATATAAGGCTCCATGCGGAATACTGACCCCCATATAAGGCTCCATGCGGAATACTGACCCCCATATAAGGCTCCATGCGGAATACTGACCCCCATATAAGGCTCCATGCGGAATACTGGCCCCCATATAAGGCTCCATGCGGAATACTGGCCCCCATATAAGGCTCCATACGGAATACTGGCCCCCATATAAGGCTCCATACGGAATACTGGCCCCCATATAAGGCCCCATATGGAATACTGGACCCTATATAAGGCTCCATATGGAATACTGGCCCCCATATAAGGCTCCATAAGGAATACTGGCCCCCATATAAGGCTCCATACGGAATACTGGCCCCCATATAAGGCTCCATACGGAATACTGGCCCCCATATGGAATACTGGCCCCCATATAAGGCTCCATACGGAATACTGGCTTCCATATAAGGCTCAATACGGAATACTGGCCCCCATATAAGGCTCCATACAGAATACTGGCCCCCATATAACGCTCCATACAGGATACTGGCCCCCATATAATGCTCCATACAGGATACCGGCCCCCATATAATGCTGCATGCAGGCTGTTACCCCCCACATAATGCCCCATACAGGCTGTCCCCCCCCTTATAATGCTCCATGCAGGCTGTTACCCCCCACATAATGCCCCATACAGGCTGTCCCCCCCTTATAATGCTCCATGCAGGCTGTTACCCCCCACATAATGCCCCATACAGGCCCCTCCCTTTTAATGCTCCATGCAGGCTGTTACCCCCCACATAATGCCCCATACAGGCTGCCCCCCCCTTATAATGCTCCACGCAGGCTGTTCCCCCCCACATAATGCCCCATACAGGCCCCCCCTTTTAATGCTCCATGCAGGCTGTTACCCCCCACATAATGCCCCATACAGGCTGCCCCCCCTTATAATGCTCCATGCAGGCTGTCCCCCCCCACATAATGCCCCATACAGGCCCCCCCCTTTTAATGCTCCATGCAGGCTGTTACCCCCCACATAATGCCCCATACAGGCTGCCCCCCCTCTTTATAATGCCCCATGCAGGCTGTCACCCCTCCTCTTTATAATGCTCCATGCAGGCTGTCACCCCTCCTCTTTATACTGCCCCATGCAGGCTGTCACCCCTCCTCTTTATAATTCCCCATGCAGGATGTCCCCCCCTCTCTTTATAATGCCCCGTGCAGGCTGTTCCCCACCTTATAATGCCCCATGCAGGCTGGTCCCCACCTTATAATGCCCCATGCAGGCTGTCACCCCTCCTCATTATAATGCCCCAAGCAGGAATCCCCCCCTCTTTATAATGCCCCATGCAGGCTGTTCCCCACCTTATAATGCCCCATGCAGGCTGTCACCCCTCCTCTTTATACTGCCCCATGCAGGCTGTCACCCCTCCTCTTTATAATGCCCCATGCAGGCTGTCACCCCTCCTCTTTATACTGCCCCATGCAGGCTGTCACCCCTCCTCTTTATAATGCCCCATGCAGGATGTCACCCCTCCTCTTTATAATGCTCCATGGAGGATGCCCCCCCTCCCCTCTTTATAATGCTCCATGCAGGCTGTTCCCCCCCACATAATGCCCCATACAGGCCCCCCCCTTTTAATGCTCCATGCAGGCTGTTACCCCCCACATAATGCCCCATACAGGCTGCCCCCCCTCTTTATAATGCCCCATGCAGGCTGTCACCCCTCCTCTTTATAATGCCCCATGCAGGATGTCCCCCCCTCTCTTTATAATGCCCCGTGCAGGCTGCTCCCCACCTTATAATGCCCCATGCAGGCTGGTCCCCACCTTATAATGCCCCATGCAGGCTGTCACCCCTCCTCATTATAATGCCCCAAGCAGGAATCCCCCCCTCTTTATAATGCCCCATGCAGGCTGTTCCCCACCTTATAATGCCCCATGCAGGCTGTCACCCCTCCTCTTTATAATGCTCCATGGAGGATGCCCCCCCTCCCCTCTTTATAATGCCCCATGCCTCCATACATAAAAAAAAAAAAAAAATCAAATACTCACCTCCCTTCTCCTCACCTGCTACCTGCTGCCCGCTGCCTGCTGCCCGCCGCTCGCTGCTCGGCTCCGAACTCCAGCGTTGTCGGCGTCTTCCCGCTCAGCGCTCCCTGTGACGGCTCAGGGGAGGGCGCGGTGTAAAGACCTGAGACGTCACAGGGAGCGCAGAGCAGGAAGACAGCTGATCTGCGGAGGCACGGGGAGAGGTAAGTATCGGGCTGCCGGGGCCCTGAGCAAGCGGGGGAGAAGGGCGGGCGCTGACACCGCTCTCCTCCGCCCATAGCCCAGCGGGGTGCGCGACTGCCAGTGGGCCCCTCTGCCTGCTCAGGGCCCCGGCATTTGCCCGGGTGCGCCGGGTGCTGACGCCGGCCCTGGGTGAGATATTGAGACACACAGAGATTTCTTTATATATATATTACTGTATAATTTGTGACAGGTGTTGAAAAAATGCTGCAAAGTAAGAATGCTTTAAAAAATAGAAGAGGGAATAATTTATTTTTTTAGCAAACAAATGCAAAGTTAATGAGCAAAAGAGAAATCTAAATCACATCAACATTTGGTTTGACTGCCTCTTGCCTTCAATAAGAGCTTCAAAGCATCAATTCTTCTAACTATAATTGTATATAGTTTTTTACAGAACTCGGCAGGAGGTTGTTCCAAACATCCTGGAGAAGTAACCACAGATCTTCTGAAGATGTCGTTTGTGCAAATGCTTCTCTCTCTTCATGTAATCCTAAACAGACTGGGTGATGTAAGATCAGGGTTCTGTGGGGTCCGGATCATCACTTCCAGGACTTCTTGTTCTTCTTCATGGATAAGTAGTTACCTATATTTCTCATCATTGAGAACTCCAAGAAATGGGCAAAGTTGGAGATCATAGACGCAGTGATCGGCCATGGAAACTTAGTACAGCAGATGAAAGACACATCATGCTTACTTCCACTTGAAATCAGAAGATGTCCATCAGTGCCATCAGCTCAGAACTGGCAGCAACCAGTGGGACTCAGCTACCCCCATGTACAGTCATGGCCAAAAGTATTGAGAATGAGACAAATAGTAATTTTTCCAAAGTTTACTGCTTCATTTTTTGTAATGGCAATTTGCATATACTCCTGAATGTCAAAGAGTGATCAGCTTAACAGCAATTACTGTACTTGCAAATTCAATATTTGCCCAGAAAATGAATTTTAACCCCCAAAACACATTTCGACATCATTGCAGTCCTGCCTTAAAAGGAGCAGCTAACATCGTTTTAGTGATTGATCCATTAACACAGGTGTGGGTGTTGATGAGGACAGGGCTGGCGATCAATCAGTCATGATTAAGTAAGAATGACATCACTGGACACTTTAAAAGGAGGCTGGTTCTTGGTATCATTGTTTCTCTTCAGTTAACCATGGTTATCTCTAAAGAAACACGTGCAGCCATCATTGCACTGCACAAAAATGGCCTAACAGGGAAGAGTATCGCAGCTACAAAGATTGCACCTCAGTCAACAATCTATCGCATCATCAAGAACTTCAAGGAGAGAGCTTCCATTGTTGTCAAAAAGGCTCCAGGGCGCCCAAGAAAGACCAGCAAGCGCCAAGACCGTATCTTTAAACTGTTTCAGCTGCGGGATTGGACTACCAGCAGTGCCGAGCTTGCTCAGGAATGGCAGCAGGCTGGTGTGAGTGCTTCTGCACGCACTGTGAGGCGGAGACTCTTTGAGCAAGGGCTGGTTTCAAGGAGGGCAGCAAAGAAGCCACTTCTCTCCAGAAAAAACATCAGGGACCGACTGATATTCGGCAAAAGGTACAGGGAGTGGACTGCTGAGGACTGGGGCAAAGTCATTTTCTCTGATGAATCCCCTTTTCGATTGTTTGGGACATCTGGAAAACAGCTTATTCGGAGAAGAAGAGGTGAGCGCTACCACCAGTCTTGTCTCATGCCAACTGTAAAGCATCCTGAAACCATTCATGTGTGGGGTTGCTTCTCAGCCAAGGGAATGGGCTCACTCACAGTCTTGCCTAAAAACACAGCCATGAATAAAGAATGGTACCAGAATGTCCTCCAAGAGCAACTTCTCCCAACCGTCCAAGAGCAGTTTGGCGCCCAACAATGCCTTTTTCAGCATGATGGAGCACCTTGCCATAAAGCAAAGGTGATAACTAAATGGCTCATGGAACAAAACATAGAGATTTTGGGTCCATGGCCTGGAAACTCCCCAGATCTTAATCCCATTGCGAACTTGTGGTCAATCATCAAGAGACGGGTGGACAAACAAAAACCAACAAATTCTGGCAAAATGCAAGCATTGATTATGCAAGAATGGACTGCTATCAGTCAGGATTTGGTCCAAAAGTTGATTGATAGCATGCCAGGGAGAATTACAGAGGTCTTGAAGAAGAAAGGGCAACACTGCAAATATTGACTTGCTGCATTAACTCATTCTAACTATCAATATAACCTATTGGTACTCATAATATGATTGCAATTATATTTCTGTATGTGATATAAACATCAGACAAACACAGATAAAAACCAGAGGCCAGCAGATCATGTGAAAATATAATTTTGGTGTCATTCTCAAAACTTTTGGCCATGACTGTACTGTTTGGAGAAGTCTGGCCAGAACTGATCCTTATGGACGAATTGAAAGCAAAAACGAACGCATTCGACACGGAAACAAGGTCAAGAGACTTAACAATGCATGAAAGCATAGTGACGGGGTGCAGAAAAATGGCAGCAGGTGCTCAGCACCGATGAGTCAAAATGTGAAATACTTGTCTACAACACAAGACAGTTAATCAGCCTGGGGCAGTGCGGCCATTGTCCCTGACTGTTACCACAGGAGCTCGGTTGTAGCTGTGCCAAGCTCCCGGTGGTAAACATGCGGGGAAGTGATGATATTTCTAGTGGAAACCGCAGCAGGAAATGTTCCTTGTCTGGGAAGTTTTTGTAGGATTTTTTTTTTCATTTTTGGAAGAGATTTTTTTCTGGAGCGTTTTCTTGTAACCTTTTCATTGGATGGTGTCTAGTTTCGAATGTTTTTCATCTGGAAATAACTAACATAGGGTACACTTTTTCTTTTTTTGCCCACATTGTGTTTTGTTTCGAATCCTGAAATTGAAAAATATGCTTAAAAGACTGGATAGGAAGAGTCTTTTAAGCGTTTTTTGAGCAATTTTTCAGACTCCTCAAAAAACTTGATGTCAACATGCCCTTCGAGACCAGATTTTCTAACAAAGCAAGAATGCAAACGCTAGATAGAGGAAACATGGCCAATAATCCTTATCTCATGGTTCTTGCATGTATAGAGAGCAGTATACTTGGTGACCTATTATTATGCAGGCTACTGAATTACAGAAAAATTCAAGTTCGAGTGTCCTTCACTACTAGCCTGGTCGTATCAGGTCTGTCTCAGCCTTGTCTCTAGGGGATCAATCAGCAGTATATGCTCCAGGTAAACAGCATAACAATATGGCTGCAATACATCTGTCTTTTATATCCTCACCCACCTACCTATAAGACAGCAGGCCACGCCACTGCTATGGGGCCCGTGAACCGGCACTGACACCGGGCCCCCCCTCCGCCCATCTGCGCCCACACTGCCCACACACAATGATGGGGCGGATGCGTCTGCTGATGCTTACTCCTTCATCATCATTGCTTGTGCTGACGACCAGAGGGGGGCTCTAGCAGTCAACGCGAGCAATGAGGATGGAGGAGGGAGTGTCAGCAGACGCTTCCACCCCCATCAGTCTTCCTCGACGTCTGACGTGTCAGAGCAGCGACATCGATGACGTCATTACAGGGCACCCACTGTTCTGATATGTGCAGCACTTCACACCAAAGGCTAAGCAGATCAGAACATCTGGTGGAACAAGGAATAAGGAGAGGTGAGTACTGTGTTTATTTTTTTAAATCAGTGACAAAAGAGTATGGAGGATCATGGGGGGTGCATTATACTGTATGGAGGACCATGGGGGGTGCGTTATATTGTATGTAGGACCATGGGGGTGCATTATATTGTATAGAGGATCAAGGGGGGTGCATTATATTGTATGGAGGATCATGGGGGGTGCATTATATTGTATGAAGGACCATGGGGGTGCATTATATTGTATGGAGGACCATGGGGGGTGCATTATATTGTATGAAGGACCATGGGGGGTGCATTATATTGTATGGAGGACCATGAGGGGTGCATTACACTGTATGGAGGACCATGGAGGGTGCATTATACTGTATGGAGGACCATGAGGGGTGCATTATATTGTATGGAAGATCATGAGGAGTGCATTATATTGTATGGAAGACCATGGGGGGTGAATTATATTGTATGGAAGACCATGGGGGTGCATTATATTGTATGAAGGACCATAGGGATTGCATTATATTGTATGGAGGACCATGGGAGGTGCATTATATTGTATGGAGGACCATGAGGGGTGCATTACACTGTATGGAGGACCATGGAGGGTGCATTATACTGTATGGAGGACCATGAGGGGTGCATTATATTGTATGGAAGATCATGAGGAGTGCATTATATTGTATGGAAGACCATGGGGTGTGAATTATATTGTATGGAAGACCATGGGGGTGCATTATATTGTATGGAGGACCATAGGGATTGCATTATATTGTATGGAGGACCATTGGAGGTGCATTACATTGTATGGAGGACCATGAGGGGTGCATTACACTGTATGGAGGACCATGGAGGGTGCATTATATTGTATGGAGGAACATGGAGGGTGCATTATAATGTATGTAGGACCATGAGGGGTGCATTATATTATACGGAAGACCATGGAGGTGCATTATATTGTATTTAGGACCATAGGGGTTGCATTATATTGTATGGAGGACCATGGGAGGTACATTATATTGTATGGAGGACCATGGAGGGTGCATTATACTGCATGGAGGACCATGGGGGATGCATTATATTGTATGGATGACCATGGGGGGAGCATTATATTGTATGTAGGACCATAGGGATTGCATTATATTGTATGGAGGACCATGGGAGGTGCATTATATTGTATGGAGGACCATGAGGGGTGCATTACACTATATGGAGGGCCATGGAGGGTGCATTATACTGTATGGAGGACCATGAGGGGTGCATTATATTATGTGGAAGATCATGAGGAGTGCATTATATTGTATGGAAGACCATGGGGGTGAATTATATTGTATGGAAGACCATGGGGGTGCATTATATTGTATGGAGGACCATAGGGATTGCATTATATTGTATAGAGGACCATGGGAGGTGCATTATATTGTATGGAGGACCATGAGGGGTGCATTACACTGTATGGAGGACCATAGAGGGTGCATTATATTGTATGGAGGAACATGGAGGGTGCATTATACTGTATGTGGGACCATGAGGGGTGCATTATATTGTATGAAGGACCATGGGGGGTGCATTATATTATACGGAAGACCATGGGGGTGCATTATATTGTATTTAGGACCATAGGGGTGGCATTATATTGTATGGAGGACCATGGGAGGTACATTAAATTGTATGGAGGACCATGGAGGGTGCATTATACTGCACGGAGGACCATGGGGGATGCATTATATTGTATGGATGACCATGGGGGTGCATTATATTGTATGGAGGACCATGGGGGGATGCACTATATTGTATGGAGGACCATAGGGGTTGCATTATATTGTATGGCGGACCATGGGAGGTGCATTATATTGTATGGAGGACCATGGGTGTGCATTATACTATATGGAGGACCATGGCGAGTGCATTATATTCTATGGAGCACCATGGGAAGCGCATTATACTATATGAAGGATTATGAGGGGCGCATTATACTATATGGAAGGCTATGTGGGGTCATTATACTGTATGCAAGCAATTATACAGTGTGAACGTTTGAATGGAGTCCATCATACTATGTGGAGGGCTGTGTGGGGACCGTTATACTGTTTGGAGGGCTAGAGTGGGCCATTATACAATGTGGGGAGGTGTGCGGGCCATTATACATTGTGGGGCTATTATACTGTATAGAGGGCTGTGTAAGGAATCAAACCGTGTTGGGGTCACCATACTTTGCTTTGGGAGTTGAAGTTGGGTACAGCAGCATCATTATACTATTAATGTAGAGGAATTCACCATTGGGGTATCATACAGTGTTTGGGGGCACTTTTGTTGGTATGATACTTTATGGGAACAATGAAAGAGGAATCTAGGACTTCAGCATGAGGAAAATTACTATGCAAAGACTGGAAAGTTGTGAGATCTGCTGTTCTGTGACCCCCGACAAATATTAATTTTTTTTTTTTCGGGGGGGGGGGGGGGAATTAAAAATTTTGCCATGGGGCCTGATGATTTCTGTGTACGTGTTACACGCACGCCGCTAGGTTCAGATAGGGGCGAGACAGGTTACATGAATTCTTTGGAATCCTGGGGGAACCGTTACTCAGGCGACCATAGACCGTGTGCTGTAGCTTCTCTCAGGCACACAGGGGTATTGACCTTCAGGAATAGGTTGTTTCACTTGCTGACCAGACACACTTGACAAGAGTCCTCATAAACGGTAGAACAGTAGCATTTAATAAGAAGCCACATAGCCAGTGCAAGCTAAGTCTGATGAGCAACAGGCTCTAGTGACAAACAGTACAGTTTCCTTAGCAGCACAGCAGTTCACAGTCTTCCCAGTAGTACAGGACAGCACAGTTCTAATGAAAAGGCACATTAATGAACACAGCATTCTTTACAGTACAGTGAGATGGAGGAGGCGGGAGGGATTGCTGAGGGAGATGATCCCTGTGACACCATTTCTTCCAGTCCTTATCTTTCTGCTTGACAATACTCTGCACTGCTAGTTTAGGAACTCTACCTGACCTGTGCTTAGCTTCACTCCTGACTTGAGTCCTTTTCACTTGCAGGGGCGCTTCTGTCAGAAGCAGAACACACACACCACATTTCTCTTCAGCTCCAGCCAGACAGTAAACAACTTCCCCACAATCCCCCTGAGGCTCTGCTAAAACACTCCCCTTCTCCTGTGACTGTGTTAACCCTTCTAGTTGCTGGATGCTTCTGGAGCACAACACTTCATGTCTCATGTGCTTGTGTTACTTCTAATAGTTTCTGAATTCTTTTAAATCAACAGCGCTACTTCTGCATGTCACACTCCGCAACAGCACTACTTCTGCATGTCACACACAGTATTACAGTCTCTTCAGTAGCATAATTCAGCATAGATTAGATCTCTTAGCAGCACACTTCTATGCATACACAACCACAAGCTTTTCCTTCACAAGGACACAATAGTACACAACATTCTTTATCCTGCATGGAGATGGAGGGGGGGGTTTGATGAGGGAGATGATCCCTGGGACACAATTCCTTCCAGCCCTTACCTTCCTGCCTGATAATACTCTGCACTGTTAGTCCAGGGAGTTTATCTGACCTGTGTTTATGTGTTTTGTTTCTCTCTTTCTATCAGATCTAGATAACACACCACCACCTTTCTCTTTGGCTTCAGTCAGACTACAATAACAAATTCCCCACAATCACCCTGGGCCTATGCTAAAACACTATCTGTCTCCTGTGGCTGTGTTATTTGTAGCAGTTGCTGGATGCTTTGGAAGCAACAGCACTACTTCTGCATGTCACACTCTTCCCTCCTTTTTGAATGTCGTTCTCCTCGACATTCGTCTTAATTAGTCAATCTGAACAATTCTGAGACAGTGGTGAAAGCTTAGTTACTATATATATAAATTTGTCATTATCAAATTGGTATAACATTTATAAACATTGATAATAACCTATTCTAACAACCTTTTTCTTGTAGGACTCCTGTAAGAAATAAACAATTAACACAATTAAAACAATCAGCATCTCTTCCGCTGGAGCTTTTCGTATGTCTTCAACCAGCTCTCTCTCTCACTAGGCCAAAACAAGTCTTTCCACCAGGCAACATTGCCAATACTGTCTCTCGGAGGTGAATACCACTCAAGTGGGATTACCTGGTCCGCAGGCAGAGATACCTGTTTCCAGTCGACAGTCCTTGGCACTTGACTCGGTTCTCCAAGTGTCTCATACGTCAGCATCACGGACCTCCTTACTTCTCGAGTCGACATCCTTCTGGAGGGTTGTTCCTCAGATACCACGGGTTCTTCGGTAACAGAAGTTTCTTGCACAACACTCATTTCCCGTGCTTCCTCAGATGCTCTTGGATCTGCCTCTGTAACTTTCCTTACTTCTCCTGAATCGCCTGTTTCCACATGGTCTGGTAATTCCACTCCTCTTGAGTGTCGATCAGTCTCTTCAGTGATCAGTATTCGATCATCAGATCTGAATTGGACTTCATCTGTACTCTTTGGTACAAACTTTGGAGCCTCAGGACTTAGTTCACTCTCTTGAGGGTGGTACGTCCCTCTCCTTGCCGGTCTGAGAAATATAACGGTGTGCTCTTGCTCATCGGAACTTCAAGGTCACTATCCACCTCCGGAGCTTCAGCCAGTGGTGGTCCCTTAGTTGATCTCGGTCGATGTCGGTCTGCTTCTGGAAAGTTTTGTTGTGGTGGGAGATAATCACAGGGTAGTAATAAATTCCGATGGACTATTCTGGTTTTCTTGTCCCCTCTTTCCAATCAGATTTCATACACTGGAATGTCATCAGCTTTCCTCTTTATGACCACATACACATTGTTCTCCCAGTACGAACAAAGTTTTCCTGGACCACCTTTCTCACGTACGTTCTTGACTAGCACCCGGCTTCCCGGTGCCATTTCTGCTCCATAACATTTTTGATCTTAGTACTCCTTACTCTTGCTCTGTCCTTGCGTAACCACTTTGGACGCTATGTTGTATGCCTCTGCCATCCATTCCTTCCATTTCCGAACGTACTCCAGATATGTTCTGTAAGTCTCTGACACCGGAGTATCGAACATGATGTCGATTGGCAGTCTTGGCGATTGTCCATACAATAGGAAGAAGGGTGAGTAACCCGTTGCATCGCTCTTTGTACAGTTATAGGCATGTACCACTTTTGACAGAGAACTTTTCAGTCTTTCTTCTCGTCAGCTGTAAAAGTGCGCAACATCGACAATAATGTCCGGTTAAAACATTCCACTTGTCCATTACCCTCTGGGTGATAGGACGTTGTGTGGGATCTCTGAATTCTACAGTACATTCCTAGCTTGGCAAAGAGCTGGTTCTCAAATTCTCTTCCTTGGTCATGGTGTAACCTCGTAGGGAACCCAAACCTCAAAACAAAATCATTGAAGATCTTCCCTGTCGCTGTTCGACTAGCTTTATTGGCGGTGGCATATGATTGGGCAAATTGAGTAAAATGGTCCATCACCACCAATATTATTCGTAACCACCCTTTCACGTCTGAAGATGTAGAAAGTCTATTGAGACCATCTCACACGGATAGGTAGTTTGAATGTTGCCCATAGGTACCAGGGTTTATGTGTTGGGATGTTTATCTTTCAGACACCCACACTCCCTGGTCACGTACCTCTCAATATCTCTCTGCATGTACGGCCAGAAGAAACGTTCACGAATCAAGTTGGTTGTCCTTTCCACTCCCAGGTGTCCCATGTTTTCATGGAGTTCTTTGAAGACCAACCTACGGAATACTCTGGGTAGTACCAACTGCCGGTTTTGCCCTCCTTTACGATACAGGATACCGTCTCCACTGAGGTAGAGCTTCGTCCATTCTTTAACTAAAACAGATACTCCCGTCTACTTGGAAACCGATTTTGGTCCACATAAAGTAGTATTCTACCAATTATCTGATCTTCCTGTTGTGCTCTACAGATTTTTCCTTTAGGTAGTTGTTGAATGGACAGGGGGTGATCTTGTTCTCTCGCTTTTATGGTGTTTTCCACCGTCAACAGACACCACAATGGTGTGTCTTCCTCTTGATAAGCTTGCACTGCTTGGGTAGTGCTCTCAATTGCTTCCAGACTGACTTCCTCCGAGCATTCTTGCATGAACTCCTCAGGCTCTGGTGGCATTCTTGACAATCCATCAGCATCCGCATTGTATTTTCCTGGCCTGTACTTAATGCTGAAAATGAAGTCAGATAGTTTAGCGACCCATCTCTGACCCGTTGCATTCAGTTTGGCTGTAGTAATAGTAAGGACAAAGGTCAAAGAGTTGTTGTCAGTGTTTACCTCAAACTCTTTGCTGTAGTAGAGATAATCTCTAAATCGTTCACAGATAGCCCATTTCAATGCCTGGAACTAAAATTTTCCGGAATGTAGATGGTTATTATTCTCGGCGTCTGTCAACGTTCTAGAACTGTAACTGATAACTCTCAATTTTCCATTGATGCTGATACAGGGAAGCTCCCAGTCCAACGTGAGAAGCGTCACAGTGAAGAACAAATGGTAAGTTGAAATCAGGATATCCCAAGATGGATGGTTTTATCTGGTAGTCTACTAGTTCTTCCAATACCTCCAGGTGGTCTGCTGTACACAGAATGGGTTGTTGGGATGAAACGTCATTGTTTCTTTTAAGCCCTGTCCTACTCGCGTTCTTCTTTTTCTCCATGGGTGATGTTTACTCTGTCGTATCCCCCAAGGAGAGGTATAGCGAGGTGGCAATCCTGGAGAAGTTCTGAAATAAGTATGATAGTAGGCGAGGTCATCTCGCGGCTGCTCGCAGTAGAAGGACCCCGACCGGCGGCGCTGCTGACCTCCATTCGGCTACCGTCGAGAGATCAGTGGCCCGTGACCAATCAGCGATATTGACGCCAAATTTAAACACTGCTTTGATAATTGGTCGCGGTCGCCGGTCGCAACCAATCAGCGATATTGCAGCCAAATTTAAACACCGCTTGGCTGATTGATCGCGGTTGGCGGTTGCGACCAATCAGCAATATTGGCGCCAAATTTAAACACTGCTTTGCTGATTGGTCGCGGTTGCCGGCCACGACCAATCAGCGATATTGCAGCCAAATTTAAACACCGCTTGGCTGCTTGGTCGCGGTCGCCGGCCGCGACCAAACAGCGATTTTGGCGCCAAATTTAAACACGCTCTCCGGTCCTCCCTAACGCGGTTTGGTGATTGGTCGAGGCTGCCGCCAAATTTAAACACCGCTTGGTTGATTGATCGCTGTCGGCGGTTGCGACCAATCAGCAATATTGGCGCCAAATTTAAACACCGCTTGGCTGATTGGTCGCGGTCGCCGGCTGCGACCAAACAGCGATTTTGGCGCCAAATTTAAACACTGCTTTGCTGATTGAGCCCGGTCGGCCGCATACATATTCTAGAATACCCGATAAGTTAGAATTGGGCCACCATCTAGTACAGTATATAATGGACCCCATACATTGCTCCATACAGTATATAATGGGCCCCATATATTGCTACATACAGTATACACTGGGCCCCATGTATTGCTCCATACAGTATAATGGCCCCATATAGTATATAATTGGCCCCTTATATGGCTCCATACAGTATATAATGGGTCCCATATATTGTTCCATAAAGTATAATGGCCCCATATAGTATATAATGGGCCTCATATATTGCTTCATACAGTATAATGGCCCCATATAGTATATAATAGGCCCCTTATATTGCTCCATACAGTATATAATGGGCCCCATATATTGCTCCATACAGTATAATGGCCCCATATAGTATGTAATGGGCCCCATGTATTGCTCCATACAGTATAATGGCCACAAATAGTCTATAATTGGCCCCATGTATTGCTCCATACAGTATAATGGCCCCATATAGTATATACTGGGCCCCATAAATTGTTCCATACAGTATATACTGGGCCCCATAAATTGTTCCATACAGTATAATTGCCCCATATAGCATATAATGGGCTCCATGTATTGCTCTGAACAGTATATACTGGGCCCCATAAATTGTTCCATACAGTATAATTTCTCTATATAATATATAATGGGCCCCATACATTGCTCCATACAGTTTAATGGCTCCATACACTATATACTGGGCCCCATATATTGTTCCATACAGTATAATGGCCCCGTATATTCATAAGCAGATTATAATAAGGGCAATCTGGACCTCCGCCCGGGGCCCCGGGGCTCCAGGGGGCCCGGGGCGTCCATGGCCAGATTGCCTTCATTATAATATGTGCGGCGCCACGGCACATACCGGCAGTCAGAGGCGGGGGGCCCCCGGACTGCTCCCCCAGCAGCTGTGCATGGCCGCTACTTCTTCTTCGGCCTTGTCTGCTAGTGTGACGTCACGCAGTGCGCGCTGCACTGCAGCAACGGAGAGGAGCTGGAGGAGTGGAGCCGAGCCGGGGTATGGTGAGTATGTGTGAGCGTGTGTGTGTGTGTGCAAGGCAGATATCATTGTGTGATGTCAGTTTATATGTATTTTTGTGTTGCAAATGTGTTTATGCGTTTACGTATATGTCTGTATATGTTTCAGTGTGTATAGATGGCTATGTGCGGCTTCCCGCTGTGTATAGATGGCTATGTGCGGCCTCCCGCTGTGTATAGATGGCTATGTGCGGCCTCCCGCTGTGTATAGATGGCTATGTGCGGCCTCCTGCTGTGTATAGATGGCTACATGCGGCCACCTGCTGTGTATAGATGGCTATGTGTGGCCTCCTGCTGTGTATAGATGGCTACATGCGGCCTCCCGCTGTGTATAGATGGCTACGTGCGGCCTCCCACTGTGTATAGATGGCTATGTGCGGCCTCCAGCTGTGTACAAATCGGTATGTGCGGCCTCCTGCTGTGTATTGATGGCACCGTGCGGCCTCCTGCTGTGTATTGATGGCACCGTGTGGCCCCCTGCTGTGTATAGATGGCTATGTGCGGTCTCCCGCTGTGTATAGATGGCGCCATGCGGCCTCCCGCTGTGTATAGATGGCTACGTGCGGCCTCCTGCTGTGTAGAGATGGCTACGTACGGCCTCCCGCTCTGTATAGATGGCTACATGTGGCATCCCGCTGTGTATAGATGGCTACGTGCGGCCTCCTGCTGTGTATAGATGGCTATGTGCAGCCTCCAGCTGTGTACAGATGGCTATGTGCGGCCTCCTGCTGTGTATTGATGGCACCGAGTGGCCTCCTGCTGTGTATAGATGGCTACGTGCGGCCTCCCGCTGTGTATAGATGGCTATGTGCGGCCTTCCGCTGTGTACAGATGGCTATGTGCGGCCTCCTGCTGTGTATTGATGGCACCGTGCGGCCTCCTGCTGTGTATAGATGGCTACGTGCGGCCTCCCGCTCTGTATAGATGGCTACGTGCGGCCCCCCGCTGTGTATAGATGGCTATGTGCGGACCCCCGCTGTGTATAGATGGCTACGTGCGGCCTTCCGCTGTGTATAGATGGCTACGTGCGGCCTCCCGCTGTGTATAGATGGCTACGTGCGGCCCCCCGCTGTGTATAGATGGCTATGTGCGGACCCCCGCTGTGTATAGATGGCTATGTGCGGCCTCCCGCTGTGTATAGATGGCTACGTGCGGCCTCCTGCTGTGTATAGATGGCGCCCTGCTGTCCCCTGCTATGTATAGATGGTTATGTGCAGCCTCCTGCTGTGTATAGATGGCTACATGCGGCCTCCTGCTGTGTATAGATGGCTATGTGCGGACCCCCGCTGTGTATAGATGGCTATGTGCGGCCTCCCGCTGTGTATAGATGGCTACGTGCGGCCTCCTGATGTGTATAGATGGCGCCCTGCTGCCCCCTGCTGTGTATAGATGGTTATGTGCAGCCTCCTGCTGTGTATAGATGGCTACGTGCGGCCTCCTGCTGTGTATAGATGGCTACATGTGCTCAATATTAAGCCATACAATTAATGTAAGGCTATGTGCCCACGATACAGAAATGCTCCGGATTTTTTTTGAGTGTTTCTGCTCTCTCTGGCAGAAAAAACGCATGCGGATTGTACATGCGGATTGTACATGCGTTTTTCCTGCCAGGGACATGCGGATGTGAAGCGTTCTTCACATGCATTTCCGCATGCGGGTTGTCAAGCTCTTTCCAAGCGATTTTAGCATCACTTGGAAAAGTGCTTGACAACTTGGTCACACTATATAAATCAGTGGTAAATGGTAAAAAATAAAAAATAAAAATATACTTACCTTCTGATGGCCTGCCGACATCAGCGGTCGCGTGACCCGTCACATGGCTAAATGACGTCACCACAGGTCCTTTAGTCTACCGCGAGCTGCCAGCAAGCCAGGACGCATCGGATAAAGACACCGGGGGCCATCAGAAGGTAAGTATAATATTTATTTTTTATTTTATTCTTTTTTTTACAGGTTCTATGGTACCCGGGTCCGGAGGAGAGTCCATCCGCACATTGAAACAGTTGGATTCCGCATGTACAGATGCAGTGATGCGGATTTCATGCGTTCCAATCCAAGTCAATGGCGGCGAAAACGCCGCGCTTCCGCAAAATAATTGGTAGTGCTGTGGATTTTTCCGCAATGATAATCCGCAGCGGAAATTTCCACAGCATGTGCACAGTTCATGCGGATTATCATCGGGGAACATGGCAGACCTTCTACCAAGCGTTTTTTAAGCGTTTCTGCAGCGGAATTGCCGCTGCGGAAACGCTTAAAAAACGCATAGTGGGCACACAGCCTAAACAAAAATTATTATAATTAATATATTAATATTGTGCCAAATTAATTTCACGTGAACTATCACATGATCTATCACAGGGGATCATGTGACATGTGATACATCAGGTATGTGTGTGGGGGGCCCGCGCCTTCTAAACTGCCAGGGGCCCTGGCTACTCTTAATCCACCCATGCGTATATTATATACTGGACCCCATATATTGCTACATACAGTATATACTGGGCCCTGTATATTGCTCCATACAGTACTGTATATCCTGGGTCCCATATATTGATCCACAGAAAAATGGCCCTATGTAGTGTATAATGGGCCCCATATATTGCTTCATACAGTATATTGACCCCATATAGTATATAATTAGCCACATATATTGCTCCATACAGTATAATGGCCTCATATAGTGTATAATAGGCCACATATATTGCTCCATACAGTATAGAATGGGCCCCATATATTGGTCCATACAGTGTAATGGCCACATATAGTATATAATGGGCCCCATATATTGCTCCATATAGTATATACTAGGCCCCGTATATTGCTGCACAGTATATGGCCCCATATAATATATAAAGGGCCACATTTTTTGCTCCATACTGTATATACTGGGCCTCAAATATTGATCCATACAGTATGTACTGGGCCCCATATATTGCTGCACAGTATAATGGCCCCATATAGTATATATTGGGCCCCATATATTGGTCCATACAATATATATTGGGCCCCATATATTGCTCCATATAGTATAATGGCTTGAAATAGTATATAATAGGCCCAATATATTGATCCATACAATATAATGGCCCCATATAGTATATAATAGGCCCCATATATTGCTCCATACAGTATATAATGGGCCCCATATATTACTCCATACAGTATATACTGGGCCCCATATATTGCTTTCTACAGAATATACTGGGCCCCATATATTGCTCCATACAGTATACTGGCCACATATAGTATATAATAGGCCCAATAAATTGCTCCATACAGTATAATGGCCACATATAGTATATAACGGGCCCCATATATTGCTACAAACAGTATATACTGGGCCCCATATATTGCTGCACAGTATAATGGCCCCATATAGTATATAATGGGCTCCATAAAATGCTAAATACAGTATAATGGCCCCATATAATATATAATGGGCCCCATATATTGCTCCATACAGCATAGTGGACCCATATAGTGCTCCATATAGTATAATGACCACATATAGTATATAATAGGCCCCATATAGTGCTCCATACAGTATAATGGGCCCCATATATTGCTCCATAAAGTATATACTGGACCAGATGAATTATTCCATACAGTATAATTGCCCCGTATAGTATATAATGGGCCCCATATATTGCTCCATACAGTATAATGGCTCCATAAAATATATACTGGGCCCCATATATTGCTCCATACAGTATAATGGCCCCATATAATATATAATGGGCCCCATATATTGCTCCATACAGTATATACGGGGCCCCATATATTGATCCACAGTATAATGGCCCCATATAGAATATAATGGCCCACATATATTGCTCCATACAGTATAATGGCCCCATATAGTATATAATAGGCCCCATATATTGCTCCAAACAGTATATACTGGGCCCCATATATTGCTCCATACAGTATATACTGGGCCCCATATATTGCTCCATATAGTATATACTGGGCCCCATATATTGCTCCATACATTCTAATGGCCTCATATAGTATATAATGGTCCCCATATATTGCTCCATACAGTATAATGGCCCCATATGATATATAATGGGCCCCATATATTGCTCCATACAGTATATACTGAGCCCCAGATATTGCTCCACAGTATAATGGCCCCTTATAATATATAAAGGGCCAATTTTTTTGCTTCATACTGTATATACTGGGCCCCATATATTGCTCTACACAGTATATACTGAGCCCCATATATTGCTGAACAGTATGGACACCCGGCCGCCCCCTGGCGGCTGAGGACCGAGTGTGGACACCCGGCCGCCGGGCGGCTGGGGACTGAGTATAGATTGCAGGCCGCCAACGCAGCCATGACGTGGTGGCCAGATTCCGCCTTCACAAGCCTAAAAGGCCCAATTTCAAGTGGTAGCAAGCAGTATGGTATTGCAGCCTGGGGGTGGGTGGTTGGCTGCATATTTGCGCTTGCATTGCAAGGAATGGGGGAGGTACAAATTGAACACTGCCCTGGTCACGGGGATAGTTGCAAGTCTGCATCTTCTGATGCGGCAAGGATGACTTCTGATGGGCACACTTTTAGGCAGTGACCTGGGTGTCAGAGATGCTTCCAGGGGTCTTCCCCATGCTGTTCCCATGTCTTTTCAGCACTGTATGCATGTGTCACACAGCACATGGCCAGATAAGGTTGTAAAATGTTAAAATGACATTTCCCGGTGAATGCATTTGTCACGGTTGAAAGCAATGCAAAAGTGCAAAAACGCATCAAAAACGCTACGTGTGAACATAGCCCAAGGTGTGGAGGAGTATTTTTTTTTTTTTTTTTGGGGGGGGGGGGGTATTTATTTTACCTTATACACAAGTCTTCTTTACCCTGGAAAGGAAGTTCCTTAACATATTTCACAGGAAAGCACTTTCAGTTTCGTTTTTGAACGTTTTGTGAGCCCGTAAAAGTGGCTTAATACCTCTGACCACGTTGTTGACAGCAGTGACCTGGGGGTCAGAAATGCTTCCTGGGGCGATCCCCATGCTGTCCCCATGCCATTTGAGCACTGTCACTATCGTTTTGGGCACTTATTAGGCTTTTAAAAGACTGCCGGGGGTGCCGCGCCAAAAATGCTCGGGTCTGCCATAGACTAACATTGGGCTCGTTGCTCGGGTCGAGAACCTGAGTATCACGGCGAGCTCAGCCCGAGCTTCGAGCACCCGAGCATTTTAGTGATCGCTCAACACTAGTCTCTGCATCTTTCAAAAAAACCATGATTGTTCTGCAGGACAAGGCTCCAGCTCAGCATCAAAGTCTCCACTGCTCGGCTGCCAAGAAAGGCCTTAAAGAGGAAAAAATATGGACACGGACCTAAGCCCTGATGAGAAATTGTGGGCCTTTCTTAAATTGGGGATTTACGGTGAAGGAAAATAAACACTTTTCTGAATGGTGTCTGGGGCTGTGGATGGTGTTGCCCAAAAAGTTCTTTGTCAACATATGAAGAAACTGACAGACTCCATGGATGGAGCTTATGGATGTTATTGAAAAAATGGATGACTATATTATTATATTGGTCACTGATATTTTTTTGAAATGTATTTTTAGACATTATGAGCTGTTCGGTTATTTTTCCTCACTTTAACGGATGAAAATAAATAATTGAGATGGGAAAATTTATGTTTTTCATTTAGTTGCCCAATAATTCTGCACACAGAGATATTCTCCTAAGAAAGACAAAACCTCACTTTTGCTTTTTTCAAAAATATTCAGGGTTCAGGTCTATTAACCTTTGGGATTGACAGATAGCACTGGAGAAGATCAATAATAAAATGAATCATCAAAAATACAAATTGTGCACAAAGTATATATATATACACATCAGCAAAACATTGGTTCGATATCCTCCTAATTTGATATCTATCTATTTCATATCTATATTTATCTATGTATCCATCTATCTATCTCATCTATCTACTTATCTGTCACTGTGACATCACGATACATTCTATGTCACAGTGATGTGATGACATCATCACATTCTATATCCCAGTGTTACAGCCCAGGGGAAATCACTGCCTCACAGACTTACAAGGGTGAGGGAGTACCTTTTGTTTTTCGTGACAAACGAAGCAAAAATTTATTCTAAAATGGATAAAGAGAGAAGACGAGCCCAAAGAGATCGGGTTCTGAGAGAGAGGAGAGGAATAAATGAAGAGCAGGTATTGTTGTTCGCTTTAGGGCGAAAAGACATTAATCTACCGGACATGGACACTGACGCCTCAGAAATGGCGTCCAAACGACAAAATCTAGAGAAAATGAGAAAGTCCAAAAGACATGAGAGCCTTACACAGAGAAGGAACATGGAGAACCTCATGGAGTCTGACTCTGCTGCCTCCGCCGAGCTTCAGGGGGCCATTCTTATCTCCTTGAAAAAAATCGGAGATCTGGTCCCTGAAATAAGGAAGAGGAATAAAGAAGCCATCCTCAATAAGCGGAGAAACATCAGCGCAGAGTTAGAGCTGGAGGAAGTTCTCCAAGAAACTCCAAGACAGGTCTCATCCAGATCTGAAAGACAAGACACCCTGAACCTGCAAAGAGCGGCAGCCCAGAAAAGAATGAGGAACAGCAGAGACTGGGTTGTCCAATGCAGGAGGCATCTGACCTATGCCAAACCCATCATTAATGGGAATGGTGCCCTATGGAGATCCCACTCATCAACCAAAACCATCTCCATCCCGGATTTTCTGTTCCATCTGAGTGTTTCTTCACCAGAGAGATCAATGGATATAGATGAACCAGGTAAGAAATAATCTTACTCAGTATAATAAGACTGTGGGTGAGGGGGATTATCCTCCTAATATTAAGTACAGGCCTCAATTATCAATGCTGACTAATGGAAGAACTGTCCTTGTCGCCCGTAGCAACCAGTCACCTTTCAGTGTTCTATAGAATGTTAAGAAATGGAATCTGTGCTGTGAATCGTTGCTATGGGCAACAGGGACATTTTTGCTATTAGACAGTTTTGATAAACGAGAGACCAAATATTAGACATTTCCTGCTCATTTACATAGTTCTGTTTAAAATTATAATATATGCGCTGGCGCTATATCTATTAACCCCTCCTTGACCGGGCAATCTTTCATTTTTCTCCTCCCATCTTCCAAAAGCTATAACTTTTTTCCCTTTGTCTTCCAGTATAGCCACACGTGGGCTTATTTTTTTTTAGTGGGCCGAGTTGTGGTTGTGAACGACACAATTTATTTTGTCATTCAATGTTTTAGAAAACAGGGAAAAAAATCAAAGTGTGGTAAAATTGTGGGGAAAAAAGGGGGATTCCGACATTGTTTTTTTTATTGTGTCCATTGTGTGGTCAGAATGACCCCATCAAGTGATTCTCCATGTCAGAGACCATTGTGCTAATGCTGAACATGCAGAGGTTTTCTTTTTACTTAAGTGGTGAAAATTAGAAATTTATTTGAAAAAACATTGATTTGAGTCTCCATATTCTGAGACATTGTAACTTTGTGATTTTGATACCTGGATGGCGCAGTGTAAGGGCTTCTTTATTGTGGAGGAAGCTGTAGCTTTTATTAGATCTTTCTTGGGTAGAAAGGACATGGTGATATCTTTCTATTGCAATTTCTAGATAAATATGGCGCCTCTAAAAAACCCAATTTTGATGTTTCAATTTTTTTCTCATTTTAATATTTACTGTTTGGGATAATTATTTTTATATTTTTGTATATCTCTCTTATACTAACATAGTAATCCCAGTTATGCTTATTTTTCATTTTTTTAATTATTATTATTAATTGGGAAAGTTGTGTGATTCTAATTATATTATGTTTTTCAAATTATTTTATTTTTTTATTATTTTTTATTTAATTTTTTAGTCTCTTTAAAAGACATGAACCTGTGATTTTCTGATCGCTTGCACTATATACAGTGATGGAACTGTATCGCTGTATATGGCTTTATTAACGTTGTCATAAGAAATTAAACCAGGCTGGTCTGAACAGGAGGACGAAAGCGAAACACGAGGTTTTTCAGCAGGCCCAGATAGTCATTATAACCAATTAACCCCTTGCAATTGTGTCCTGGTAGGGGCTAATGGGTGCTGATGCGCATAAATCGGCAATCACTTCATTTAAATACCGCTGTCAGCATTGAAATGGTTAAACTGCAGTAATCAGCATGTGCTCCAGTTGCTGCTGTTATAGGCAGGTGGCAGCTATGCAATACGGTCGGTATCAGCCTGGTAAAATGCAGGCTCAGCTCCTGAATCCGCTAAATACATTTACCGCACAACATGACAAACATTTCCATTATGTGTTCTCAAAGAGATTAACAAATCTTGTATCATCTCAGCAGGTGGAAGCCTTATGATGCCCTCTGACGTAGGGAACATGCCAGCACAAGACCTTGCTGATGCCAGACCCGTTACTTTAACCCAGAGAGAATTGGTTAACATAGAAAATCCTATTAACTTTCGCCACCTTGAAATCCTCAAAGTTGTTGGAGAGGGAAATTTCGGAAAGGTAAGTGTGAATTTCTCCTCCTCCGTGCTCCCCAATGTATCCTGCACCAGATACACAGGAGGATATACATATTCATTACAGGATGTTAATATGTAATGGTGATTGGGATAAACCAGTGATCCATTATACAGATCGCTATAATAGATGGGATTTTGGTCTGATCTCCTGTGATTTTTCTCCAGGTCCTCTTGGCATCAGATATGTTCAGCGAAGAACTTCTGGCTATTAAAGCCATAGACAGGAATTATTGTGATGAAGCCACAATCTCTAAAGAGTTAAAGGTGCTGAGTATGGCCACCGACTGCCGCTTCATAACATCTCTGCGGGGGTTTATGGAGGTACCAACAGAATATATAATAGCCATGGAGTATATTGCCGGAGGAGATCTGTCTGTCCACATGGCAAAATCAATGAAATTTGATATGGAAACATCAAGGTAAATGTCTTAGACTGAATCATAATATTCTACTGCCCATACATTGTGGTCCTAGAGTGTATGTAACCACTGATCCATCCTCTACTTTCTACTCCACAGACTCTTTGCAGCAGAAATGGTTTGCGGACTCCAGTTCCTCCATGAACACGGCGTGATACATTGGTAATCAGTTCATCTTCATAAATCTCTGTTGTCTCCTTACATATCTATTGTAGAAAGTTCTGTTCATGAATTATCCTCACAATCATGTCTGATCATTTTTCCCTGCAGTGACCTGAAGCCTCAGAACATCCTCATCCATGACACCGGACACATAAAGATCGCGGACTTTGGCTTATCAGCCGTGAATGTGGTCGATGAGGTCCTATTGGAGGATACTGTTGGCACGAATGGTTACATCGCACCGGAGGTAAGGAACATCCCTGTGTGATTGATGCCGATAGTAGGACTGAGTATTAATCTGAGGATCCTGCTCATATCTAATCACAGACCGGTCCTCATGGCCTCTGTGTGTAAATCCCCTCCCCGATATAGTAATCTCCTATCTTATGTTCCCACAGATAATGGATGAAGAAAGCTTCAATCATAAGGCAGATTCCTTTTCATTTGGTGTCATCCTGTACATGATGATTGTGGGGAAAAAGCCGTTCTATAGCAGTGGTTTGCTGGATCAATACCACTGGTCTCTGCAGGTGGACGTCCCAGATTTTCCAGACTGGATGCCCAGCGATGCACTTGACATCTTAGAAGGCGTAAGTAGGATCAGAAGAAGAAGGATGATGAGGGACTATAAAGAAAGCTAGAAGATAAGATGCGGACAGTCCATGGACATTGTGTAATAACGTATCAATAATAATATATAATATAATGATTAATGGTCTCTCTCATTTTCCAGCTTCTCTGCAAAACTCCATCTGCCCGGTATGCTATATCATCCTTCATCCGAGAGCGCCCATTCTTCCTCTCCATAAACTGGAGCGACGTGAAGTCCGGCGAAGCCGACCCACCATTCAAATTTGATGAAAATGTAAGTATAGCACATAGGGACATCCATAGTGTTATCTGTGCCCAGTAACACACATACCCACTATACACCTTATCATTATATCCCCCAGTATACATTATATATGTGAGGAGACGATTCTCAGACATGTATATTTCTCATCTTAAGATGGAGAAAAGCGGCACTCACCCCAAAGTGGCACTCACCATTACTTCTTTATTAATCTGCTGTAAAACATATCGGCAGGGAGAGAATGCCGCTTTTCTCTCTTTTTGACTGCAATTGCTTCCCAGTCTGGCGTGTATTTAGCTGACCTCCCGTGTGGTTCATGAACCCTTTTTTAAATGTGCAACCTTCAACATTGTAATCTCCTCCCAGACTTTATGATAGTGCAGAATCGCTTCTCTTTCTTTATTGTGAATATATTTCTCTTCTTACAGGAGGATTAGGCTGATATAAATCAGCCCCATTCCAGTAACATCTAGGAATGAAGCTTTCCACTACTCGGAAGAGACAACTAAACTGGACTTTCTCATTTACCGGACTTTGACAAACCTACCGAGCTTCCACCACATAACAGCCACGTAGATTCGAGCACCAAACATCCAGGGATTTAGTCCGATCGCCATATTTGGGGTCAGGAAGGAATTTTTTTCCCCTGATATGAGGATTATACAACAACTAGTCCTCAGGGTTATTTTTCGCCTTCCTCTGGATCAAAACAGCAAGTAATTGAAGGCTGAAATTGAAGGACTTCTTTCAGCCATACTTGCTATGTTACCATCTGGACGACTCATCTACAATGTGGTGGTAAGAAGACGACTACCGAATATGGACAAAGAGAAGGCAGTGGCTGCTCCTTCTCCACCGGATATGGACATAGAGAAGGCAGCGGCTGCTCCTTCTCCACCAGATGTGGAAAAAAAGAAGGCAGCGGCTGCTCCTTCTTAAAATTGGCCAAGTAAAGAGAGGTGGAAGCGGCTGCTCCCTCTCACACTTGGCCATGTAGCGACAGAAGGATGCGGCTGCTCCTTCTACTACCAGGCCATGGACAGACAGAAGGTAGCGGCTGCTCCTTCTACTACCTACCCATGGTCAGACAGAAGGCCATATGGTTGATCGCGGTGCTCTAGGAATCCAGGAAAACTCCAACTTCACAGATCACACGTCACACATTCCTGCTCTTCTCCTCTCCGTCATGTGTGATCCAGACCTGGATGTCCAAAAGCAGCTCAAGTGCAACCAAAGGCCTGAAGAGCGGAATCATCATCTGCTCCTTTCTATAGAAAATGACTGTATCTACAGACTTTCTTTTTTCATCTTTGCATATAATTAACAACTTATATGCACAAATAAATATATTGAACATCTATGTTGATTCTGGTTAGATTCTTCTCATATACAGAACTTTTTGGTATTTTTATTAATATCATGATGACCTAATGTAATTGTGGATGGGTTGAATATCTCACAAAGATTTCAGCATAGAGTAAAATATTTCCGTTCTAAAAAAAGAGATGAGAGAATTTAATCTTCTCAAACTGTAAAAGAATCCTCACTCACTAAAATGTGTATTATTTTGTAATTCACTTCTGTGCAGATACAGCCGGCCTCTATTTTACTACACTGTAAAGAATCATCAAAAGGTTAAAAATAAAAATTTAAAAAATATACTTATCTTACTGCTCCCCCAGAAGCATTACTTCTGGAGAAGTAGAAGGGCAAGTCGCCTCAAGCCCCTCACTCCGAGGAGCCCACCCAAAGCTTAACAATATCGGTGAGGGCGTAAAGCTGATACAGAAAGACTTGATACAGAATGCCAGGGTGACACACTAAAGACCCCCATAGCAGGGATAAGGGGGATAGAGCGACATGATGAAGTCATCACTCTGTGACTCTGATGTCCCGTGCGTGCCTCTGCATGATGATATCACCATGTTGGTCTACCTGTGACTAGCTACTGTCTGCCGGCGGACTCACTAGGATTCAGTGTTAGGTAAGTATATTATGTTTATGGTTTTTTTATTAATACTTATAATTGGACTGACTGTGGTGGCATCATACAGTGTGGGGACTAGTGTGGAGTATCATACAATATGGGGGGCATTATACTGTGGACAGTAAGCTGTGGGGGGAACATATGGTATGAGAGCTTTATATTGTGTGAGGACTCATGTGGTGGTATCATACAGTGTGGGAACTAATGTGGGGGCCATCATACAATGCCATCATACAAGGCCATAATAACTGGGGGGTGTATAATATAATTTAGGGACTAATGTGGGGGTCATCATACAATGTTGGGTGCATCATACTGTTTATAAAAGGCTGTGGGTTCTATTATACAGTTGGGGACTACTGAGGGGGTATCATACAATGTGTGTGCTACTGTGGGGGCCATCATACAATGTTGGGTTCATCATACTGTTTATAGGAAGCTGTACGGGCCATCATATACTGTGGGGACTACTGAAGGATATCATGCAACGTGGGGGCTACTGTGCGGGCCAATGTTGGGGGCATTATATTGTGTACAATAAGCTGTTGGGGGATAATATAGTATGGGTGGCTTTATACTATGTGAGGACTGCTGAAGGGGCCATCATACAATGTTGGGTTCATCATACTGTTTATAGAAAGCTGTTGGGACTATTGTGAAGACACGGGGTCTTCCATGGGCATAATACTACTAGGAAAACACAGGGTTAGGGTTAAACAGTGTAGCAATACTTTATTGAACCAAGTGAACAGGTGATTCCAACCTTTATTTCTCCGGGTTTATCCATGGGTTCCAGGTGACCGGATGGTCCCAACTTGGCTAACAAAAACATATATAGTATGCAACACTGCCCGCCCAGACCTGGGAGGGGAGGAATCTTCCCTTATAAACTGGGTCTGGGGCGGGATTAGGGGAGTCAGAGCCTGGAGAGGGAAAGTAAGAACCAGAAGCTCTGTAGGAACAGTAGCTGAATACCAGGGGCTGGAGCTGTGCAGAGTTCGCCCTGGTTGAAGACACTAATACCGGACACGGAGTCCGAGGCTGTGGGGACATCCAGGTCCAGCAGCAGAATCCAACCGGCAGGGGATTCCATGTCCTCTGGCCATAGAAGCCCGGAGGCACGGTCACAAGCAAGGGACCAGCAACGCCATTGTGAAGCGGAGGCTAACAGAAGGCCCCAAGTCACCGGCCATACGGGTGAGCACCACACGGTATACTCAGGGACGTGGGCTACTTGTACCTGCATAGAGCAAGGTAGCCAGGAAAGAGTGCAGATAGACGGGGAGGCCTACAACTCCACCTGGCCAGGGGGAGATCCTGCTTGCTCACAGACTGACCAGGCCCCTACTGCTAACCAGTACTCCCGGGAGGGTCTGCTTTATACCATCAGTAAAGACCCTGAACTGCACCACACGTCTCTGTGTTTCATCGCCGCACCAGCACCATCAGTACTGGGACTCTCACACCATCACTCCCATCATCTCTCACATTAGCTGCCCTGAGGCAATACTTCTCCCGTGGGGAGTTATCCCATACTCGGCTTCGCAAACAACATCAGCCTCAGCGGTCTGCAGCGCAGCGGCGGTCTCCACTGACCGCAATCCACGGGTGGCGTAGTCGGACATTGTTATTACCTAAGACTGCCACTGGTTTGACCACCCTGGGCATGGACTGGGTCACCGCCACACTGAGACTACAACCCCCAGCGGTCCGGCTCCGGGTATCCCCTGCACAACACTGGCCCAGGGGGCGCGTCAACTTTGGCGTAGTCGGCAGGATTTCGTGCCCGCAACCACCGGATACTGCGTGCCTGAAAAAAGACTTTTGTACTTACCTGTGGTGAAGTTTCCCGCCGTCTGGAGTCGTTTCACGCCATCGGACGCCATCTTGGGTCGTTTCCCGCCGTCTTCCCGCCATCCGCAGCTGCTTCCCGCCATCGGACGCCATCTTCAGGACGTCGCGCGGGAAGAAGAGGGGCGTGGACGCCGAAAGCGCGCGAGATCCGAAGATCCGCCCCACGCACTGACGCTGCGCAAGTTTCTGGAAGGGAGGAAGAGCGACGCTGACGTCATCGGAGCGCGACGCCAGGTCCTCTACCCTGACGACTGACTGCGGAGCCGCGGCCTATGGAAGAAGAGCATCGCAAGGTAGGCCACAGTCCACTAGGGGGGAGGAGGATGTCGGATACCGAAGGGAGCTCCACTGCCACAGCCACCGCCAGCGCAACCGCTGCAGCGGTCATGCCATTCACCATGCCCTATATCCCGGGGGCATCCTGACTACCCCAGTACTCAGGGGAGTCACATACTCTAAGTGACTTTAGGGAAAGACTGGATAGCCTCTTCCAGGTATACCCCCTCACAGAAGAGCAAAAAGTGAGCATCCTGGTGGCCCAGTTAATTGGGGTAGCCCAAAGGGAGGTAAAGTCCTGGTCACCTGGGAAGAAGACTGTCAGAGAAATACTAGCCCGGCTGAAAGACACATTTGATACCCGCACCTCAGCCGAAATAAAGCTCAGATTTTACGGGTGCAAACAGCGGACACATGAAAGTATAAGAGACTATGCTCTAAACCTTCAAGAGGCCCTGAGAGCCATTAAGCAGGCAGACCCTGACAGCGTGGGGAATGAAGACAAGCTGTTGACCGAACAATTTATTGAGGGTCTACTGTGCAATGCCCACCGAACCCAGTTGCGGGCAATGGCCTTACAGGACCCTGACCTGGACTTTGCACAGTTCAAGGACAGAGCCATCCGGGTGCTCCGAGAACCGGCACCAGGTGGCGCTGTGACCCTTGTCTGCAGGGCCTGTGGGAGCTGATGCGCAGGCTTTGAACAATAACCTGGCTACAGACCTGCACCATCAGGTCAAAGAGCTGACTAAGAGTGTTGCCGCGCTAACCAGAACTGTGCAGTCTTTACAGGTCTCTTCTCCAGGAAAGATCCAGCTGGCATCCGGACCAGAGGACGTCCCGTGGCGCCGACTTAGGAGGACCCCACCGGGCAGAGGAAGACCCAGCGACAGATACAACGAGGACGGACGACCCATCTGCCGCCGCTGCAATCAACCCGGACATATGGCAAGGTACTGTCATTTAAACGGGCACAACCTGGGGTAGAGGGCCAACCCCCAGGCATAAGATCATCAGGCCCATCGAACTGGCATGATAAATACGTAGGGGGACGTCCGGTCTTGCCTGTGGTACTGGATGGCATTCCTATGAGTGCCCTACTAGACACTGGGTCACAGGTCACCACCATCCCGTACGTGCTCTTCAAGCGGTACTGGAATGACTCGGACATAACCCGCTACCCAGACGACGACCTGAGCATTATCGCCAGCAATGGTCAGCCCGTGCCACAGATAGGATTTAAGGAGGTGACCATCAAGGTCGGTAAAGTTGAACTGCCTGCACAAGGACTGATCATTGTGGATATTGACCGTCACGCGAGTCACCCAAAAATAACCCTAGGTACTAATGTAATCGAAAACTGTCTTGCAGAGGTGATTCTTATTTTGCAACAGGTTGGTCTAAGAGGTAGAGACTACCAAGCAATGGTAGAACCCGTCTACTCAGACAGTAGGCCCACCATTTTGACAGCACGTGGGGTGGTCGATGTACGCCACGGGAGGGTACCAGTCCGCATCATAAATATCGGGGAGAGAGAAGTATACCTGCCCCGGTATGCCACGCTAGCCAAATTGTTCACCATCAACCAGAACTCGGTACAGGCCGTGGAACCCTTGCCTCCATCTCAACCAGAGGAAGGTAACGGCTGTAAGAAACCACTGGAGGACTGGTGTCAGCAACTGTTAGAACCTTGCTCTTAGGTTTTTTCCTTTGCTGGTCACATGACCTTGTTGGCCTATTTAATCCTGCTCCGCCCTTCTGGCTTTGCTGGACTTCATTGTATAACTACTTTCTAGCTAGCCTGTGCTCTGTATCTAACTCTGTTAGTTTGCTTGGTCTACGGACCTCAGTGTTCTATATATTTTGTTTGTTTGTCTTTCTGCTACTATTTCTGTTAGGAGGTGTCCCATTTTCCTCCCAGTCCTTAGTACTTGTAGGGATTCCTTCCCCACATCTATAGGTCTCCGTACAGACTAGCTTAGGACTTTAGCAGGTCTGATCGCAGGATCAGGTCCCCTGTTACATCGTAGGGATAAAGCTGAGTTCTATCGTAGGGACAGATCTCCTCTCTTTCCTTAGCTCTGGTAGCAGAACATAACAGTAAGTCCAGCCTGCAAATTCTCTAAGGAAAGATTTTTCTGTTCCATCATGGTGTCGGTTCAGGATTTGGCTCATCGCCTGCAGGGACTCTCTCTGGAGGTGGCCGAGCTCCGTCAGCACGTGAGTAACTGTCCTGGAGCACATTTCTTGGAGCCTAAGGTATGTTTGCCGGATTTATTTTTTGGTGAACACCGAGAATTTTTTTCATTTAAAAATGCTTGCTTATTGTATTTTCGTTTGAGACCCAAGTCCTCTGGGGATGAATCCCAGCGCATAGGGTTCATAATGTCACTTTTGCGCAAAGAGCCTCAGGAGTGGGCCTTTTCTTTGCAACCTAGTGATACATGCTTCAGATCAGTGGATAGTTTTTTTTCTGCTTTGGGGCTATTATATGATGATCCTGACCGTGTCGCATCAGCTGAGACTGAGTTGAGACGTTTGAAACAGGGATCAGGTAATGTGGAAAAATATTGTACTCATTTCCGTCGTTGGTCTACTCAAACAGGGTGGAACGATTCTGCTCTGAAAAGTCTATTTCTTGCTGGGCTCAATGAAAGGGTTAAAGACCTGCTAATTGCTTATCCTACACCTGAAGATTTGCAACAGGCTATGCAATTAGCTATACGGGTGGATAGGAGACTGCGTGCTAGGGTTAATGAGAGCAAATCCTCTGCTATGTCAGTTTCTGGTTATGAGAATGTGTGTACTAACAGTGGTGAACCGATGGAGATTGGATCGGTGGCACCTCGCTCTCAAGAAAAAGATCGCAGATTTTCTGAAGGCTTGTGTTTCTATTGCGGAAAATCTGGTCATTTGATTAAAGGCTGTGAGCTTCGTATGAAGAAAGAAAAAAAAATGGTCAGTCATGCCCGTATTGCCTGTTTAAATTCCAAGGGTGCATTTTTAGCTGCTTCCACGATTGCTCAGGAAAAATTAATGGAATTTCGGGTGTTTGTTGATTGTGGGTCTACTCTGAATGTAATTGATGGGGGATTCTTGGAAAGACTCAATATAAAACCCGAACCTTTATCATCCCCCATTGCTGTTGTTTCTGTGGATGGTTCCCCTTTGAAGAATATTACTCTCAAGGTCTGTGAATTTCCTCTCACTATTAATGGTGCTCACCATGAGAAATTGGATTTGGTAGTTTTGAATAACTTGCCTTCTCCAGTAATATTGGGATTGCCCTGGTTAAAATTTCACAATCCTGTACTGGATTGGTCTACCAGTGAAATTAAATCCTGGAGCCATAAATGTTATGACAAGTGTTGTAACGGGCGTATTGCAGCTTTGGATAGGGGAGAATTGCCTGTTCCTATTCAGGATTTTTGGAGAGTTTTTTCTGAGAAGGAATCGCAGGTTTTGCCTCCCCATAGAGACTATGATTGTTCTATTGAATTTGTCCCTGGAGCGACTCTTCCTAAAAGTCATTTATTTAACCTTACTATTCCTGAGAGGAAAGCTTTGGAGGAATACATACAGACAAGTTTGGCCGCCGGTCACATTAGGCCCTCTAAGTCTCCTGTGGCGGTTGGATTTTTTTTTGTAAAAAAAAAGGACGGCGGTTTACGTCCTTGTCTGGATTTTCGTGAGATTAACAAAATTACTGTACGCAATCCTTACCCACTGCCATTGATTCCTGATCTGTTTAACCAGTTAATGGGGGCCAAGTGGTTCTCTAAAATTGACCTTAAGGGGGCATACAATCTGTTGCGCATGAAGGAGGGTGACGAATGGAAGACTGCTTTTAACACTCCTGTGGGTCATTTTGAGAATCTGGTTATGCCTTTTGGTCTTACTAATGCTCCCGCATTTTTTCAGAATCTTATTAATGACATCCTTAGACCTTTGATCGGCAAAAATGTGGTTGTGTATTTGGATGACATTTTGATTTATTCGCCGGATCTGGAGTCTCATTGGCGGAGCGTACGTGAGGTATTACAGTTGTTAATGGACAATTCGCTTTTTGCTAAGCTGGAGAAATGTGAGTTCGCTGTACAGAGAATTAGTTTTTTGGGTTACATTATCTCCAGCGAAGGTTTTGAGATGGACCCGGTTAAAGTTCAAGCTGTACAGGAATGGCCTAGGCCTATTGGTTTGAAATCGATACAGAGGTTTTTAGGTTTCGCCAATTATTACAGAAAATTCATAAAAAATTTTTCTAGTATTGTCAAACCTCTGACCGATCTCACCAGGAAAGGTGCTGATGCGGTTCAGTGGTCTTCTGAGGCCATTGAAGCTTTTGTGTATCTCAAGGAGAGGTTCACCTCTGCTCCCATCCTTATGCAGCCTGATGTGACTAAGCCGTTTTTGGTTGAGGTTGATGCTTCCTCTGTGGGGGTTGGCGCAGTATTGTCTCAGGATAACGGGGATGGATTACATCCCTGTGCCTTTTTTTCAAAAAAATTTTCGGAGACTGAACTGAATTACGATATTGGTAATCGGGAATTATTGGCTATTAAACTCGCATTTGAACACTGGCGCCACTTCTTGGAAGGTGCGGAATTTCCCGTTCAGGTTCTTACGGATCATAAAAATCTGATTTATCTTGATGCTGCCAAGCGCCTGAATGCCCGTCAGGCTAGGTGGGCACTGTTTTTCTCGCGGTTTAATTTCTCCGTTACTTACATCCCTGGTACTAAGAATGTTAAGGCGGATGCCTTGTCTCGCAGTTTTTCTCCCATAGTCGGTGCTGAGAAAGAGGAGAACATTTTACAAGAAGGTGTTGTGATAGCTGCTTTGGACTCCGTTTTGGAAGATGAGATTCTTAAAGCACAGGAGAATGCCCCATCTAACACTCCTCATGGGAGGTTGTTTGTGCCTGGGACCTTTAGGAGAGATTTGTTTGTTGAGTGTCACGAATCTCGGTTGGCAGGTCATCCCGGAATCTCTGAGACCAAGAGACTGGTGGGTCGCAGTTTTTGGTGGCCTGGATGGCAGAAGGAAGTCATTAAGTGGGTGCGTCAATGTACTATATGTGCTAGATCTAAGTCCTCACATACTCCTGCTGCGGGGTTGCTTTGTCCTTTGGAGGTTCCCAGTGCTCCTTGGACACATTTGGCTATGGACTTTATAACTGACCTTCCCCCCTCTGAGGGTTTTACTGTCATCTGGGTGGTCGTGGACCGTTTTAGCAAGATGTGTCACTTGGTTCCCTTCGTCAAACTGCCCTGCGCTAAAACTCTCGCTAAGGCCTTTGTCAAGGAAATTGTCAGACTTCATGGCGTTCCTACTGACATTGTTTCTGATAGGGGTCCTCAGTTCGTGGCTCGTTTTTGGCGTGCCTTTTGTGACAGGTTAGGAGTTCATTTGTCGTTCTCGTCCGGATATCATCCTGAATCTAATGGCCAGACAGAAAGGAAAAACCAGGATGTTGAGCAGTTCTTGCGTTGTTTTGTGGCAGACAATCAAGAGGGGTGGTCTGAGTTTCTGCCACTTGCTGAATTTGCTCTGAACAATCATACATCTTCTTCTGCTGGTTGTTCGCCTTTTTTTTGTTGTTCTGGGAGACATCCGTCATTTGGGTCGTTCTCCAAGTTGGGATCTGCCGTGCCTGAGGAGGAGAATTTTTCCGGTGATTTGGAGAGAGTTTGGACGGATGTGCGTGGTAATCTTCAGGAGGCCAACAGAAAATCTAAAGACTACTTTGATAGGAAACGACAGGAGGTTTTGTTCGCTGTTGGTGACATGGTTTGGTTGTCCTCTAGGAATCTGCGGTTGAGGATTCCTTCTAAGAAATTGGGTCCCAAGTTTGTAGGGCCCTTTAAGGTGCTTCAGGTTGTCAACCAATCTGCTGTTAGGTTTGGAGGTTCCTACCTCCTGGAGAATTAATCCGGTATTTCATGTCTCTCTGTTAAAAAAAGCTGTTGTGTCGGATGGTGACGCCTCTGCCTCTGTTCCTCCGGTGGTGGAGGACGGGGAATATGAAATTTCTCGCATCCTTAACTCTAGACGGTATAGAGGTAGTTTGCAGTATCTTGTGGCCTGGGAAGGTTTCGGGCCCGAGGATAACTCTTGGGTGAGGTCAGATGATGTTTCCGCGTCCAGACTTATCAGAGCGTTTCACAGGAGATTTCCTGATAAGCCTGGTCCTAGGGGATCCGGAGGATCCTCTTAGAAGGGGGGGTACTGTTAGAACCTTGCTCTTAGTTTTTTTCCTTTGCTGGTCACATGACCTTGTTGGCCTATTTAATCCTGCTCCGCCCTTCTGGCTTTGCTGGACTTCATTGTATAACTACTTTCTAGCTAGCCTGTGCTCTGTATCTAACTCTGTTAGTTTGCTTGGTCTACGGACCTCAGTGTTCTATATATTTTGTTTGTTTGTCTTTCTGCTACTATTTCTGTTAGGAGGTGTCCCATTTTCCTCCCAGTCCTTAGTACTTGTAGGGATTCCTTCCCCACATCTATAGGTCTCCGTACAGACTAGCTTAGGACTTTAGCAGGTCTGATCGCAGGATCAGGTCCCCTGTTACATCGTAGGGATAAAGCTGAGTTCTATCGTAGGGACAGATCTCCTCTCTTTCCTTAGCTCTGGTAGCAGAACATAACAGCAACTGCATTTGGTTACTGACTCCACTCCCTCACACCAAAAACAGGGAGTCTATCGGGTGGTTCAAGAGTATGAGAGAGTGTTTAGTAAACACCCGCTGGACTACGGGCGAGTAAAGGGGGTAGAACATCACATCCCCACAGGAGACCATCCTCCCATAAAGGAGAGATACCGACCCGTACCCCCTGCACACTATCAACACGCCAAGGGGATGCTAAAAGACGTGAAGGAGGCTGGGGTAATTAGGGACAGCTGTAGCCCCTGGGCAGCTCCACTAGTCTTAGTGAAAAAGAAAGACAACACCATGAGAATGTGTGTAGACTACAGGAAGGTCAACCGTATCACACACAAAGATGCGTACCCGTTACCAAGGATAGAAGAGTCCTTAGCTGCATTAAAATCTGCTAACTTCTTCTCTACTTTGGATCTCACTAGCGGGTACTGGCAGGTTCCTGTAGCAGAGGCGGACCGGGAGAAGACCGCATTCACCACCCCGATGGGACTCAGCGAATTTAACTGTATGCCGTTCGGGCTCTGCAACGCACCAGGAACCTTCCAACGGTTGATGGAATGCTGTCTGGGACACCGGAACTTCGAGACGGTCCTATTATACCTGGACGATGTCATCATCTATTCTAAGACCTATGAGGACCATCTGGAACACCTGGCAGAAGTGTTTGAAGCCCTGGCAAGCTGTAGCATCGGCGTCTCTGCCCCGTTCTAGGCAGAGACGCCGTCCCTCTCACCTCCCCGCTCCTGGCGCGGCGTCCTCCAGCGCTTCTCTCCCCGCTGCTTCCGGCACGCGCTCCTTCCCCGGCAGTGTGCTTAGGGCGCGCGCGCTCCCCCTCTCTTAAAGGGACCGCGCGCGCCGTCCTAAGGAGTCCCCGGCCAATTGCCGGAGGACCTCCCATATAAAAGGCACCTCCTCCAAAATGGAGGTGCCCGAGCAATGTTGTAGCACTGTTCACTACTCTGCTTCAGCCCTCAGGTCCCGTTGCCAGTTACCTGCCAGATACCTGCCAGTCTGCTGTCTAATTCCTGCCTGATATCCTGCTACCTGCCTGCTAGCCTGAGGTCCGACGGTCTGCCTTCCAACTTCTGTCAGTCTAAGGACCAGCCTGCCCGCTCACCTGGGAGCGCACATCTTCTACCTGCCTGCTTGCCTGAGGTCCGACGGTCTGCCTTCCAACTCCTGTCAGTCTGTCTAAGGACCAGCTTGCCCGCTCACCTGGGAGCGCTCATCTGCTGCCTGTCTGCTAGCCTACCAGGAGGCTCTGCCGTCACGTGCTGTGACCACCCGCCTGTCCAGAGACTCCTGCCCGCTCACCTGGGAGCGTTCATCTGCTACCTGTCTGTTGGTCTTCCTGGAGGCTCCGCCGTCACATGCTGTGACCACCCGATTATCCAGAGACTCTCGCCTGCTCACCTGGGAGCTCACGTCTATCATCTGCCGCCACAGGTCGTACCAATCCTTTACCCAGAGACTGCCCCGGTCACTTGCCGTGACCTCCTGCCCGTTCATCCAGAGACTGCCCCGGTCACTTGCCGTGACCTCCTGCCCGTTCATCCAGAGACTGCCCCGGTCACTTGCCATGACCTCCTGTCCGTTCATTCAGAGACTGTCCCAGTCACCTGCTGTGACTGCCAGCCCGTCTACCCTGGTCGCCACCCGCTCCCTTACAAGGACCGCCCCCTTGTATAGTAGCTCAGAGGTTCCGCCTCCCAGATCCGTTACAGTTTGCTCGGGCCATGGAACCCGGTGGCACCCAAGCTCCCTCGCTCTCGGACCTGTGTCATGAACTGTCCCGTCAGAGGTCCCAACAGGAGTCCATCCTGGGTCACCTGCAGAATGTCAATTCTCGCCTGGACACTCTGACTGCTCTGCCTGCAACCACCGCCAGTGCCATGACTCGCAATCCGGCAGCTCCACTGCCCACTAATAACATGGTATCCTACCCCGGACCCCGGCTTTCTGCACCTCCTCGTTTCGGAGGCGACTCCGCCCAGGCTCGGGGCTTCATAAATCAGTGCACCCTGCACTTTGAACTCCTGTCTCACCAGTTTAACTCCGACCAGGCCAAAATTGCCTTCATCATGTCCCATCTCACCGGAGAGGCCCTGGCCTGGCTAAATCCTCTATGGGAGAGAGGAGACCCCCTGGTGTCCGACTTGCCTGCCTTTCTCACGGCTTTCCGGAAAGTCTTCGACGAACCCGGACGGAAGACCTCATCCGCATCATCTCTGCTACGCCTCCGTCAGGGAAGTCTCACCGTGGGCCAATATGCCATACGGTTCCGTACCCTTGCCTCGGAGCTGGCCTGGGATAATGACGCTCTGGTTTCCGTCTTCTGGGAGGGTCTGTCCGGCCGTATTAAAGATGAACTTGCCGGTCGGGACATTCCTACCACTCTCGATGACCTAATAACTCTTGCCACCCGGATTGACCTGCGGTTCCAGGAGCGTGCCAAAGAGGTCACCCGTGAGAGGTGGTTTCCACGTCTAGCTCCTACTTTTCAGAAACCCGTCACTCCCTCCATCTCTCCTCAGCTACACTCTCCTGAGCCTATGCAGGTCGACCAGACCAAGATGGTCGGTTCTCGCCAAGAATCTCGCCGAGCCGAGGGAAGCTGTTTCTATTCTGGCAGTATGAAGCACTTCATCCGTTCCTGCCCGGAAAAGCCGGGAAACGCCAGTGTCTAGGACCACTCGGAGAGGTCGTCCTAGACAAAAGTAAGCCCTCTCCGTCTCTGACCTTACCGGTCTCTATTGCTTGGGGAGAAAACCGTCTCTTTGAACTCGCCCATCTGGATTCTGGAGCTGCTGGAAACCTCATCTCCCAGTCTCTGGTAGAGAGATACCATATTCCCACCAAGTCCCTGGCTGAACCATTGTCAGTCGCCTCCGTGGATGGAAGACTTCTCTCGGAGACCATCCTGCTCGTCACCAAACCCATAACCCTGCAGGTGGGAATGCTGCACTCTGAGGAGATCTCATTCCATGTGCTGTCCGGACTTTCTCACTCCCTGTTGCTAGGTCTACCTTGGCTCCAGACACATGAACCCGTATTGAACTGGCGGTCCGGTGAAGTACTCCGATGGGGTCCTGACTGCCATAGGACCTGCCTGGTCCCGGTCCGTCCACTTCGCCCTCAGCCTACTCCAGCTAACTTACCTGGTCTCCCGGCTCCCTACTGGCCCTATGCGGACGTCTTCGGTAAGAAGGAAGCTGAGACGTTGCCACCCCATAGGCCATACGATTGCCCGATCGACCTGGTACCTGGCACCACTCCTCCCCGTGGGCGTATCTACCCGTTGTCTGCAGCCGAGACCCGAGCCATGTCTGAGTACATTGAAGAGAATCTGGCTAGGGGATTTATCCGAAAATCTACCTCCCCGGCTGGAGCCGGATTCTTCTTTGTCAAAAAGAAAGAAGGCTCGCTACGTCCCTGTATTGACTACAGAGGACTCAATCTCATCACGGTAAAAAACAAATATCCCCTGCCACTCATCTCCGAATTGTTTGACCGTCTCAAGGGCGCCAGGATCTTCTCCAAGCTGGATCTACGAGGAGCGTATAATCTGGTCCGTATCCGTCAAGGAGACGAGTGGAAGACGGCATTCAATACCCGGGACGGTCACTACGAGTACCTTGTGATGCCCTTCGGTCTCTGTAATGCTCCCGCGGTCTTTCAGGAACTAGTCAACGACATCTTCCGTGACCTCCTGTACTCCTGCGTAGTGGTATACCTGGACGATATCTTGGTCTTCTCTCCGGATCTCCCCACACACCGGAGGGATGTTCGTCAGGTCCTGCTTAGGCTTCGGCAGAACCACCTTTACGCCAAATACGAGAAGTGCCTCTTCGATCAGACCTCCCTTCCGTTCTTGGGCTATGTCATCTCCCAAACAGGTCTGCAAATGGATCCCGAGAAGCTCTCTTCCGTTCTAAAATGGCCTCGTCCTGAAGGTTTGAAGGCGATACAGCGATTCCTGGGCTTCGCTAATTATTATCGTCTTTTCATCCCACACTTCTCGTCTCGGACTGCTCCCATATCTGCACTTACCCGTAAGGGGGCTAACCCCAGGACATGGTCGCCTGAAGCCGAGGAGGCCTTCCTTTCCCTAAAGAAAGCCTTCGCCTCTGCTCCCGTCCTGCACCGTCCGGACTGTAATAAACAATTCTACTTGGAGGTTGATGCCTCCTCCTCCGGAGCCGGAGCGGTGCTCACCTAGAAGTCTTCTACCGGGAGAATGGTAACGTGCGGCTTCTTCTCCAAAATCTTCTCCTCGTCGGAGCGCAACTACTCCATTGGAGACCGGGAATTGCTAGCCATCAAATTGGCACTGGGAGAGTGGCGCTATCTGCTTGAAGGGGCTCTCTACCCGGTAATTATCTACACGGATCACAAAAACCTGGCATATCTCCAAAATGCCCAGAGACTCAATCCTCGCCAGGCCCGGTGGTCGTTGTTTTTTGCCCGCTTCGACTTCATTCTTCATTTCCGTCCGGCGGACAAGAACGTCAAAGCTGATGCCTTGTCCCGGTCCTTCCTGTCCTCCGATCAAGAGGAGGAACCTACGCACATCATCGACTCCTCCAAGGTGATGAATGTGGCCCCCTTGGATCTGACTCATCTTCCACCCGGTAAGACGTTCGTAGCTGTGCCAGATCGGGAGAGGGTTCTTCGCTGGGGACATTCTTCTAAACTAGCTGGCCATGCTGGCCAAAAGAAGACCTTCCAACTTATTACCCGGCATTACTAGTGGCCTACGCTGCGTAAGGACGTGGTAGACTTCGTCGCGGCCTGTTCATCCTGTGCCCGTAACAAAGTTCCCCGACATCTACCTGCCGGCCATCTCCTGCCCCTTCCCGTACCTGCTGCTCCTTGGCAACACATCGCTATGGACTTTATCACCGACCTTCCAGTTTCTGCCGGTTGTACTGTCATTTGGGTTGTCGCTGACCGTTTTTCTAAGATGGCCCACTTCATTCCCCTGCCTGGTCTTCCGTCTGCACCCGAGCTGGCTAAAGACTTTATCCGCCACATCTTCCGTCTCCATGGTCTGCCCCTCCACATCGTGTCGGATCGTGGGGTTCAGTTCACCTCTCGCTTCTGGAGAGCCACATGTAAGCTGCTGGACATTTCCCTGGATTTCTCCTCCGCTTACCACCCTCAGTCCAATGGTCAAGTGGAGCGGATCAATCAGATCTTGTCCAGCTACCTCCGGCACTTCGTTGATGCTCACCACTCGGACTGGGTGGATCTCCTACCATGGGCCGAGTTCTCTTATAACAACCATGAGAGCGAGTCCTCTTCCAAATCCCCGTTCTTTATAGTCAGTGGCCAACATCCCCGGATTCCACTTCCTGTCTCCGTTTCTGTGGACAACCCTGCTGCGGAGTCTCTTGTCAGCGAATTTTCTACTATTTGGGAGAGCACCAGGTCCGCTCTTCTTCTCTCCTCTGAGCGGATGAAGAGATATGCTGATAAGAGACGTCTGGATCCGCCCCAATTCCGTCCGGGAGACAAGGTTTGGCTCTCATCCAAACATGTGCGGCTCAAAGTACCCTCCTACAAGTTGGGTCCTCGATTCATCGGCCCCTTCGAAGTCCTCAGGCAAATTAACCCTGTGGCCTACAAATTAAAACTCCCGGCCACCCTACGGATCCCCAACTCCTTCCACGTATCTCTCCTCAAACCCGTTGTCTTTAACTTTTTTTCCAAAAATCCAGGTGCCCCTCCTGCTCCGGTTTCCGCTGATGACATCTTTGAGGTAGAGAGTATTCTGGCCTCCAAGAGGGTAAGAGGAAAAACCTTTTTTCTGGTAGATTGGAAGGGGTTTGGTCCTGAGGAGAGAACTTGGGAACCCAGGGAGAACATCAACGCCCCGCTTCTCCTTGAGAAATTTCTTTCTGACCAAAAAAAGAGGGGGGCCTAAAGGGGGGGGTACTGTAGCATCGGCGTCTCTGCCCCGTTCTAGGCAGAGACGCCGTCCCTCTCACCTCCCCGCTCCTGGCGCGGCGTCCTCCAGCGCTTCTCTCCCCGCTGCTTCCGGCACGCGCTCCTTCCCCGGCAGTGTGCTTAGGGCGCGCGCGCGCGCGCTCCCCCTCTCTTAAAGGGACCGCGCGCGCCGTCCTAAGGAGTCCCCGGCCAATTGCCGGAGGACCTCCCATATAAAAGGCACCTCCTCCAAAATGGAGGTGCCCGAGCAATGTTGTAGCACTGTTCACTACTCTGCTTCAGCCCTCAGGTCCCGTTGCCAGTTACCTGCCAGATACCTGCCAGTCTGCTGTCTAATTCCTGCCTGATATCCTGCTACCTGCCTGCTAGCCTGAGGTCCGACGGTCTGCCTTCCAACTTCTGTCAGTCTGTCTAAGGACCAGCCTGCCCGCTCACCTGGGAGCGCACATCTTCTACCTGCCTGCTTGTCTGAGGTCCGACGGTCTGCTTTCCAACTCCTGTCAGTCTGTCTAAGGACCAGCTTGCCCGCTCACCTGGGAGCGCTCATCTGCTGCCTGTCTGCTAGCCTACCAGGAGGCTCTGCCGTCACGTGCTGTGACCACCCGCCTGTCCAGAGACTCCTGCCCGCTCACCTGGGAGCGCTCATCTGCTACCTGTCTGTTGGTCTTCCTGGAGGCTCCGTCGTCACATGCTGTGACCACCCGATTATCCAGAGACTCTCGCCTGCTCACCTGGGAGCTCACGTCTATCATCTGCCGCCACAGGTCGTACCAATCCTTTACCCAGAGACTGCCCCGGTCACTTGCCGTGACCTCCTGCCCGTTCATCCAGAGACTGCCCCGGTCACTTGCCGTGACCTCCTGCCCGTTCATCCAGAGACTGCCCCGGTCACTTGCCGTGACCTCCTGTCCGTTCATTCAGAGACTGTCCCAGTCACCTGCTGTGACTGCCTGCCCGTCTACCCTGGTCGCCACCTGCTCCCTTACAAGGACCGCCCCCTTGTATAGTAGCTCAGAGGTTCCGCCTCCCAGACCCGTTACACAAGCTATGGCCTAAAGGTAAAACCCTCGAAGTGTCATCTACTGAAGCCAAAGGTACAGTACCTGGGACACGTGGTGAGTGCTGACGGAGTGGCTCCCGACCCTGACAAGATCACCGTGATTAAGGACTGGCCAAGACCATCCAGCATAAAGGAAGTGCGGCAGTTCCTCGGGTTGGTAGGCTACTACCGAAGATTCATTCCCGATTTTACCAAGAAGGCAGCTCCTATGCAGGACCTCCTGATAGGCCAGTCCAGGAAGGCCAAAAACCAGAAGCCGCCCTTCAAGTGGGAAAAGCTAGAAGAGGAGTCCTTCCGCCAGCTGAAGATGGCCCTCACGGGGGATGAAATCCTGGCGTTCCCTGATTACAGCCAGCCCTTTATCCTCCACACGGACGCAAGCAACATCGGGCTAGGAGCCGTACTGTCCCAGATCCAGCAGGGGAGAGAACGGGTAATTGCTTTCGCCAGCCGAAAACTGTGACCCACAAAAAGAAACCCTGAGAATTACAGCTCGTTCAAGCTAGAGTTCCTGGCAGTGGTGTGGGCAGTAACCGAACGTTTTAAGCATTACCTTGCCTCTTCCAGGTTCACCGTGTACATGGACAACAACCCGTTGACCCACCTGGACACTGCAAGACTGGGTGAACTGGAGCAGAGATGGATGGCCCGCCTGTCCAATTTTGAGTTCACGATCAAGTACCGGGCAGGACGCTCCAATACCAACGCGGACGCCCTGTCCAGGATGCCGAACCTACCGGACGGAGGGGAAGATCCAGAAGAACTGGAAGAGATCGAACTCCCTGCGTTTCACCGTCATGGGATTACCCAGTATTCCCACCGTGTGAGGGGCCAGCGATCCGCTACGTTCAACCCCTTACCCCACTACAACTGGGCGGAGACGCAAGACAGTGACCCCGCAGTCCGTCTGGTGAAGGAAATGCTGACCCGGCTGACGCCCGCCTGGACCCAGACGCTCCGGAAGAGACCAAGCAACTGTGGACGGAAAAGAGCAGACTGTTTCTCTACAAGGAGAAGTTGTGCCGCAGAATGGTCAATTCCCGGACACATGAGCTGATCTGGCAGGTGGTGGTACCGAGACGGGACGCAGCTATGGTGCTGGAGTCCTACCACAATGGGGCAGGGCACTTCGGATGGAAGAAGCTGGAGTTCCTGCTGCGTGAACGGTTCTACTGGATAGGCATGAGAGGAGCCATTGAGAAGTGGTGTAGAGACTGTGGCCCGTGCAATCTAAGAAGAAGGGACCGTGCCAGCCAGAGGACTCCCCTGCAGCCCATCATCACCAGGCAGCCGCTGGAACTGGTCGCCCTGGACCATGTTAAACTGGCTCCAAGCAGAAGCGGGTATGTCTACGCCCTAACCATCGTGGATCACTACTCCCGGTTCCTGATGGTGGTCCCTGTCAAAGACTTAACGGCTCAGACAGCAGCAAGAGCCTTCCAGCTGCACTTCTGCCGCCCCCACGGGTACCCGGACCAAGTGCTGACGGACCAAGGACCAGCCTTTGAAGCGGAGGTCTTTCAGGAGTTCTGCAACCTGTATGGCTGCAAAAAGATAAGAACAACGCCCTATCACCCCCAAACCAATGGACTCTGCGAGAAGATGAACCAGGTGGTGATAGATCTGCTAAAATCATTGCCCCTGGAAGAACGCAGTCTGTGGCCTGAGAAACTGCCCGATCTGGTGGACCTGTATAACCACATCCCGGTAGGTTCCACCAACTGTACCCCAGCTTACCTCATGTGAGCAAGACCTGGTAAGCTGCCTGTTGACCTGGATATGGGAGTCCTGACACCCGAGGACACCTCACCAGAGGCAGACTGGGATACAGAACGGCAGCAACAGTACCGGAAAGTACAGGAGAGCATCGAGCGAAGTCTCTGTCAATCAAGAGAAAGGCAGGAGAGGACTTATAACCAACATGCTCCCGCTGTTACCCTGGTACCTGGAGAGCAGGTCTTGAAAAGAAAAAGGCGGCTCCATAAGTTGGACGACCAGTGGGAAAAGGACCCGTACACCGTACTGCCCTCAAGCCACAATAATCCAAAGGTGTACGTCATCAGCAAGGATGGAGGAGAGACCACAGCCACTGTCTCCAGAGACCACCTGAAAAAGTGCCCTGAGAGGTTACAAAGCACGGATGAAGATCAGGAAGACCCTCAACCCGTAGAGGAAAAGGAGGAAATGATCAGCACCGTACTCGGAGACTTTCCCCGGTCCTGGACACAAGTAAACAACACTATCGTGGTGCCCGTCCTCACCTTTCTCCAGCCAGCCCCTCAAGTGCCTACAGAAGACCAGGTAGAGCTGGAAGAGCAGCCGGCCCAGGAGGCAGAAGAGTCCACACCAGCAGCGCAGGAGGATCAACCCTCTGCTAGTAGTGAGCCTGCCGTGCCCCTAGTGAACCAAAGAGTGCGCAGACAGCTGCCCAGCTTACCCATAACACCTCCTACACCCTGTAGTGCAGAACCAGTTAGTGAGTTGCGTAGATCCACTAGAAGCACTAGAGGTCAGATGCCCGCTCGCTGGAAAATATAAACTAATGCACTGTGAATTTATCTGTTTAACTGTTTATGGTTTTTGTTGTTGCCTGTTACTAATTATGTTTCTCAGTTACCCTGCAGATTTCTTTGGACTAACAGGTCATGGACGCTGGATAACCGGAACAGTTTTGTAGATAGTTGCACCTTGGTGCCTCTTGCGAAGATGGCCGCGGAAGAGAAAACCTGTCTGGCGTGGCCTCCTTGCGGCCCAAAGTAGCTAGCTTCAGCCTTGCAGCCACGCCCAAGGCCAACGCAAGGGGTTTTCTTTGGACAGGTCCCCTACTTCGCTTAAAGCTTCACCTTGGGTGACATGGACACCCTCTTGTTTCACGAACTTCACCTTGGGTGATATGGACACCCGGTCACGGACACGCCGTGACCACAAAATGTACTTTTTCATGTTGACTTGTTATTGTTTATACCCTTGTATTTATGTTTCTTTAAAAATGTGTTTAGTCCCGGAGTACTAAAATTTACTAGGGGGGAATGTGGCACCCCAGGGGTCTGGTTGCCACAGTAATAGAAATATTATGTCTGAGAGCAAGTGGGAGGTTTCTCTGGTCAGGAGCCCTGAGCATGCAACACTGCCCGCCCAGACCTGGGAGGGGAGGAATCTGCCCTTATAAACTGGGTCTGGGGCGGGATTAGGGGAGTCAGAGCCTGGAGAGGGAAAGTAAGAACCAGGAGCTCTGTAGGAACAGTAGCTGAATACCAGGGGCTGGAGCTGAGCAGAGTTCGCCCTGGTTGAAGACACTAATACCGGACACGGAGTCCTAGGCTGTGGGGACATCCAGGTCCAGCAGCAGAATCCAACCGGCAGGGGATTCCATGTCCTCTGGCCATAGAAGCCCAGAGGCACGGTCACAAGCAAGGGACCAGCAACGCCATTGTGAAGCGGAGGCTAACAGAAGGCCCCAAGTCACCGGCCATACGGGTGAGCACCACACGGTATACTCAGGGACGTGGGCTACTTTTACCCGCATAGAGCAAGGTAGCCAGGAAAGAGTGCAGATAGACGGGGAGGCCTACAACTCCACCTGGCCAGGGGAGATCCTGCTTGCTCACAGACTGACCAGGCCCCTACTGCTAACCAGTACTCCCGGGAGGGTCTGCTTTATACCATCAGTAAAGACCCTGAACTGCACCACACGTCTCTGTGTTTCATCGCCGCACCAGCACCATCAGTACTGGGACGCTTACACCATCACTCCCATCATCTCTCACATTAGCTGCCCTGAGGCAATAGTTCTCCCGTGGGGAGTTATCCCATACTCGGCTGCGCAAACAACATCAGCCTCAGCGGTCTGCAGCGCAGCGGCGGTCCCCACTGACCGCAATCCACGGGTGGCGTAGTCGGACATTGTTATTACCTAAGACTGCCACTGGTTTGACCGCCCTGGGCACGGACCGGGTCACCGCCACACTGAGACTACAACCCCCAGCGATCCAGCTCCGGGTATCCCCTGCACAACACTGGCCCAGGGGGCGCGTCATATACTGGGTCCTCTAAATTGCTCCAAACAATATAAAGGCCCCATGTAGTATATAATAGGCCAAATGTATTGCTCCATACAGTATCTACTGGGCCCCATAAATTGTTCCATACAGTATAATATCTCCATATAGTATATAATGGGCCCCATATATTGCTCCATATAGTATAATGGCCCCATATATTGTATAATTGGCCCCATATATTGATTCACAGTATAATCGCCCTATATAGTATATAATGGGCCCCATATATTACTTAATAAAGTATAATGGCCCCATATAGTATATAATAAGCCCCACATATTGCTCCATACAGTATAATGGCCTCATACAGTATATGACAGGCCCCATATATTGCTCCATACAGTATATACTGGACCCCATATAATGCTCCATACAGTATAATGGCAACATATATTATATAATGGGCACAATATATTGCTCCATACAGTATATACTGGGCCCATATATTGCCCCATACAGTATAATGGCCCCATATATTATATAATGGGCCCAATATATTGCTCCATACAGTATATACTGGGCCCTAGATACTGCTCCATACAGTATAATGGCCACATATAGTATATAATAGGCCCCATATATTGCTCCATAAAGTGTAATGGCCACATATAGTATATATGGGCCCCATACATTGCTCCATACAGTATATACTGGGCCCCATATATTGCTGCAAAGTATAATGGCCCCATATAATATATAAAGGGCCACATTTTTTGCTCCATACTATATATACTGGGCCCCATATATGGCTCCATACAGTATATACTGGGCCCCATAAATTGATCCATACAGTATAATGGTCACATATAGTGTATGATGTGCCCAATATATTGCTCCATACAGTATATATAATATAATATATAATGCTGCACAGTATAATTGCCCCATATAGTATATAATGGGCTCCATAAATTGCTCAATACTGTATAATGGCCCCATATATTATATAATGGGCCCAATATATTGCTCCATACAATATATACTGGGCCCTAGATAATGCTCCATACAGTATAATGGCCACATATAGTATATAATGGGCCTATATATTGCTCCATACAGTATATACTGAGCCCCATATATTGCTGCAAAGTATAATGGCCCCATATAATATATAATGTGCCACATTTGTTGCTCCATACTGTATATACTGGGCCCCATAGAGTATATACTGGGCCCCATGAATTGATCCATACAGTATAAGGGTCACATATAGTATATGATGTGCCCCATATATTTCTCCATACAGTATATACTGGGTCCCATATACTGCTGCAGGGTATAATTGCCCCATATAGTATATAATGGGCTCCATAAATTGCTTCATACAGTAAAATGGCCCCATATAATATATAATGAGCCTCATATATTGCTCCATACTATATAATGGCCCCATATAGTGCTCCATACAGTATAATGACTACATATAGTGCTCCATACAGTATAATGGGCCCCATATATTGCTCCATGCAGTATATACTGGGCCCCATAAATTGTTCCATACACTATAATTGCCACGTAAAGTATTATATAATGGGCCCCATATATTGCTCCATAAAATATAATGGCTCCATACAGTATATACTGGGCGCCATTTATTGCTCCATACAGTATAATGGCCCCATATATTATATAATGGGCCCCATATATTGCTCCATATAGTATATAATGGACCCCATAAATTGATCCATACAGTATAATGGCCCCATATAGTATATAATGGGCCCTATGTATTGCTCCATACAGTATAATGGCCCCATATAGTATATAATGGGCCCCATATATTGCTCCATACAGTATATAATGGGCCACATATTGCTCCATACAGTATAATGACCACATATAGTATATAATGGGCCACATATTGCTCCATACAGTATAATGACCACATATAGTGCTCCATACAGTATAAAGGGCCCATATATTGCTCCATACAGTATATACTGGGCCCCATAAATTGTTCCACACAGTATGATTGCCCCATATAGTAAATAAGGCGCCCCATATATTACTCCATACAGTATAATGGCTACATACAGTATATACTGGGCCCCATATATTGCTCCATACAGTATATACTGGGCCCCATATATTGCTGCACAGTATAATGGCCCCATATAATAAATAAAGGGCCACATTTTTTGCTACATACAGTATATACTGGGCCTCATATATTTCTCCATACAGTATATACTGGGCACCATAAATTGATCCATACAGTATAATGGCCCCTTATCTATAATATTACCGGGGATGCGTGTCTCTATCTGAAGCCTTTATAGACAACGCATGCATGACGCGCAGTCTGGCTCCAGGCAGAATCACGCATCCAGCCGTTACAGGTAAGAGGAGTGTATGGCGCGGTATACGTAGACACTGAACGTATACCGCGATCTCTGGCGCCATACTTAGATACTTACCTGACCGGGAGGAGCGTTGCCGCGGCGCCTCTCTATGCCGGAGACCGGGGCAGGAGTAAGGCGTCGGATCGGAAACCAGGATGGGGATGAGGGGTGCCGTGCATACCGGGATTGGGGATGAGGCGTGCCATGCATTCCGGGATTGGGGATGAGGGGTGCCATGCATACCAGGATTTGGGGATGAGGGGTGCCATGCATACCGGGATTGGGGGTGAGGGGTGCCAAGCATACCGGGATGAGGGATACCATACAAACCATGATAGGGATGAGGGATGGGGTACCATGCATACCGGGATAGGGATGAGGAGTACCACACATGCCAGGATAGGGATGAGGAGTACCATACATACCAGGATTGGGATGAGGGGGCCACACATACCAGGATTGGGTGTGAGGGGTGCCATGTGACTCGCCCCCTGGGCCGTGGGGCACTCGGATCCGGGCAATAGGGAAACGGTGGGAGTAGTAGTGGCAACCCGGTTCCGTGGCTCAGGGTGGTCAGGACAGTGGTAGTCCGTTATGTGCTGTTGATTATGTCCGACTACGCCACCCGTGGATTGCGGTTATTAGGAACCGCCGCTGCATGCAGACCGCTGGGGCTGATGATGTGTGCAGCTGGGGTAGCGTGACTCCCCACGGGAAGAGTGCGGCCCCAGGGCAGTATAATGGATGGTGGGAGTGATGGTAGTGAGAGTCCCAGTGCTGATAGTGCTGGAGGAGCAAGGAGCACACAGAAAACAGGTTGCAGTCCAGGGTCTTTACTAAAACAAGTAAACTGACCCACAAACAGTCCCGGCTAGGAGGGGACCTGGATGTCTGAGAGCAACAGGGAAATTGGCCCTGGTCAGGGTGAGGGTGTAGGCCTACCGTGCTTTCTGTGCTCCTTCTGGCTATCTCCTCTTTATAGGGTAACAGCCCACGCTTCCGAGCTCTCCGTGTATTCTCGCCTGTATGGCCTGCGACGTGGGTTCCTTTCTGCTCCCAGCCTTGTACGGCTTTACTGGTCCCTTCGGTTGTGGCAGGGCCTCCAGGCTTCTTAGGCCAAGGAATATACAGTCCCCTGCGGACTGGTTATCTGCTGGAGAATGTGGAATCCTCCCAGCCTCAGACACCAAAGTCTGGTAAATTAAGTCCGTGATCTGCCAAGACAGGCTCTCTTCGCCTCTTGTCTCTGGCTTGTGGCTCTCCTACTGCCACACTTCCTCTTAGGGTGCAATACAACTGTCCCTCTCTGCTCTGGGACCTGAATCCTGAAACAGGTCGTCCAGTTCTCCCTAACCCTGCCCCCAGTACCAGCTTTTATAGGGGCAGCCAGCTCCCCCTACTGGCCTGAGACAGGAGGCATTGCATGCTAATATTCCCCTGACTAGAGAACCTCCCCCTTGCTCTCAGACACAGCTTTATTACACTTTGTGGCATCCAGGCCAGGGTGACACACCATGCATACCAGGATTGGGGATAAGGGGTGCCATGCATGCCAGGATTGGGATGAGGGGTGCCAGGTATACCAAGATTGGGGATGAGGGGTGCCATGCATGCCAGGATTGGGATGAGGAGCGCCATGCATACCAGGATTGGGATGAGGGGTGCCATGCATGCCAGGATTGAGATGAGGGGTGCCATGCATGCCAGGATTGGGATGAGGGGTGCCATGCATACTAGGATGGGGATGAGGGGTGCCATGCATACCAGGATTGGGATGGGGGTTGCCATGCATACCAGGATTGGGGATGAGGGGTGCCATGCATACCAGGATTGGGGGATGAGGAGTGCCATGCATACCAGGATAGGATGGTGGGGACAGGATGGAGGCAGCACAAATACCAGGAGGGGGGGCAGCACATACCAGCATGGGAGACCATATACCAATAAAAATGCTCGCCACCTGGGCGTAGAACGGGTTCAATAGCTCGTAGTATATAATGGGCCACCCTCATATTTTGCGACATACTGTATAATGGCTTCATATAGTATATACGGGGCCCCATATTTTGCTCCATACAGTATAATGGCCCCATACAGTATATACTGGGCCCCATATATTGCTCCATGCAGTATAATGGCCCCATATGATGCTGCATACATAAAACAAAATATCAATTACTCACCTCTCCCGTTCCCCGCAGGTCCGGTATACCCAGCGCGTCTTCTAACTCTGGAGTGCTCAGGTCAGAGGGCGCGCTGTGGTGACGTCATTGCGCCCTCTGCCCTGACACATCAGAGTTAGAAGACACTGGAGCTGTTCGGAACGAGGAGAGATGGGGGAGGGGATGAGGGTGGGGAGGACCCCGGTGGCTGCACGGGCCCCATAGCGCGCCATCGTTTCCCCCTCCCTGGGCCACAGTACTTGCCTGCGTGCATGGGGTGGTGTCGCCAGCCATTGTTGTCATGGTAGGTCAGTTCTGCATGCGAGCGCTCCTGCATCCTCCGCTTTTAAAAAGCCAGTGCCCTTTTCCTCCTCCTCTCTGGGGCCCATCGGGCATTTCACCGGTGCCCTGCCAGGCCAGTTCGACCCTGTGTGAATGTAATGTTGTACAGAGCACAGACATATGCCGGCCCTTCCTCCAAAGTGGAACTAAACAATGTGTGCTGCATCTGTGCTGCGCAGACTATGCTGACTTCAGCTGACGTCCAGGTCATAGCCCCACTGGATCCGGGACGGTTGTGAGATATGCCGATGATTTCTGCAGGACCCACAGCTTGTTTTTCTCAGTCGCTGCTCTCCTCCTTCTCTGACTGATCACAATATTATCTATTCCAGGTCCTTCAGCTTTGTGGTAGGAGGTAACAGGTTCCCCCAGCACTCCATGTGGCTCACACCTCACACCGCTCAGTGCTCTGTCAGTAATCTGCTATATATCATTGCTGCACCAGAGCCATCTAGAGGTCACAGTAATACATTGCAACACAACAAAGTAAACATTAAAAGAGAGAAAAATAAACACTCTATAGAATAAAATATTCAGTCATTTAAAGGCAGACTGAAAAATTAAATAGTTGGCAAAATACACAGAGGTGACACCACTGAGAAGATGTGTTTTATTGATTAAGTGGTGTGCGCCCCTTAATGAATTTGATGCATCCAACTATAAAATACTCCATCATTAAAATTGGGGTATACAATGTCAATCTTAAATGGAAGGTGCCGTGATTTTTATTTTTGTATTAATAATTATTGAGTATATAATCAATTATTTTTAATACAAAATTAAATGCACTGGTTTAATATTTTTGAATTTATTAACTCTATCTACAGCCACAGTGGGCGGCCATATAAGTTTGCTGATGTGTAATTGTCTGAGCACGAAGCTTACACACTTCAAATATGGCAGCCTCTGTGTACTGTGTCCTCCTGCATTTCCTGCATTGTGTCACACCAGGTGTTAGTGCAACACAGAGGGAAAGGGAGCCCAGACACTAGGGAAAGGGGGAAGTGGAGACCTCCTAGTCTGGTCTAGCGTCACCCTGTCTCAACTACCATCCCTATATTGCCTCTTCAGCAATCGCCGCACACGTGCCTCGCCCTACTTTCCCTGGCGCATGGCTACGGCTAGGGATGGAAGGAGATGAGCACTAGTCAACCTCCACTAAACACTATAGACAACAAGGGAAGACAAAACACGGGGAAATTGCTTAGCTTTAGATGAGTCCAAATATGCACACGGCCTCAAGCTCCAGAGAGGACAAAGTACTGCTCCGTCTAAGCCTCACAAGTAGAAATGAATATGCCAGCGACTCCCTCTCAGACACACCAGGTATATATACACCCAGGCCAGAGAGCTAATTAGCAAGAGAGAGTTAGCCGCTCGGTCCTAAAGACAGCCTCTTATCTAAGAAGCTGTCTGCAATGCCAAACGTAGAGATCTCCTGCAACCCACTGCAGGGCGACTGTCACCTCTGACACACCCGTGACACATTGTGGCTGCCTGCTGCTGTGACCTAGGCACCCTCCTGGGCTGTCCAGGTCACAACTGTGGGAGATCGGCACCATGTTTTTTGAAGCCCATAGCTGTACTGCGAGCTACACTTTCCCCCTGTCACCATTCACACAGCTCAGTGCGAGCAGTGACAGGAGGCGCAGTGATGCGGTGAATGCTGAGCGGAGGTCCAGGATGAGATGAGTATCGCAGTGTTCAGTAGACTTATATAGCAGGATAGGAAATATTTCCGCGCTCTCCAAAGAGACAAATGTTGGTAATAGAATTGTAGGTTTATTGTCAACGCGTTTCAGAGTCCACAGACTCCTTCCTCAGGACAACCATACATAACCAGTTACAGGCATACATGGTTTAAATGCAGAAAAAAAAATGGCACCAAGTGCAGAGGGAGGGGTAAGTACAGTCACATGTCTAAATACATGCACATGACAGCTGATCTGATCAGCTATCATGTGCCTCTAACAACTGCGGAAGGATCCGATATCCACCCGTGGTTGTTAACCACTTAAATGCTGCTGTCAATCACTGACAGTGGCATTTAAAATAAGCGTCAGCCGAAAGCACATCATATGTCCCGCCCATGGATTGTCATGACAGTCAGGGGCTCTGCAGAAGACCCCTGTGCTTGTCATTGGGAATCTTCTATGAACGCCGGCGTGTGGCCGGCATTCATGGGAGATCGTGATTTTTGCTACAAATAGCAGTGCTGAAGCCCTGCTATGTGTAGCACAAGCGATTAGATGATCGAAGCTTCAAGTCCCCTATGAAGAATATTGAAGCAAGTAAAAAAAAAGTTTAAAAAAATATTTTAACAATAAAAAAACAAACGTTCAAATCATCCCCCTTTTGCCCCATAGAAAATAAAACAATAACAAAAAAATAAAATAAACATATTTGGTATCGCTCTGTTCAGAATCTCCCGATCTATCAAAATATGAAGTAAATTAATCCCATCTGTAAACGGAGTAACGAGAAAAACATCGAAAAGCCAGAATTACGTTTTTTGATCGCCTCAACATTGTAATAAAGTGCAAAAAAGGGCGATCAAAATATCAGATCTACCCCAAAATCATATCAATAAAAACATCAGCTTGTTGCGCAAAAAATAAGCCCTCACCCGGCCCCAGATCCCAAAACATGGAGACGCTACGGGTCTCAGAAAATGGCGACATAAGCTAAATTTTTTTTCTTACAAATTTCAGATTTTGTTTCACCACTTAGATTAAGAAGAACCTCTCCATGTTTGGTATCTGCGAGCTCGTAATGACCTGGAGAATCATAATGGAGGGCAGTTTTACCATTTAGAGAACATGATAAAAAAAAATTGTGGAAATGAACTTTTTTTTCAATTTCACAGCATTTTGAATTCTTTTCCCGGTTTCCAGTACACTATATGGTAAAATCAATGGTGTCATTCAAAAACACAACTCGTCCCCCAAAAAACAAGCCCTCGTACGGCCATATTGACGGAAGAATAAATAAGTTATGGCTCTGGGAAAAAGGGGAGCAGAAAACCAAAGAGCGAAAATGGAAAATCGCAAGGTCGTGAAGTGGTTAAAAACAAATGTTAATATAAAAAAAAAAAAAATAACAGTTTACATGTTTTCAATTGCCGAAAATAAAATTTTGATGGCACAATCCCTTTAATGAATGTCCTGATATGATATCTAATGAGATTTCAGTCCCTCTGTATGTAAATTAAAGCTCAGATTATCTCCACAGCTTCATATTATAAGCAGAATTACAACACGCACACATGAAATACACTGAAGAGAAATAAGAGCGTTCTGTCCCTTTAAATTCAGTGTGTTACATAACACTGCTCAGCCAATAGGATCGCTGGATTTGAATTTGAAAATAAAGCAAACTGTCATTCATCCTCAGTCTGTTACAGGACAGTGAGCGGTGAAGATGGATGTCGGTGAGTGCTCCCATCCCATCATCTGATGTCACTGATCTCACCTAAATTCAATATAGGAGAGAACGGCTGCTGTCACCTGCCACTAGGGGGAGCTATCAGTACAATATATATCTACTGGTGCACTGTGCTCCCCCTAGTGGCTGCAGGAAAGCAGAATTGTATCATTAGGTCACACAGGACACTCTGCTGCCAGTATTATTTATTGAGGGGTTTATGCCACTGTTGTCAATGGGATGAGTGTGCTGGCACTGATAATGGGGGTTAGGCTTTATCCGCTGTTAATGAAGTCACTTTGGCAGTTGTTTTTAGGGGGTTTCCTGTACTTATGGGAATGAAGAACATAGAAATACATGAATGTCATATATCTTTATTTACACCCAGTAAAGGCTATGCTCCATGTGGTCATATGAGTGTATGTGTGTAATGGGGGTCCGATACCGGGGGGACGTTCACTATGAATAAATGTGGAAAGCTGTTTGTGTCTTTATCAGATCTGTGACTAAGTCTTTTTTGGATTCACAGCTTTTCCTATGACTACTGCAAAAGAGAATAGATACAGGATGGCCGCGAGCCGCAGATCTTGGGGGGTCAGCAGCTTTATTATAACCGGACCCCTTATCCTATTCTTCATCCCTGGTGAATGATAAGTGGACACTCATCAGATTCTGTTTTCTTTAGGACGTCTACCTCCAACAGGAATGTGTCTTCGGACCTGGACTCTTCTCATGTGAGATTATTTTTTTAAATATTTTTTTTTCCCATTAATCTGAAAATATTGTGCCATTAACCCCTTAAGGACCTCGGGATTTTCCGTTTTTGCTTTTTCGTTTTTTGCTCCCCTTATTCCCAGAGTCATAGTGTTTGTATTTTTTGGTCAATATGGCCATGTGAGGGCTTATTTTTTGCGGGACGAGTTGTACTTTTAAATGTCATCACTGGTTTTACCATATCGTGTATGGGAAAACGGGGAAAAAATTCCAAGTGCGATGAAATTGCAAAAAAAGTGAAATACCACAGATGGTTTTTTTTTGTTTTTTTTACCACGTTCACTGAATGCTAAACCTGACCTGCCATTATTATTCCCCAGGTCATTATGAGTTCGTAGACACCAAACATGTATAGGTTCTTTCCTATTTAAGTGGTGAAAAAAAAATCCAAAGTTTGCTTAAAAAAAATAAATAAATGGCGCCAATTTCCGAGACCAGTAGCGTCTCCATTTTTTCGGGATCTGGGTCTGTGTGAGGGCTTATTTTTTGCGCACCGAGCTGACGTTTTTATTGTTACCATTTTGGGGTAGATCCGATGTTTTGATCGCCCGTTATTGCATTTTATTGCAATGTTGCAGCGACAAAAAAACGTAATTCTGGCGTTTAGAATTTTTTTCTCGTTACGCCGTTTACCGATCAGATTAATTCTTTTTTTATATTGATAGATCTGGCAATTCTGAACGCGGCGATACTAAATATGTGTATGTGGGTTGTTTTTATTATTATTTTATTTTGAATGGGGCGAAAGGGGGATGATTTAAATGTTTATATTGTTTTTATTTTTTTCATATTTTTAAAACATTTTTTATGCACTTTTTGCTTGCTTCTATAGTCTCCATAGGAGACTAGAAGCAGCAACTGTCTGATCGCCTCTGCTAAATAAAACAGATCACCTCTATGTAGCAGAAATGCTCCAGTACTATGAGCGCCGACCACTAGGTGGCGCTCATAGCGATCTTTACATGACAACCACTGGGGTCTGCTGCAGACCCAGGGTTGTCATGCCCACCCATCAGTGACCTGCGATCACGTGACGGGGTCACCGATAGGAGTGGCAAGTGACGCGCCTCTGACGCAGCGCTGTTAAATACCGCTGTCAGAGATTGACAGCGGCATTTAACTGGTTAACAGCCACGGGTGGATCGCGATTTCACCTGCAGCTGTTGCGGGCACATATCAGCTGTAATAATCAGCTGACATGTGCTCGGTTCAATGGGGGCTCACCGCTGGAGCCCTTACTGAACCGGGGGTGATGGCCTGGGGCGTACTAATACGCCCCAGGCTTTAAAGGGGTTAATCCAGCATTTGATAATGCAGACCATCTATTAGTTCAGTACAGAATTGAAACACAATGTAGATTGAGCAGAAAGTCAGTTAGAAGACAGTTTCCAATAGTAGATTGTTTGCTTTCTATGCCGGGAATAATTCCGAATTCAGCAGGTCACATTGATGTTAACAGGCTTGGACTGGCCAACAGGAAAACGGGAGAATCCTCCGGTGGGCCACCACCCTCTGATATGAACAGTACTTGGCACAATATACTTGAATCTCTATGTACAGACAAAGTCAGCATCTTATTCACTTAACAATCTATCCAGTTCATTGCTATATAGATTTATGACTGAGGATAATGTTACGTTAATTGAAAAGTGGGGTCCTGGAGTTGGCTACTGGTGGGCCGAAACTGGATGCTGGATTAAATAAATTTACCTGTAATTTAAAGATTTGATACCTCTGGGCTTTGTGTGATTGATCCCATTATGTGCTTGTTTTTTCTTTCCAGCTTGTCCAAGAACAAAAGAAGAAAGGGATCTACAACTCCTGATATACTGCACCAGATTCCTGCCGTCTCCGATCTTCAACATGGAGGTCACTGATCATACCGCAGAATACGTTGTCCATGTTTTCTCCATAGATGTAAAGGAACTAGGGTTGAGCGAGTATGTTCTGTCCGAGTATGCTCGGGCCGAGCTCCGAGTATTTATAGCTGCTCGGTGATATGGTTGAATCGCTCCCGTGTGCATCATTTGCAACTGTTTGACAGTTTTATTACATGGGAGGAATGTGTAAGAAATAGACATTCCTCACATGTAATAAAACTGTCAAACAGTCGCAAATCATGCACACGGGAGCGATTCAATCATATCACCGAGCAGCTATAAATAATCGGAGCTCGGCCCGAGCGTACTCGGCGAAAGGGTTAATAGAACATACTCACTCATCACTAAAAGGAACGTCTCAATAGTCAACTGAATGAATATCTTCTTTTATTAGCGCCTCATGCCGACCAACCGGGAAGCTCAGAAGAAATATCTACCATTTCCTTTGGATGAAGAAAAACCTGAGCCAACATCAGTGATGCCAGAAGAGCCGAAAGAAGAGGAGATGAAGGAGGCAATGAAGTATTGGGAGGTAGAAGAAATGGAAGTAGATGAGGCAGAAGACACCAAGGCGAAAGAAGAAGATAAGGCAGAAGAAAGCAAGGGGAAAAAACAAGATAAGGCAGAAGATACCAAGGGGAAAAAACAAGATAAGGCAGAAGATACCAAGGGGAAAAAAGAAGATAAGGCAGAAGATACCAAGGGGAAAAATGAAGATAAGGCAGAAGATACCAAGGGGAAAAAAGAAGATAAGGCAGAAGATACCAAGGGGAAAAAAGAAGATAAGGCAGAAGATACCAAGGGGAAAAACCAACAAGATAAGGCAGAAGATACCAAGGGGAAAAAAGAAGAAGATAAGGCAGGAGATACCAAGGGGAAAAAAGAAGAAGATGCTAAAAAGTCAAAAGCAAAAGAAGAAAAGAACAACACCTGGGCCAGAAGAGTTGAGAACCAGCCAGCAGGAAGACACAAGATCCGCCAGCAGTCCATCCTTAAATACGTGAATACCAACCTCAGAGGAAGGAGGAACATCATCTGGACCATCCTCCTCAAATCAGCGAGACGTTGATGGACTCTAAGGCACCAACATTCCAGCTGAAGGAACATCAACAACTTCAAATCTAAAAATAATAAAAATAATAGACATAAAATAGTTATTATTAGATTAAGAAAGCTTAAAAATGTAGTAAAATCATAATAAAGACTTTAATAATATTAGGAGCAGTAATAATAGCAGTAATAGAATATTAATTTGTGTAATAATGGTAGAGACATAAAAATAACATCAGCAGGTTTGATCCAGGGTTGTAGGACTGATCGCCTTTTCCCGGGGTCAAGAAGGAATTTCCCCCCTGAGACAACAATTGGCTGAATGTGTCCAGGGGTTTTTGCCTTCTTCTGGATCAACAGCTTTAGAAATAAGGACCTACGAATTAGTAAGATTATAGTAGAATTAGCAATAGTGGAGTAGTAATATAATATAGTATATAGCGTAATATTAGTGACCATAAAACAGGAATAATTTCACTAGTAAAGTAATAATAAATGTATACTATTATATTAAAAATAAAATATTAATAATATTTGTTAAATGATTAATTATTAATTAAATTAAATATTAATTATTAAAATTTGAATAAGTATTAGGAGATTTGATCCAGGGTTCTAGGACTGATCACCTTTTCCCGGGGTCAAGAAGGAATTTTTCCACCATGACACAAATTGGCCGAACGTGTTCGGGGGTTTTTGCCTTCTTCTGGATCAACATCTTTAGGAATTAGGATCTAATTTTTAGATTTAGTAAAATATCAATACAAATGTTAGCAATAATGGTAAGAATAAAATAGCAATAATACAAAAACATCAAGCATAAAATAGTAGAATATTAGTAATATCAGTAAAATAGCAGGAAACTAAAAATAACACAAATAATAGTAATACAAAAATAGTATCTAAGGTAATGATTATAATAATTAGTAAATAATTAATATATATTAGGGTTTTGATCCAGGGTTCTAGGACTGATCGCCTTTTTTCAGGATCAAGAAGGAATTTTTCCCCAGTGACATAAATTGGCCGAATGTGTCCAGGTTTTTTTGCCTTCTTCTGGATCAATAACATTAGGAGTAGGATCTAATTAATAGTATCTAGAGAAATAATATAAATATTAGTAACAATAATTATAATATTATTAATAGTAAGTAAAAAAATAGAAATAAATGTTAAAAAAAGTAGCGGTAGTAATAAAATAGCAAAATAAGTTATAATAGTATAGCATTATTAGAAATAGTATAATAATAGCATAGGACATTATTAGGCATCAGCAGGTTTGATCCAGGGTTCTAGGACTGATCTCTTTTTCCCGGGGTCGAGAAGGAATTTTTCCCCTTGACACAAATTGGCTGAATGTGTCCAGGGGTTTTTGCCTTCTTCTGGATCAACAGCTTTAATTCTAGGTATCTCATAATACTAGAGTAATAATAGCAATAATAAGTATAATAATGTTGTAATAATAATCAATAGATTGTGAGGATAAGAATAAGATAAATACAATAAATAGGTTAGTTTGTTAGTGTAGGGCCCCATCTGATGAGGTCGCCTTGTCGTTGGCAGATGGGCTTGCACAATTTGATCAAAATGTGCACTAAGAACCTCAAATTTATAAGTTTAAAGAATAAGGAAGTAATAAAATACACAAGATTATAAATATAACTTTGTCTTGCCACATTATTTTCCTGTAATGAAGAAAATCAGAAAATCCAGAACATTTTAGACATTTGTATCTCTGTGTCGTAATCATAGCAGGTTAAAAACGCAATGCGACAGCATAAGAAATTGTTAGATTCTATTTTGCAATGAGGCGCACAATGTAAACGTCAACTGACACATGCAACCATGTAACCCTAGCATAAAATGTATTAAAGTAAAATGTATTAATTTATTTCATAAACCAATAGTACACGTGAAAATTAGAAACTTTGTAATATATTTTATTAAAGAGATCTGTTTTTTTCTCCTCCTGGGCTTATCATTCATTCTCAATGTCCTTAATTCTTGGGTAAAATCTTTAGTGAATACAGATTTTCCCATTACTGAGATAGAAGATGACAGTTGGTGCTCAAAAAGTTCTATGGAGGGAGGAGGGTGGAGTTAGAGGCGAAGACAAACATTCTACTGCAAGTTCTCCTGAAAGGACAATTTCACTCTAGTGTGTAAATCATGATAGTTAACGTATATTTCAGACTATAAGACGCACCTAGGTTTTAGAGGAGGAAAATAGGAAAATAAAAATTTAAGCACAAAATGTGATCATGATGTACTGTTATGGAGGTAGGGGTCTTCTGCTGACACTGTTATAGGGGAAATATACCCCAATTCTATACTAATATCCCCCATCCTGGTATATATATGTCCCTCAATCCAGATATACAAGTGCTTCTCACAAAATTAGAATATCATCAAAAAGTTAATTTATTTCAGTTCTTCAATACACTAGACTTTGTGTTTTCATTGACTGTAAGCCATAATCATCAACATTAACAGAACTAAACACTTGAAATAGATCACTCTGTAATGACTATATAATATACGAGTTTCACTTTTTGTATTGAAGAACTGAAATAAATAAGCTTTTTGATGATATTCTAATTTTGTGAGAAGCACTTGTATATGGCCAAGAATCCAGGTATATATGGCCCCCATCCTAATCCTGGTATGTATGGCCCCCTCATCCCCATCTTGGTATGCATAGCTGCATCCTCCCTATCCTGGTATGCATGGTCCACTCATCGTCATCCTGATATGCACGGCCCCATCCTCCCCATCCTGGTATGCATGGCCCCCTCATCCCCATCCTGGTATGCATAGCCACATCCTCCCTATCCTGGTATTCATGGCCCGTTCATCCCAATCCTGCTATGCATGGCCCCATCCTCCCCATTCTGGTATGCATGGTCCCCTCATCCCCATACTGATATACTTGGCCCCTTCATCCTCATCCTTGTATGTGACGCGCCCCCTAGGCCATGGGGTGCTCGGCCGGGCCGGTCGATGCTGGGGGGTGTTATGGTGGCAATGACCCAGTCTGTGACCCAGGGCGGTCAATAAAATGGGAAAAGTAAAAGGGAATAAAGTTTTTATAGAGATAATGTTCGTGACGCCACCTGTGGTATGCGGCTATATGGGGCCGCCACTGTTGTGCAGATCCTTGGGAGCTGGTGGTGACGCAGCAGAGTTGGTTCAGCTCTCCACAGGCAGAGCTTAGCTCCAGGGCAGGATATAGTGATGCTATGAGGTAGATGTTGTTGGTGCTGTGCAGTGCAGGGCTGGTGATGACGCAGCAATAATTCTAGGACACAGTGGGGTGCAGTCTTCAAGGTTTTACTCACCGTTATCACACTGCTCCTGGTTACAACTGCCAGATTATAACCTCCCACGTCGTCCTGCGTTCACCAAGAAAGGGGTTCAGCAGCTCTCAAGTATTTCAGGAGTACTTAAACGGGACCCCGTTCTATGCTCCTTCCTCGGTCGTCTTCCTGCGCTTGCTCTCACACTCCTGCCCTGCGCCTCACAATCAGTGTCCCAAGCCGGTAGCCTCGGATCTTGTCGGGCGACGTGCAGTCCCCTGGACCCTATGCGGCCACCTTTTCGGCGATATAATTGTGGTAGTTGGCAGATGCACCTTGAAAGTACAGTAGCCTCCGGATATATAGCTGAGCCTGATTATTCTCCACTAGTTTAGGGGCTGGTCCCCTCTGCAGCCTGATCCCTCCACGTCCGTGTAGATTCAGGCGTACAGGTGGCTTCAGCACTAGCCATGCCCCTGGGATCCCCTCTGTCTCTGGATCCTTCCCTCTACTCCCGTCCTCTCTCACTCTCTCTCCTGGGCCTCTCAGACTAGGCCTGACTCCTCTCTCTCCACTCAACTCCCGCTCCAAGCACTGGAGCCAGGAGCCTGGACCCTCCTACACTGCTCTCCTGAGCAGGACTGGCTGCTTCTAGATGGTTCCCCTCTATTTTATACTCCTTCTGAAGGTGCTCCCCTGAAATACTTCCTCCACCCACACCCACTACATGGTTCCCCCTCTCTCGGTTCCCCCCCTTCCAACCAGGGACAGGGCTCTGCATTGTACGCATGTATCTTGCCCCGCCTGCTAGTCTGGAATGGTGTAGCGTTGGATGCAAGTGGGTGGGTCCTGGGTAGTACCCCATCCTTACCTGAGAGTGGGATACCACACCTCTGGGTGAGATGCAGTACCTCTGTGGTGACTGAACCCGCAGGGGCGCCACATATGCATAGCCGCATCCTCCCTATCCTGGTATGCATGGCCCGTTCATCCCCATCCTGGTATGCATGGTCCCCTCATCTCCATCCTGGTAGGCATGGCTCCTTCATCCTCATCCTGGTATGCATGGCTCCATCCTTCCTATCCTGATATGCATGCCCTTTCATCCCCATCCTGGTATGTATGGCCCCTTCATCCCCATCCTGGTATGTATGGCCTCCTCATTCCCATCCTGGTATGCATGGCCTCCTCATCCCTATCCTAATATGCATGGTCCCCTCATCCCCTTCCTGGTAAGCATGGCCCCCTCATCCCCATCCTAATATGCATGGCCCATTCATCCCCATCCTGGTATGTATGGCCCCTTCATCCCCATCCTGGTATGCATGGTCCACTCATCCCCATCCTGGTATGCATGGTCCCCTCATCCCCATCCTGGTATGCATGGCTCCTTCATCCCCATCCTGATATGTATGGCCTCCTCATACCCATCCTGGTATGTATGGCCCCTTCATCCTCATCCTAGTATGCATGGCTCCTTCATCCCCATCCTGATATGAATGGCTCCTTCATCCCCATCCTGGTATGCATGGTCCCCTCATCCCCATCCTGATATGCATGGCCCGTTCATCCCCATCCTGATATGCATGGCTCCTTCATCCCCATTCTGGTATGCATGGACGCATCCTCCCCATCCTGGTATGCATGGCCCCCTCATCACCAATCCTGGTATGCATGACCCCCTCATCACCAATCCTGGTATGCATGGCCTCCTCATCACCATTCCTGGTATGCAGCAGCTGATATCAGCCTGCAAGCAGCGCATGACGTCACTGCCATGTGCCCTCACACAGTGAGATGATTATGGGTGTGGAGAGGAGTGATTATTCATTTTCTTTAATACCTCACAGTGTCAGCTGCAGCCTTCAGCGGCTCGGCGATCACGTGTGCCCGCTGTTAAAGAGAATGAATATTCATTCCCCTCAACCTGGGTTGGACTGGGGTGTCTGGGGCCCACAGGAGGAATTGATCCTCGGGGCCCACCCTACAGCTATATGCAAATACCTGTTAGCAGTTATCCCTGTTATAGTGGAGCGTCGACTGTAAAACACAGGCGGCTCCTGCACATCTACTGTGCGCCACCATAACTGGGATGTACAATTACAGTAGTTTACATTATAGGGGTTCTTTGATGAAAACAAGTTATCACCGAATCACAGGTTAGGTAGGTGATATTGACGCGCCCCCTGGGCCGTGGGGTACTCAGTGCCGGGCCGTGGGGTACTCAGTGCCGGGCCGGTCGTTGCTAGGGGAAATGTCACAGTGGCGGTAACCCGGTCCGTGACCCAGAGCGGTCAATAAAAGGGGTTTATTTACAGGGGATTTATAGTTTTTATATTTAATGTTCGTGATGCCACCTGTGGTATGCGGCTATGTACAGCCGCCGCTGCGGAGCTGGGCCTCTGGAGCTGGTGTTTAATGCAGCAGAGTTGGTTTAGCTCTCCACAGTTCGAGCTTAGCTCCAGGGTGTTGCTGGGATGTTATAGATGTTGCTGTAGCAGTTGTGGTACAATGTAGTGCAGGGATGATGGCGCGGCAGTAATTCACGGAGACAGTGGGGTGCAGTCTTCAGCGTTTACTCACAGTTGTTGCAATCCAAGTTGCAGGTACCAGTGTAACTTCCCACGTCATCCTGTGCTTACTCAGGGAGGGGCTCAGCAATCCCTCAGGTAATTCAAGAGCGCTTGTTACGGGTCCAGGAGGTGGAACCTCTGTGCCGCGGTGCAAGGAGGGACCCAGAGGTGCGTAACTAAGTATCAACCCGGAGTGACCCTGGTCGGACCGCGGCAAACGACACCGTAACCAGGGAGGGACCGAGCAGAGGGACCAGGTGCTACTCTGGGGACGACCTTGTAAGAGAGCAAGTGGCTCCCACAGGTCAGACAGCAGGGGATGGACACAACAGGTAGGCAGCAGTCTCTGGGTTAGCTGACGGGTGGTCACGGTACGTGACGGAAGAAGTCTCTTGGCAAGCGGGTAGGTGGTCATGGAAAGTGACAGAGGGAGCCTCCGGGTAGGCTAGTAGGTGGTCACGGCAAGTGACGGCAAGCAGGCTGTAGTCTCTAGGCTGACAGGCAGGTGGTCACGGAAAGTGACAGCGGGAGCCTCCAGGTAGGCTAGCAGGTGGTCACGGCAAGTGACGGCAAGCAGGCTGTAGTCTCTAGGCTGACAGGCAGGTGGTCACGGCATGTGACGGCAGAGCCTCCAGGTAGGCTAGCAGGTAATAGGCGGGTAGCAGACGTGCGCTCCCAGGTGAGCGGGTTTAGCAGGCACGACAGGAAGCAGGCAGGTAACTGGCAGGTGCTTCCTGGAACGAAGGTGGACTTGCCCATAGACAGACTGGCGGAAGAGTGGGGGCACACTGTCGGGCAGGAGGAAAGAGAAGCTGACAGACAGGACTGGTAGTCAGGCTGGCAATGGAACCTGAGGGCTGAAGCAGAGGTAAGTATTCTGTGCAACAACTTTGCTCAGGCACCTCCATTTTGGAGGAGGTGCCTTATATATGGGAGGTCCTCCGGCTATTGGCCGAGGACTCCTTAGGACGCCGGCAGCAGTGGGGAGAGGAGCGCTGGAGGACGCCGCGCCAGGAGCGGGAAGGTGAGAGGGACGGCGTCTCTGCCTAGCAGGGGGCAGAGACGCCGATGCTACAGCGCTTAATGGGACCCCCTTCTGTATGCCTTTCTCAGTCGTCTTCCTGCGCTGGCTCCCACCCTCCTGCCCTGCGCCTCACAATCAGTGTCCCAAGCCGGTAGCCTCGGGTCTTGTCGGGCGACCTGCAGTCCCCTGGACCCTCTGTGGCCACCTTTTCAGCAATGTAATTGTGGCTGTGGCAACTGCACCCTAGAAGTACAGAAGCCTCCGGTTTCTAGCTGAACGTTGCAATTCTCACTAGTTAGGGGCCGGTCCCCTCTGCGGCATGATCCTTCCACGTCCTGGTAGATTCGAGCACACAGGTGGCCTCCAGCACTACCCCTAGGATCCCCTCGTTCCTCCTGTAGCCTTCCTTCCTGCTCCTCTCCTCAGTTTGTCTCACCTCCTGGGCCTCTCAGACTAGGCCCGCTCCGCCTGAGCAGAGCTCCTGCTCCACACACTCTCCTCCTCTGACTGAACTCCACTCCCTTTCCAAGATGGTTCCCTCTTTTATATCACTTCCTTTCCTGTGCTCCCCTGAACTACGTCCTCCACCCACACCCACTACATAGTTCCACCCTTCAGCTAGGGACCAGGAACTGTGCTCTCCCTTAGGAGCAATCTCGCCCTACTCCCACTGAAGTGGAATGTGTTGGATGCAGGTGTTAGTGTCCCGGGCAGCACTCTATCCTTACCCGAGAGTGAGATACCACACCTCTGGGTGAGATGCAGTACCTCTGTGGCGACTGAACCTGCAGGGGCGCCACAATATCATATTGATCGGTGTAATCTGACCATTGGAAACCGCACCGATCAGAAGAATGGGGAACTTTTATCCCTGTCAGGACACTTATCCACATTTTAAAATGCAGCAGCAGGTGGGACGTCTGACCGCAGCTCCATTCATCCTCTTTGAGGCTTCCAGAAAAAAAACAAGAGCAGCCACTGAGGGAATGTATGGATCAGTGATCAAGTCGCACATGAGCTCCAGTCTAATGGGGATAAAAGCTCCACAGTCTGCCGATCGCACGGGTCCCAGCAGTCAGACCCCCACCAATCAATAAGTTATCCTTAGGCCACGTTCACACATCAGTATTTGGTCAGTATTTCACATCACTTATTTGTAAGCCAAAATCAGGAGTGGAACAATCAGAGGAAAAGTATAATAGAAACACGTCACCACTTCTGTATTTATCACCCACTCCTGGTTTTGGCTTACAAATACTGATGTAAAATACTGACCAAATACTGAATGTGTGAATGTGGCCTTAGGATAGGCGATTACTTGTTTTCACCGGAGAACCTCTCTAAGTGTATATTTGCTACTGTGTAATAGACACAGGGCAGGGAAGGCTTAAACGTCAACGTAATTAATCTCTAATAAAGAATCTTCTACTTATTAATATCAGAGAGAACAAGTGACCTCCATACACAACGTAATCTCCTATACAAACACCAATAATACCACATACAAGGAACAAATACCGTCACATCATGACCAGACCACATATTACAACATACAAGGAACAAATACCAGCACACCATGATCAGACCACATATTACCACCACATAGTAACCGAATAATACCACATACAAGGGACAAATACCGCCACACCATGATCAGACCACATAATACCACCACATAGTAACCGAATAATACCACATACAAGGGACAAATACCGCCACATCATGATCAGACCACATATTACCACCACATAGTATCCGAATAATACCACATACAAGGGACCAAAAACCACCACACCATGACCAGACCACATATTACCACCACATAACAACAGAATAATACCACATACAAGGGACAAATACCGCCACACCATGATCAGACCACATATTAGCACCACATACAAGTGACAAATACCGCCACACCATCACCAGACCACATAGTGACTGAATAATAGTACTGGTAATGCAGTGATCACCAGTGACATTATACACAGGAGCTCTGTATACAGTGTATAGTGTACTGGTAATGCAGTTATCACCAATGACATTATACACAAGAGCTCTGTATATAGTGTATAGTGTACAGGTAATACAGTGATCACCAGTGACATTATACACAGGAGCTCTGTATATAGTGTATAGGGTACTGGTAATGCAGTGATCACCAGTGACATTATAAACAGCAGCTCTGTATATAGTGTATAGTGTACTGGTAATACAGTGATCACCAGTGACATTATACACAGGAGCTCTGTATATAGTGTATAGTGTACTGGTAATGCAGTGATCACCAGTGACATTATAAACAGCAGCTCTGTATATAGTGTATAGGGTACTGGTAATGCAGTGATCACCAGTGACATTATAAACAGCAGCTCTGTATATAGTGTATAGGGTACTGGTAATGCAGTGATCACCAGTGACATTATAAACAGCAGCTCTGTATATAGTGTATAGGGTACTGGTAATGCAGTGATCACCAGTGACATTATACACAGGAGCTCTGTATATACACTGTGTTCCAAATTATTATGCAAATAATATTTTCTCAGATTTTCCCAAATTACCTATATGAATTGCAGTCATTGTAATTTTCCAGTCAAATAACTATTAGATTACAATTGAAAGGTTTTTGTACAAACTGCCGATGATAACAGTATATTTTTTAAAAAATAAAACACTCAAACTGCACTCAAAATGCATGTTCCAAATTATTATGCACAGCAGAGTTTTCAACCTTTTCATTTTAATAAAGAACAAAAAATGGTCATTTTTGAAATTATAAGCATTAGCAGGTTATTACAAACTGAAATCAAACAGTTTTCAACTCAAAACTTTATTCTAGGTGATGTTACATTTGCACATAGGACCCCTTGTTCGAAAGGAGCTTCTGAACTCTCTCGTCCATTGAATTTGTCAGGTTTTGGATGGTTTCTGCTTTAATTGTTTTGCATGAGGACAGAATACCCTCCCAGAGCTGTTGCTTAGATGTGAACTGCCTCCCGCCATCATACACACTCCTTTTGATGATGCTCCAGAGGTTCTCAATGGGGTTGAGATCAGGGGAGCATGGCTGCCACACCATAAGTTTGTCCCCTTTTAGGCCCAAAGCAGCCAGAGATGCAGATGTGTTATGTGCAGCATGAGATGGGGCATTATCATGCATGAAATGATCTCGATGGTCCAGATGGATGGAGTGGAGGATGGTTGGTTGATGGACACCCCATGCAAACACGACTACGGCGCCAACAAGGAGGAGGTGGAGTAATGTTTTGGGCTGGAATCATGGGGAGAGAGATTGTCGGCCCTTTTAGGATCCCTGAAGGGGTAAAGATGAACTCCATAATGTATGTTGAGTTTCTCAAACAGCACTTCCTTCCATGGTTCAAGAAGAAGAGCCGTGCATTCCGCAGCAAGATCATTTTCATGCATGATAATGCCCCGTCTCATGCTGCACATAACACATCTGCATCTCTGGCTGCTGTGGGCATAAAAGGGGACAAACTTATGGTGTGGCCCCAATGCTCCCCTGACCTCAACCCCATTGAGAACTTCTGGAGCATCATCAAAAGGAGTGTCTATGATAGCGGGAGGCAGTTCACATCTAAGCAACAGCTCTGGGAGGGTATTCTGTCCTCATGCAAAACAATTGAAGCAGAAACCATCCAAAACCTGACAAATTCAATGAATGAGAGAGTTCAGAAGCTCCTTTCGAACAAGGGGTCCTATGTGCAAATGTTACATCACCTAGAATAAAGTTTTGTGTTTAAAACTGTTTGATTTCAGTTTGTAATAACCTGCTAATGCTTATAATTTCAAAAATGACCATTTTTTTGTTCTTTATTAAAATGAAAAGGTTGAAAACTCTGCTGTGCATAATAATTTGGAACATGCATTTTGAGTGCAGTTTGAGTGTTTTATTATTTTTTTTTATATACTGTTATCATAGGCAGTTTGTACAAAAACCTTTCAATTGTAATCTAATAGTTATTTGACTGGAAATTACAATGACTGCAATTCATATAGGTAATTTGGGAAAATCTGAGAAAATATTATTTGCATAATAATTTGGAACACAGTGTAGTGTATAGTGTACAGGTAATACAGTGATCACCAGTGACATTATACACAGGAGCTCTGTATATAGTGTATAGTGTACTGGTAATACAGTGATCACCAGTGACATTATACACAGGAGCTCTGTATATAGTGTATAGTGTGCATTTACATGTAATACACTGACTCACCAGTGACGTCTCTAGTTGAAGTCCTTCATCTAGCACAGACCGCCATTACTTCTTCCATCCAGGACTTGTCACTGCAGAAAATAACCCACAGTTATCAATAGCTGATCACTTCTCGAGCACATTCCCCACTTATTTCCTGATTTCTACACTACAGTAGATGAAGAAAAAAAGTGACATAGTGCCGCCCTGCACAGTAACAGGATCTCCCTTTTGTTACTCCCCCATGGAGAACAGTATCCTCAAAAGTAAATTATAGTACAGCAATATTGTCCCCTACAGCAATAATGTCCCCATTTGCCACCATAAATTAATACCACATTCTGGCCCCCATGCTGTAATTGTCACCCATCCTGGCCACCTTTATTTAATAATATTCCCCATCCTTGGCTCTCATGTATCTCCCCCACCCATCCTGGGCCTGTATGTATCATCCTCTCTCCCCCCATCATGGGCCCCTATGTAACATCCTCTCCCTAACCATCATGGGCCCCTATGTATCATCCTCTGCCTCCCTATCATGGGCCCCTATGTATCATCCTCACCCCCATCATGTGCCCCTATAAAGCATCCTCTCCCCCCTCATCATGTGGCCCTATATAGCATCCTCTCCCCCATTATGTGTCCCTATATAGCATCCTATCCCCCATCATGTGCCCAAATATAGCATGATCACCCCCATCATGTGTCCCTATATAGCATCCTCTCCCCATCATGTGCCCATATATAGCATCCTCTCCCCCTTCATGTGCCCCTATATAGCATCCTCTCCCCCTTCATCATGTGGCCCTTTATAGCATCCTCTCCCCCATTATGTGCCCCTATATAGCATCCTCTCCCCATCATGTGCCCCTATATAGCATCCTCACCCCCATTATGTGTCCCTATATAGCATCCTCTCCCCATCATGCGCCCCAAAATAGCATCCTCTCCCCCATCATGTGCCCCTATATAGCATCCTCTCCCCCATCATGTGCCCCTATATAGCATCCTCTCCCCATCATGTGCCCCTATATAGCATCCTCTTCCCCATCATGTGCCCATATATAGCATCCTATCCCCCATCATGTGCCCCTATATAGTATCCTCTCCCCCATTATGTGCCCCTATATAGCATCCTATCCCCATCATGTGCCCCTATATAGCATCCTCACCCCCATTACGTGTCCCTATATAGCATCCTCTCCCCATCATGCGCCCCAATATAGCATACTCTCCCCCATCATGTGCCCCTATATAGCATCCTCTCCTCCATCATGTGCCCCTATATAGCATCCTCTCCCCATCATGTGCACCTATATAGCATCCTCTTCCCCATCATGTGCCCATATATAGCATCCTCTCCCCCATCATGTGCCCCTATATAGCATCCTCTCCCCCATCATGTGCCCCTAAATAGCATCCTCTCCCCCATCATGTGCCCTTATATAGCATCCTCTTCCCCATCATGTGCCCATACATAGCATCCTCTCCCTCATCATGTGCCCATATATAGCATCCTCTCCCCCTTCATGTGCCCCTATATAGCATCCTCTCCCCATCATGTGCCCATACATAGCATCCTCTCCCCCATCATGTGCCAATATATAACATCCTCTCCCCCATCATGTGCTCATATATAGCATCCTCTCCCCCTTCATGTGCCCATATATAGCATCCTCTCCCCCATCATGTGCCCATACATAGCATCCTCTCCCCCATCATGTGCCCATATATAGCATCCTCTTCCCCATCATGTGCCCATATATAGCATCCTCTCCCCCTTCATGTGCCCATATATAGCATCCTCTCCCCCATCATGTGCCTCTATATAGCATCCTCTCCCCCATCATGTGCCCCTATATAGCATCCTCTTCCCCATCATGTGCCCATACATAGCATCCTCTCACCCATCATGTGCCCCTATATAGCATCCTCTCCCCCATCATGTGCCCATATATAGCATCCTCTCCCCAATCATGTGCCCATATATAGCATCCTCTCCCCATCATGTGCCCCTATATAGCATCCTCTCCCTCATCATGTGCCCCTATATAGCATCCTTTTCCATATCATGTGCCCCTATATAGCATCCTCTCCCTCATCATGTGCCCCTATATAGCATCCTTTTCCCCATCATGTGCCCATACATAGCATCCTCTCCCCCATCATGTGCCCATATATAGCATCCTCTCCCCATCATGTGCCCCTATATAGCATCCTCTTCCTCATCATGTGCCCCTATATAGCATCCTCTCCCCCATCATGTGCCCCTATATAGCATCCTCTCCCTCATCATGTGCCCCTATATAGCATCCTTTTCCCCATCATGTGCCCATACATAGCATCCTCTCTCCCATCATGTGCCCATATATAGCATCCTCTCCCCCTTCATGTGACCATATATAGCATCCTCTCCCCCATCATGTACCCATATATAGCATCCTCTCCCCCTTCATGTGACCATATATAGCATCCTCTCCCCCTTCATGTGACCATATATAGCATCCTCTCCCCCCCCAATTCCTTCACTACCCTGCCTGTTCATAAAGGAAAAAAAATCTTCTTAACTTTCTGCACACCCCCGACGGCGTCCTCTGCAGGTTCATCCTCATCATGGGCCCCTGTGGTCTCCGCCGTCCATTCAGAGGCTGAACGCTGACAGCAGCCCGCCGGCCGGAGGCCTTTTCAGATCACTGCTATGCACTGCGCACTGACGTCACCGTCCGGCGCATAGCAGTGACGTTCAATGTCCACCAGCCTATCAGAGGCCGAACACTGACGAGCGCAGCCTTGATTGACTGGCGGCCTTTGAACGTCACTGCCATGCGCCGTCTGTGCACAGCGCATAGCAGAGAGTAGATTTTCCTGTAGGCGGCCATCAAGGGGAAAGTATGCGCCGCGCGCTGAGCGTGCTGCGGCCCGTGGTCAGAAAGATCACGGTTACTGGCGGGCCCCCAAAATTTTGGAGGAAAAAGTGCGTCTTATAGTCCGAAAAATATGGTAACTCTTTCTACTTCTTCTTGGCTTCTATTAATATGAATAAAATTATCCATCAACATGATACGCCTAGAACAACCTGCATTCACAATTGTCTTACTCTGAGGGGCTACCTAATACACAGAATTATCCTTAAACGCCAGAAAAATTTGAACATTTTCAATGAGAAGCATTTCTTTGTCTAGGAGTCCTTTCTAGGATATTTTTGAACACCTTCTCGCTGGCACTTGTATGCAGCGTTGGACTGGAGTACATTGGGCCCACCAGAGAAAATCATTATTGGGGCCCACTGTGTAGCTACATAGAAATGCAGTTGTGCTCAAAAGTTTACATACCCCGGCTGAATTTTTCCTTTCTTGGCCTTGTTTCGGAGAATATGAATGATAACAAAAAAACTTTTTCTCCACTCATGGTTATTGGTTGGATGAAGCCATTTATTGTCAAACTACTGTGTTTTCTCTATTTAAATCTTAATGACAACCAAAAACATCCAAATGACCTTCATGAAAATTTCACATACCCCTGTTTTTAATACCGTGTATTCCCCCTCTAACATCAATGACAGCTTGAAGTCTTTTGTGGTAGTTGTGGATGAGGTTCTGTATTTCCTCAGATGGTAAAGCTGCCCATTCTTCTTGGTAAAAAGCCTCCAGTTCCTGTAAATTCCTGGGCTGTCTTGCATGAACTGCGCGCTTGAGATCTCCCCAGAGTGGCTCAATGATATTGAGGTCAGGAGACTACTGAGGTGGCCACTACAGAACCTTCACTTTGTTCTGCTGTAGCCAATGACAGGTCGACTAGGCCTTGTGTTTTGGATCGTTGTCATGTTGGAACGTCCAAGTATGTCCCATGCGCAGCTTCCAGGCTGATGAGTATTTGCTGATAACGTGCTGCATTCATCTTTCCTTCAACTGTTACCAAGCTTCCTGTGCCTTTGTAGCTCACACATCCCCAAAACATCAGCGATCCACCTCCGTGCTTTACTGTAGGAATGGTGTTCCTTTTGTAGCGCCCCGAGGGTTCGGCTGCTACAGGGGTATTGCACCTCTGCCAGAGGTGTGATATTCCACTCCCGGGTAAGGATGGAGTGTGGACCAGGGCTCGTTTAGCTGCATGCATCACACACACCCCATTTCCGAGGGACAGAAATGCAGGCACGACAGAATCTGTCCCTGGCTGGAGTGGGGAGGGGGGAGGAAAACCCAGTGATGTAGGAGCAGATAGGGGTTGGGTTTCTGGGCATAGGTAGGAGCCCATTGGTTGCAAGTCACCTGGGCTCATACACAGAGAGGGAGGTATAAGAGGTGGGCACCATCTTAGAACAGTGTTCAGTCTGAGAGAGGAAGTGACAGAGCAGGGCCTCTGTGGAACTCTGCTCCGGAGGCGGGCCTAGCCTGTGAGGCCAGAGCCAGTAGAAAAGACAGGAACAGAAAGGAAAGGAAGAAAGGAACAGAACACCAAGAGAGGCCCAGAGACACGAAGGCAGAAGGAACCCCAAAGGCCCAGGAGATTGCGGGTGACGGGTTGGCAGAACAGGGTACTGGATCCCAAGTTGGTGGAGGTGACTAATCCTCAGCCAAGGACCGGCGGTCGCGATCATATCTTGGTGCAACCCCTCACTACACCTACTAGAAAGGCACACCACATAGGGTCAGGGAGGTGAGCACGAAGCGCTCTCAAGAGAAGGCCCGCGGGAGCTGGACAGACGTAGTGTCACTGGTGGGGCACGGCCAGAGGAAGGAGTAGAAGTGAGTCCTGTGACACACTCTGGAATTGCCTGGGGGTCGACCGAGCCCCCTGCCTGGTGGACGCAGCACGGCTTGGGCAGTCATTGCCCGTGGAATGACTTGGGACATAAAGAACTGTGAGTAAAGAACTTGAACTGCAATCCCACGTCTCTGTGCTTCATCGCCGCACCAGCACTACTAGTGCTGGGACGCCCGTGCACCATCACTCCCATCATCCACATTCTCTGCCCTGGGGCTGCACTCTTCCCGTGGGGAGTCACACTACCTCAGCTGCATACCCCATCAGCCCCAGCGGTCTGCCTTGCAGCGGCGGTCCACACTGACCGCAATCCACGGGTGGCGTAGTCGGACAATTAACTTAAAGCTTACAAATAGACTGCCACTGGTTTGACCACCCTGAGCCACGGGACCGGGTCGCCGCCACGGAGATTACAACCCCCCCAGAGACCTGGTTCCGGGTACCCCACACACGTGCGCAAACGCGGCCCAGGGGGCGAGTCAACTTTTGGCGTAGTCGGCAGGATCGTTACCAACCCGCCACAAACGGGTATTGCGTGCCTGAAAGAGACTTTGCACTTACCTGAGAGAGGTTCCCCGCCATCCGGAGCAGTTTCCCGCCATCTTCGGTCATTTCCCGCCATCTTCAGCCGTTTTCCCGCCATCGGACGCCATCTTCAGGATGCCGCGCGGGAAGAAGAGGGGCAGGGACGTCAAAAACGCGCGAAGTCCGAAGCCCCGCCCCACGCGCTGACGCCGCACAAGGTCCTGGAAGGAGCCCAGCGAGCGCTGACGTCAGCAGCGCGCGACGCCAGGTCCTCAACGCAGACCATCGCGAGCGGAGCCGCGGCCTACAGAAGAGGATCGCCGGAAGGTAGGCCACGGTCAACCGGGGGGGAGGAAGACATCAGGAACGGAGAGCAAGATGGCGGACCGGCAGCAGACTAAGCTGCCCAGCATCGGCAGTGCCCCAGCCGTCGCGGGTCCCGACTAGCGCCAGGAGAAGACGCGTGACGCAGGAGCTGTCGCGGGAGCAGGTAAGAGGAGTCTCCCTGTCCCGGACGCTGCCAGCGTCAGCCTGCTCCCGGGCCCCCTGGTGGAGCCGCCGATCCCGGGCGCTGCAGACACCGACCTGCTCCAGACCCCGCAACAAGCCCTGCAGCCGAGCCCTCCAGCCCTGGGCACTGCCGCCACCAGCCCGCGCCCAGGCCCAAAGTTGCACCCTCTGACCCCGGGCGTCATCAACAGCGGCCTTCTCCAGACCCCGCCGCAAGGCCTACTGCACCGCAGCGCAAGGGGCGGGTACGCCCTCCACGTCCATGGAGTGGTAGGAGAGGAGGAGCAGTACCACTCAGACCCCGAGTACCAAGAGGACCCGGACGGGTCTGAAGACTACCACCAGGAGGAGCAAGGAGCATCAGGAGGACACCGTTACCAGTGAATGGTAAAGTGTAACTGTACATAGTTACCCGTCAGGGTATGAGAACTGTTAAAGGGACTGTTTCCAGAGAAAGTGTGGTCCCCGTTGGGACTGATATAGAACTGTGTAGAACTTACCCCCTATATCCCTTATCTGGCTGGGGACTGAAAACAGCCATCCCTTTTCCCTAATCTGGCTGGGGACTGAGAGCAGCCATTCCCCTAAGAAGAAAGAACAGCTGGTCGCAAGTTGCACCGCGGCCAGTACCCAAGAATATGTTTACCTAAAAATGTTTTATAATGAAAAGGTTTTATATGCTGCTAAAGTAAAAATGCAAATGTTTGGTAAGGTGTTTTATATGACAAAAGAGTTCCGGTAGTAATCACCATATCTAGTGAAAGAAAAATGTTGAAAAAGAAGAAAGTGTTTCCCATAAAGGGAATTAAATAATGTCATCCGTTTTCTATGTGAAAAGTTTGAAAAAGTATTGCATGTTTTTGAATTGTCTTTGCTCTTTTCCAGCCCGAGGGCGTGCTGTGGTTTACCAGGGGGGAATGTAGCGCCCCAAGGGTTCGGTCGCTACAGGGGTATTGCACCTCTGCCAGAGGTGTGATATTCCACTCCCGGGTAAGGATGGAGTGTGGACCAGGGCTCGTTTAGCTGCATGCATCACACACACCCCATTTCCGAGGGACAGTTGTCACACTGTCACAGAATACTGGAGGTAGGGGGCCTAAGCTGACCCTAAGCTGGGGCCCTGACTAATCCCTCAACCTGGAGGTACTGTTAAAGGTACAGAGGTCCAGGCCGCCAGCGTAACCCCTACCTCCTGAGGATCCCTGCACCTCAGCAATCTAGTCCTGAGAAGGACCCCGATCACAACAATTGGGAACCAGAAATAATATGCCCACACACAGTATTTAGACGAACGAGACAGTACAAGGGAAAAACCAAAACCACCTTGCATACAACTTCTACACAACTACAACAGAGGGAACACCAACGGGAAAGGAGATAAATGATAAAGCGAGGAAAGGGAAAAAACACTTCCAAATACACTTATCTCAGCAACTCCAAACACCACGATCCGCTCTGTAAGTCTGAATGAAAAGCTTTCACCGACACCTCCCAAACAGACCTGCAGGGATATGAAGGAGTCTCACTAAAGAAGCATTGATTGCAGCTGGGCGAGGCTGGACCTCAGCTAGCCCAGAGAGAGAGAGAATTAACTCCTTCACTGCCGAAAAAACACAAAGCACCAACAAGTCAGCTGCGAGAAGTCAGGCTGTGTACTCGTGACGATCTTCGTGGCAACACACCCGTGACAGTACCCCCCCTTCTACGAGGGGCCTCCGGACCCTCAGGGCCAGGTTTATTCGGGTGAGTCGTGTGGAAGGCCCGAACTAATCGGTCTGCGTTAATATCCGACGCAGGAACCCACATCCTCTCCTCAGGACCATACCCCTTCCAATGAACCAAGTACTGAAGGGACCGGCGATTAAAGCGTGAATCAATGACCCTCGATACCTGGAACTCCAAGTTACCATTGACAACCACAGGAGGGGGAGGTAAAGGTGACGGTACCACCGGCGCCACATACCTCTTAAGCAATGATCTGTGAAACACGTTGTGAATTTTAAACGTAGGGGGGAGGTCAAGACGGAATGCCACCGGATTAATAACAGAACTGATTCTGTACGGCCCGATGAACCTGGGACCCAGTTTCCAGGAGGGAACCTTAAGTTTAATATTCCTGGTAGACAACCATACCTGATCGTTCACACTTAGGTCCGGACCAGACACTCTCCTCCTATCAGCCATACGTTTGTATCGGTTCCCCATAGTATTCAGATTCTTCAGCACCCCTCTCCATACTGAAGCGAGAGATGAGGAAAATCGTTCCTCCTCCGGAACCCCCGAAGAGCCCCCCCTACTGAAAGTACAAAACTGGGGGTGAAAACCATATGCCCCAAAAAACGGGGACTTACCAGTGGACTCGCTCCGCCTATTATTGAGAGCAAACTCTGCCAGAGGTAGGAAAGAAGCCCAGTCCTCCTGGTTCTCTGACACAAAACACCGAAGATATGTCTCCAAGCTCTGGTTCATACGTTCCGTCTGACCATTGGTCTGAGGATGAAAAGCCGACGAGAATGACAAATGCATCCCCCGCCGTGCACAAAACGCCTTCCAGAACTTGGACACAAACTGAGACCCCCGATCAGACACCACCTCGGAGGGTACCCCGTGAAGCCTCACAATCTCCCCAATGAACACCTGCGCAAGAGTTTTAGCATTAGGGAGAGCCGGAAGAGCGATAAAATGTGCCATCTTGCTGAACCTGTCCACTACAACGAGTATGACCGTTTTACCCGAAGACGGAGGGAGGTCCGTAATAAAGTCCATAGACAGATGAGTCCAAGGACGCTCCGGGATCTTCAAAGGTAAAAGGGCCCCAGACGGACGGGTATGTGAGGTCTTAGAGCGCGCACAAACCCCACAGGACGCGACAAAAGTTACCACCTCTTTATGTAAGTTAGGCCACCAAAACCGACGCGAGAGGAGATCCACAGTTGCTTTACTCCCCGGGTGTCCTGCAAAAACTGAGTTATGGTGTGCCTCGATCACCTTTTGTCGCAACTGATCTGGAACGAACAGTCTCCCCGGAGGTCCAACAGGGGCGTCCCCCTGAGCCTCCAATATCTCCTCCTCCAGCTCAGAGCATACTGCCGAAACCACCACCCCCTCCTGAAGAATAGGAATCGGGTCGTCCGTATTCCCGGCCCCAGGGAAACTACGAGATAAGGCATCCGCCTTTACATTTTTAGACCCAGGACGATATGTAACGACGAAATTAAACCTGGTAAAAAACAATGACCACCTAGCTTGTCTGGGATTCAGACGTTTAGCGGACTCCAGATATAGCAGGTTCTTGTGATCGGTGATGACGGTGACCAGATGAACTGCCCCCTCCAAAAAATGTCGCCACTCCTCAAAAGCTAACTTAATGGCCAAGAGTTCCCTATTGCCGACATCGTAATTCCTCTCAGCGGACGACAATTTTTTAGAGAAAAAGGCGCACGGATGCCACTTACCAGGGGACGAACCCTGTGACAATACTGCTCCCACCCCTACCTCGGAAGCGTCTACCTCTACAAAGAATGGCTGAGACGCATCAGGTTGAATGAGTATGGGTGCCGAGTCAAAACATTTTTTCAAGGAGGAGAATGCTTGACAAGCCTTGTCAGACCACCTAGAAAAATCCGTCCCCTTTTTAGTCATGTCTGTGAGAGGCTTAACCATGGACGAGAAATTACGAATGAACTTCCGGTAATAGTTAGCAAACCCCAGGAAACGTTGTAGTGCCTTAAGATTCTCCGGCCGATCCCACTCAAGAACTGCCCGCACTTTCCCAGGGTCCATACGAAAACCGGACGCTGAAACCAGGAAGCCTAAAAACTGGAGTTCCTGTACGGCGAACACACACTTTTCCCACTTGGCATACAGTTTATTATCCCGCAAGATCTGTAACACCTGTCTAACGTGCTCCTGATGAGACACCAGATCCGGCGAGTAAATTAAGATATCATCCAGATATATGACAACAAACTGTCCCACCAGGTGGCGAAAAATATCATTAACAAAGTGTTGAAACACCGCCGGGGCATTAGTCAGACCGAATGGCATGACAAGGTTCTCATAATGCCCCTCCGGAGTGTTAAAAGCCGTCTTCCACTCATCCCCCTCCTTCATCCTAATCAGATTGTACGCCCCCCTGAGATCCAACTTAGAGAACCATTTGGCGCCCACGATCTGATTAAAGAGATCGGGAATAAGTGGGAGCGGATACGGATCTCGGACCGTAATCCGATTAAGTTCACGGAAATCCAGGCAAGGGCGTAGGCCTCCATCTTTCTTCTTAACAAAGAAGAACCCCGCGGCCACCGGTGAAGATGAAGGTCTAATATGCCCCTTAGCCAGACTTTCAGAAATATAATCCTTCATGGCCTGCCTCTCAGGACCAGAAAGGTTATACAACCTAGCTTTAGGTAACTTGGCCTCAGGGAGCAGTTTTACAGAACAGTCATACTCGCGATGAGGAGGTAGTTCCTGACACCCATTCTCCGAGAATACATCCTCAAAGTCCGCCAGAAATGGAGGTAAGACCCAAGGAGTAACCGCACCGATGACCGTGTTCATGCAGTTTTTATTACAGAATTTACTCCATTGGCTTATCTCTCTGGTTTGCCAATTAATAACCGGGTTATGCTTAGCTAACCAAGGAAGGCCCAACACTATAGGAGTGGGAAGACCCTCCAACACGTAGCAAGACAACAGTTCTTTATGTATTGCCCCCACTTGAAGTTTTACGCCATGCACAGCTTGCAAAAAACTTCCCTGACCGAGAGGCCTGGCATCGATCGAGAATATGGGGATGGGTTTAGCCAACTCACTCAATCGCATACCTTGAACCCGGGCAAACCGAGCATCAACCAGATTAGCCCCGGCCCCACTATCCAGAAGAACAGATATCCTCTCAGTTCTCGCACCCACCACCACCTCCGCCGGTACGAGAAACTGAGACGAACCTAGGGACGAAATACCTACTCCCAGATTGCCGTCCACCACACAACCTGGGATCAACAGTTTTTTCGACGACTCTTTACTCTGCAAGGGACGGGATGGACACCCCCCAATAAAATGTCCCTTTTTCCCGCAGAGGAAACACCTTCCTGTCTTATGGCGCTCCACCGGTCCCCTTCCCCGAAATGATGTCCCTCCTAATTGCATAGGCTCCTCCGGACTGACCAGGGGAACCACCATATGAGGGGACCTTGTAGGAGGTGGAGACATTACAGGGGGTAGAGTTATCCCGCACCTCTCCCGAAGCCGTCTGTCAACGCGAATGGCAAGGGCCATAGCGGCTTCCAGTGACGCGGGAGAGTCATACTGTGCCAACACATCCTGTAATTTGTCGGATAAACCATGACAAAATTGGCTCCTAAGAGCCGGGTCATTCCACTGGGTGTCCGTGGCCCACCTACGGAACTCCGAACAGAATTCCTCCGCCGGACGATCTCCCTGCTGAATCCTACGTAACTTAGACTCAGCAAGGGAGATCCGATCTGGGTCATCATATACGAGTCCCAGAGCAGCGAAAAACCTATCCACTGACTGGAGAACCGGGGAGCTTGGGGGAAGAGAGAACGCCCAAGATTGTGGGTCCCCTTGTAGGAGCGAGATGACAATTCCCACCCTTTGTTCTTCGCTGCCCGATAACCGAGGCCGCAGCCGAAAGTACAATTTGCATGCCTCCCGGAAAACAAAAAACTTGTCCCGCCCCCCAGTGAACCTGTCAGGGAGAGCTACTTTAGGTTCTGGTCCGGCTTGCTCCAGAGGATGCAAAACCTTGGACCTAACGTCCGCCAGCCCCATGGACAAACTCTGCAACTGCCGAGCTAGACCGGCTACTGGATCCATGGTAGCTGGAGAAAAACTAAGTTGGTCGGTGAAAATGTCACACTGTCACAGAATACTGGAGGTAGGGGGCCTAAGCTGACCCTAAGCTGGGGCCCTGACTAATCCCTCAACCTGGAGGTACTGTTAAAGGTACAGAGGTCCAGGCCGCCAGCGTAACCCCTACCTCCTGAGGATCCCTGCACCTCAGCAATCTAGTCCTGAGAAGGACCCCGATCACAACAATTGGGAACCAGAAATAATATGCCCACACACAGTATTTAGACGAACGAGACAGTACAAGGGAAAAACCAAAACCACCTTGCATACAACTTCTACACAACTACAACAGAGGGAACACCAACGGGAAAGGAGATAAATGATAAAGCGAGGAAAGGGAAAAAACACTTCCAAATACACTTATCTCAGCAACTCCAAACACCACGATCCGCTCTGTAAGTCTGAATGAAAAGCTTTCACCGACACCTCCCAAACAGACCTGCAGGGATATGAAGGAGTCTCACTAAAGAAGCATTGATTGCAGCTGGGCGAGGCTGGACCTCAGCTAGCCCAGAGAGAGAGAGAATTAACTCCTTCACTGCCGAAAAAACACAAAGCACCAACAAGTCAGCTGCGAGAAGTCAGGCTGTGTACTCGTGACGATCTTCGTGGCAACACACCCGTGACAACAGTTCAACGGTGCTCCCATTAGACAGAAATGCAGGCACGACAGAATCTGTCCCTGGCTGGAGTGGGGAGGGGGGAGGAAAACCCAGTGATGTAGGAGCAGATAGGGGTTGGGTTTCTGGGCATAGGTAGGAGCCCATTGGTTGCAAGTCACCTGGGCTCATACACAGAGAGGGAGGTATAAGAGGTGGGCACCAACTTAGAACAGTGTTCAGTCTGAGAGAGGAAGTGACAGAGCAGGGCCTCTGTGGAGCTCTGCTCCGGAGGCGGGCCTAGCCTGTGAGGCCAGAGCCAGCAGAAAAGACAGGAACAGAAAGGAAAGGAAGAAAGGAACAGAACACCAAGAGAGGCCCAGAGACACGAAGGCAGAAGGAACCCCAAAGGCCCAGGAGATTGCGGGTGACGGGTTGGCAGAACAGGGTACCGGATCCCAAGTTGGTGGAGGTGACTAATCCTCAGCCAAGGACCGGCAGTCGCGATCATATCTTGGTGCGACCCCTCACTACACCTACTAGAAAGGCACACCACATAGGGTCAGGGAGGTGAGCACGAAGCCCTCCCAAGAGAAGGCCCGCGGGAGCTGGACAGACGTAGTGTCACTGGTGGGGCACGGCCAGAGGAAGGAGTAGAAGTGAGTCCTGTGACACACTCTGGAATTGCCTGGGGGTCGACCGAGCCCCCTGCCTGGTGGACGCAGCACGGCTTGGGCAGTCATTGCCCACGGAATGACTTGGGACATAAAGAACTGTGAGTAAAGAACTTGAACTGCAATCCCACGTCTCTGTGCTTCATCGCCGCACCAGCACTACTAGTGCTGGGACGCTCATGCACCATCACTCCCATCATCCACATTCTCTGCCCTGGGGCTGCACTCTTCCCGTGGGGAGTCACACTACCTCAGCTGCATACCCCATCAGCCCCAGCGGTCTGCCTTGCAGCGGCGGTCCACACTGACCGCAATCCACGGGTGGCGTAGTCGGACAAGTAACTTAAAGCTTACAAATAGACTGCCACTGGTTTGACCACCCTGAGCCACGGGACCGGGTCGCTGCCATGGAGACTACAACCCCCCCAGAGACCTGGTTCCGGGTACCCCACACACGTGCGCAAACGTGGCCCAGGGGGCGAGTCACTTTCACCATAGGCCTTATTGACCTCTCTCCAAATGTAACGTTTATGGTTGTGGCCAAAAAGTTTGATTTTGGTTTCATCACTCCAAATTACCTTGTTTCAGAAGTTTTGAGGCTTGTCTCTGTGCTGTTTGGCACATTGTAGGTGAGATACTTTGTGGTATTTGCGCAGTAATGGCTTTCTTCTGGCGACTCGACCATACAGCCCATTTTTCTTCAAGTGTCTCCTTATTGTGCATCTTGAAACAGCCACATCGCTAGTTTTCAGAGAGTCCTGAATTTCAGCTGATGTTATTTGTGGGTTTTTCTTTGCATCTCGAACAATTTTCATGGCAGTTGTGGCCGAAATTTTTGTTGGTCTACCTGACCGTGGTTTTGTTTTTACAGAGCCCATGATTTTCCATTTGTTAATCACAGTTTGAACGCTGCTGACTAGCATTATCATTTCCTTGGGTATGTTTTTGTATCCCTTTCCTGTTGTAGCATCGGCGTCTCTGCCCCGTACTAGGCAGGGACGCCGTCCCTCTCACCTCCCCGCTCCTGGCGCGGCGTCCTCCAGCGCTTCTCTCCCGCTGCTTCCGGCACGCGCTCCTTCCCCGGCAGTGTGCTTAGGGCGCCCGCGCTCCCCCTCTCTTATAGGGACCGCGCGTGCCGTCCTAAGAAGTCCCCGGCCAATTGCCATATTTAAGGCACCTCCTCCAAAATGGAGGTGCCCGAGCAATGTTGTTGCAAAGCCTTCACTCTGCTTCAGCCCTCAGGTCCCGTTACCAGTTACCAGCCAGTCACCTGCCAGATTCCTGCTTGTTACCTGCCAGTCACCTGCCGGATTCCTGCCTGTTACCTACCAGTTACCTGCCTGATTCCTGCTTGATACCTGCCTGATATCCGTTTACCTGCTTGCAAGCCTGCGGTCCGACGGTCTGCTTTCCTACACCTGTCAGTCTGTCTATGGACCAGCCTGCTCGCTCACCTGGGAGCGCTCATCTGCTACCTGCCTGCTAGCCTACCTGGAGGCTCCGCCGTCACTTGCCGTGACCACCTGCCTGTCCAGAGACTCTCGCCTGCTCACCTGGGAGCGCTCATCTGCTACCTGTCTGCTAGCCTACCTGGAGGCTCTGCCGTCACTTGCCGTGACCACCTGCCTGTCCAGAGACTCTTGCCTGCTCACCTGGGAGCGCTCACCTGCTACCTGTCTGCTAGCCTACCTGGAGGCTCTGCCGTCACTTGCCGTGACCACCTGCCCGTCCAGAGACTCTCGCCCGCTCACCTGGGAGCGCTCACCAGCCACCTGCCTGCTGTCCTTCTACCCAGAGACTGTCCCTGTCACTTGCCGTGAGTACCCGTCCTCTACCCAGAGACTGTCCCTGTCACTTGCCGTGAGTACCCGTCCTCTACCCAGAGACTGTCCTTGTCACTTGTCGTGACTACCTGCCTGTCTTCCCTGGGAGCCACCCGCTTCCTTACATGGACTGCCCCCTTGTATAGTTGCACAGAGGTTCCACCTCCCAGACCCGTTACAGTTTGCTCGGGCCATGAACCCGGTGGCCCCCAGATCTCCGATCTGCACCAGGAAGTCTTACGTCAGAAAACTCAGCAGGAGGTGGTACTGTCCTATCTACGGTCCGTTAACTCTCGTCTAGGCACATTGTGTGACTTGTCTATGTCTACCTCTGGTCCAGCCGTGCCCATTCCTGCGGTACCGCAATCCAGTCCCTTCATGGTACCCGACTATGGACCTCGGCTTCTGGCACCTCCACGCTTTGCCGGCGAACCTACTTTAGCTCGGGGTTTCATAAACCAGTGCACCCTGCACTTTGAGCTATTGGCATACCAGTTCATCTCCGACCGAGCCAAGGTGGCCTTCATCATGTCCCATCTTACTGGGGAGGCACTGGCATGGCTAAATCCCCTGTGGGAGAGAGGGGATCCCCTGGTGTCAGACCTGCCGTCTTTCCTCGCTGCTTTCCGGAAAGTCTTCGATGAACCTGGACGGAAAACCTCTTCTGCCTCCTCACTGCTACGTCTCCGCCAAGGGAGTCTCACCGTGGGCCAATATGCCATACGGTTCCGCACCCTCGCTTCTGAGCTTGCCTGGGAAAATGAGGCTCTGGTGTCCGTCTTCTGGGAGGGTCTTTCCGGTCGGATTAAGGACGAGTTAGCTGGTCGGGACATTCCTACCACTCTGGATGACCTGGTGTCACTAGCTACCCGGATTGGCATCCGGTTCCAAGAACGTGCCAAGGAGACTACGTGGGAGAAAGACTTTTCTTGCTCTGCTCCTACTTCCCTGAGACCTGCCTCTCAATCAGTCACTCCGCGGGCGCCCTCGCCTGAACCTATGCAGATCGACCAGACCAAGATGGTCAAATCTCGCCAAGAATCTCGCCGAGCCGAGGGAAGCTGTTTCTATTGTGGCAGTATGGAGCACTTCATCCGTTCCTGCCCGGAGAAGCCGGGAAACGCCAGTGTCTAGGACCGCTCGGAGAGGTCGTCCTAGACAATAGTAAGCCCTCTCCGTCTCTGACTTTACCGGTCTCTATTGCTTGGGGAGAAAACCGTCACTTTGAACTTGCCCACCTGGATTCTGGAGCTGCTGGAAACCTCATCTCCCAGTCTCTGGTAGAGAGATACCGTATTCTCACCAAGTCCCTGGCTGAACCATTATCAGTTGCCTCCGTGGATGGAAGACTTCTCTCGGAGACCATCCTGCTCGTCACTGAACCCATTACCCTGCAGGTGGGAATGCTGCACTCTGAGGAAATCTCATTCCATGTGTTGTCCGGACTTTCTCACTCCCTGTTGCTAGGTCTACCTTGGCTCCAGACACACGAACCCGTATTGAACTGGCGATCCGGTGAAGTACTCCGATGGGGTCCAGACTGCCATAGGACCTGCCTGGTTCCGGTCCGCCCAGTTCGCCCTCCGCCTACTCCAGCTAATTTACCAGGTCTCCCGGCTCCTTACTGGCCCTATGCGGACGTCTTCGGTAAGAAGGAAGCAGAGACGTTGCCACCCCATAGGCCATATGACTGCCCGATCGACCTGGTACCTGGCACCACTCCTCCCCGTGGGCGTATCTACCCGTTGTCTGCAGCCGAGACCCGGGCCATGTCTGAGTACATTGAAGAGAATCTGGCTAGGGGATTTATCCGGAAATCTACCTCCCCGGCTGGAGCCGGATTCTTCTTTGTCAAAAAGAAAGACGGCTCGCTACGCCCCTGTATTGACTATAGAGGACTCAATCAGATCACGGTTAAAAATAAATACCCCCTTCCGCTCATCTCTGAGTTATTTGATCGTCTTAAAGGCGCCAGGATCTTCTCCAAGCTGGATCTACGTGGAGCTTATAACCTGGTCCGTATCCGTCAGGGAGACGAGTGGAAAACAGCATTTAATACCCGGGACGGACACTATGAGTACCGTGTGATGCCCTTCGGTCTCTGCAATGCTCCCGCCGTCTTCCAAGAACTGGTCAACGACATCTTCCGTGACCTTCTTTACTCCTGCGTGGTGGTATACCTGGACGACATCTTGGTCTTCTCTCCGGATCTTCCCACACACCGGAGGGATGTTCGTCAGGTCCTGCTTAGGCTCAGGCAGAACCACCTCTATGCTAAATACGAGAAGTGCCTTTTTGAGCAGACCTCTCTTCCTTTCTTGGGCTATGTTATCTCCCAGACAGGCTTGCGAATGGATCCCGAGAAGCTCTCTGCTGTCCTAAAGTGGCCCCGTCTGGAGGGCTTGAAGGCGATACAGCGATTCCTGGGCTTCGCTAATTACTATCGTCTCTTCATTCCTCACTTCTCGTCACGGACTGCGCCCATATCTGCGCTCACCCGTAAGGGAGCAAATCCCAAGGTATGGTCATCCGAAGCTGAGGAGGCCTTCCTTTCCCTGAAACAAGCCTTCTCCTCTGCCCCTGTGCTGCACCGTCCGGACTGCAACAAACAGTTCTACCTGGAGGTTGATGCCTCCTCCTCTGGAGCCGGAGCAGTGCTCAGCCAGAAGTCTTCCTCCGGGAGAATGGTAACCTGCGGCTTTTTCTCTAAAATCTTCTCCTCCTCTGAGCGCAATTACTCCATTGGAGACCGAGAACTGCTTGCCGTTAAATTGGCGCTGGAGGAGTGGCGTTACCTGCTTGAAGGGGCTCTATACCCGGTGATCATCTATATGGATCACAAGAACCTGGCATATCTCCAAAATGCCCAGAGACTTAATCCACGTCAAGCCCGGTGGTCTTTGTTCTTTGCCCGCTTCGATTTCATCCTTCATTTCTGCCCGGTGGACAAAAATGTCAAAGCTGATGCCTTGTCCCGATCCTTCCTGTCCTCCGACCAAGAGGAGGAGCCTATGCACATTATCGACCCCTCCAAGGTGATGAATGTGGCCCCCTTGGATTTGACTCGTCTTCCACCCGGCAAGACGTTCGTGGCGCCTCCAGACCGTGAGAGGGTTCTTCGCTGGGGTCATTCTTCTAAACTAGCTGGCCATGCCGGCCAAAAGAAGACCTTCCTACTCATTTCCCGGCATTACTGGTGGTCTACCCTGCGTAAGGATGTGGTAGACTTCGTCTCTGCCTGTTCATCTTGTGGCCGCAACAAAATTCCCAGACACTTACCAGCTGGTCATCTCCTGCCGCTTCCCATACCTGTTGCTCCGTGGCAACACATCGCTATGGACTTCATTACCGATCTTCCTGTCTCTGCCGGGTGTAATGTCATTTGGGTGGTCGCGGACCGCTTCTCTAAAATGGCCCACTTCATTCCCCTGCCTGGTCTTCCGTCTGCACCTGAGCTGGCTAAGGACTTTATTCGCCATATCTTCCGTCTCCATGGCCTACCCCTCCACATCGTGTCGGATCGAGGGGTTCAGTTTACCTCACGCTTCTGGAGAGCCACATGTAAACTGCTGGACGTCCGCTTACCACCCTCAGTCCAATGGTCAAGTGGAGCGGATCAATCAGATCCTTACCAGCTATCTCCGGCACTTTGTTAATGCCCACCATTCTGATTGGGTGGACCTCCTTCCTTGGGCCGAGTTCTCTTATAATAACCACGAGAGCGAATCCTCTTCCAAGTCCCCGTTCTTTATTGTCTATGGCCAGCACCTCCGGATTCCGCTCCCTGTCTCCGTTTCTGTGGACAACCCTGCTGCGGAGTCTCTTGTCAGCGAATTTTCTACTATTTGGGAGAGTACCAGGTCCGCTCTTCTTCTGTCCTCTGAGCGGATGAAGAGATATGCTGATAAGAGACGTCTGGATCCGCCTCAATTCCGTCCGGGAGACAAGGTTTGGCTCTCGTCCAAACATGTGCGGCTCAAAGTACCCTCCTTCAAGTTGGGCCCTCGATTCATCGGTCCCTTCGAAGTCCTCAGGCAAATTAACCCTGTGGCCTACAAATTAAAACTCCCGGCCACCCTACGGATTCCCAACTCCTTCCACGTATCTCTCCTCAAACCCGTTGTCTTTAACTCTTTTTCCAATAATCCAGGTGCCCCTCCTGCTCCGGTTTCCGCTGATGACATCTTTGAGGTAGAGAGTATTCTGGCCTCCAAGAGGGTAAGAGGAAAGACCTTTTTTCTGGTAGATTGGAGGGGGTTTGGTCCTGAGGAGAGAACTTGGGAACCCAGGGAGAACATCAACGCCCCGCTTCTCCTTGAAAAATTTCTTTCTGGCCAAAAAAAGAGGGGGCCTAAAGGGGGGGGTACTGTAGCATCGGCGTCTCTGCCCCGTACTAGGCAGAGACGCCGTCCCTCTCACCTCCCCGCTCCTGGCGCGGCGTCCTCCAGCGCTTCTCTCCCCGCTGCTTCCGGCACGCGCTCCTTCCCCGGCAGTGTGCTTAGGGCGCGCGCGCGCGCGCTCCCCCTCTCTTAAAGGGACCGCGCGTGCCGTCCTAAGAAGTCCCCGGCCAATTGCCGGAGGACCTCCCATATTTAAGGCACCTCCTCCAAAATAGAGGTGCCCGAGCAATGTTGTTGCAAAGCCTTCACTCTGCTTCAGCCCTCAGGTCCCGTTACCAGTTACCAGCCAGTCACCTGCCAGATTCCTGCTTGTTACCTGCCAGTCACCTGCCGGATTCCTTCCTGTTACCTACCAGTTACCTGCCTGATTCCTGCTTGATACCTGCCTGATATCCGTTTACCTGCTTGCAAGCCTGCGGTCCGACGGTCTGCTTTCCTACACCTGTCAGTCTGTCTATGGACCAGCCTGCTCGCTCACCTGGGAGCGCTCATCTGCTACCTGCCTGCTAGCCTACCTGGAGGCTCCGCCGTCACTTGCCGTGACCACCTGCCTGTCCAGAGACTCTCGCCTGCTCACCTGGGAGCGCTCATCTGCTACCTGTCTGCTAGCCTACCTGGAGGCTCTGCCGTCACTTGCCGTGACCACCTGCCTGTCCAGAGACTCTTGCCTGCTCACCTGGAAGCGCTCACCTGCTACCTGTCTGCTAGCCTACCTGGAGGCTCTGCCGTCACTTGCCGTGACCACCTGCCTGTCCAGAGACTCTTGCCTGCTCACCTGGGAGCGCTCACCTGCTACCTGTCTGCTAGCCTACCTGGAGGCTCTGCCGTCACTTGCCGTGACCACCTGCCCGTCCAGAGACTCTTGCCCGCTCACCTGGGAGCGCTCACCAGCCACCTGCCTGCTGTCCTTCTACCCAGAGACTGTCCCTGTCACTTGCCGTGAGTACCCGTCCTCTACCCAGAGACTGTCCCTGTTACTTGCCGTGAGTACCCGTCCTCTACCCAGAGACTGTCCCTGTCACTTGTCGTGACTACCTGCCCGTCTTCCCTGGGAGCCACCCGCTTCCTTACATGGACTGCCCCCTTGTATAGTTGCACAGAGGTTCCACCTCCCAGACCCGTTACACCTGTGTTATACAGTTCAACTACCTTTTCCCGTAGATCCGTTTACAATTCTTTTGCCTTCCCCATGACTCACAATCCAGAAATCAGGGGCTGGATGAAAGATGCAAGAGTCTGTCTGGATCTCAGAAACTCACTCAGCTTTTATGCACACATACTGATTACAAGCAAACAGGTCACAGGTGAGGATGTTACCTTTAGTAGCCATTCAAACCCATTTGTGTCAAATTCTGTGCATGCTATCAGGCCAAAATCACCAGGGTATGTGAACTTTTGGTCAGGGTCATTTGGATGTTTTTGGTTGTCATTAAGATTTAAAAAGAGAAAACACAGTAGTTTGACAATAAATGGCTTCACCCAACCAATAACCATGAGTGGAGAAAACGTTTTTTGTTATCATTCATATTCTCTGAAACAAGACCAAGAAAGGAAAAATTCTGCTGGGGTATGTAAATGACGCGCCCCTGGGCCTGTGTCGCGCTGCGTTGCGCACGCGGGAGCTTACCCGGAGCCGGATCTCTTGAGGGTTGTAGTCTCGTGGCGGTGACCCGGTCCGTGCCCAGGGAGTCAAACTGAGCGGCGATGTAACAGCGGTAGATGTAGGACGACTACGCCACCCGTTGAATGCAGCTATGGAGCTGCCGCTGCAGGACAGTCCGCTGAGGCCGGTGGATGGATGGTGCAGCGTAGATGGTATAACCCCCAACAGGAGGGGTATGGCCTCAGGGCAGCAGATGTGGATGATGGGGTAGCAGGAACCACTCAGAGACGGTGCGGTGTAATTCAGGGTCTTTACTGGTAACAACGATAGACCCTCCCGGAGTACTTGCTAGTGAACGGGGCCTGGTCAGTCCTTGAGCAGATGGGATCTCCCCTGGCCAGGCGGAGTTGTAGGCCTCCCAAACTGACTGTACTCTTCTGGCTACCTTGCTAGAAGCGGATATAAGTAGCCCACGTCCCTGAGTGTACCGTGTGGTGCTCACCCGTATGGCCGGTGACTCGGGGCCTTCTAATGGCTTCCGCTCCACGATGGCGGTGCTGGTCCCACGCGTGTGACCGTGCCTTCGGGTTTCTGGGCCTGAGGACCTGAAATCCCCTGCCGGTCGGCTTCTGCTGCTGGGTAAGAGTTAGTCCCCACAGCCTCGGACGCCGGGTCCGGTAAGAAAGCTTCTCAGTCAGGGCGAGCTCTGCAGCTGCCAGCCCCTGCTGTTTCTTGTCTCTACTCTCCTTGACTGACTAACCCTGCTTCAGCCCCGGGTTTATATAGGGGAAGGTCTTCCCCTCCCAAGACTGGGCAGGAGGTGTGGCATGCACAGGATCCCTGGCCAAGAGACCTCCCACCTGCTCTCAGACATAACATTGCTTGTTACTGTGGAAACCAGACCCCTGGGGTGCCACATTCCCCCCTAGTGAAATTTAGTACTCCGGGACTAAACATATTTTAGAAAAACATAACAAGATATAACAATAACAATACAATAAAGAAACACATAAAGGTGGTCATGGCATGTCCGTAACCGGGTGCAGTCTTTGAAGAAACAAAGGTGTCCATTTCACCAAAACAGGGAGACGTAACCAGGTAGGGGTCTGTCCTACCCCGAGTCCTTAACAGTCTCTAGTCCATCCTGGGTTACGCTCCAACTAATTGTACAAGGATTCCCGGTAGATCCACCAAGGATTCCTAAAAATAACTAGAAACACAAAATTATACACAAGCAACAATACACAGGTAAACATAAATAAAACAATTTATACACTTTAAATCCTCCAGCGTGCGGGTAACTGGCCTCTAGTGGCCCTAGTGGACCTACGGAGCTGACTGTCTAGCCCTGAACTACAGGGTGTAGGAGCTGTCAAGGGTAAACTGGGCAGCTGTCTACCGGCTCTTTGGCTCACTAGGGATATGGCAGGCTCACTGCAAGCAGAGGGTTGATCCTCCTGGTCTGCGGGTGTGGGGTCTTCTGCCTCCTGGACCGGCTGTTCTTCCAGCTCTACCTGTTGCTCCGTAGGTGCTTGGGATGCTGGTTGGAGGAAGGTGAGTACGGGTACCACAACTGCACCATCGACTTGAGTCCAAGACCGAGGGAAGTCCCCGAGCACAGTACTAACCATATCTTCCCTTTCCTCTACGGGTCGATGGTCTTCTTGTTCCTCTTCAGGGTTCCTCAGTTGTTCGGGACACTTCTTCAGGTGGTCCCGGGATTCAATGGCTGTAGTTTCCCCTCCGTCTTTACTGATGGTACAAACCTTCGGGTTCTCGTGGCTTGAGGGCAGTACGGTGTACGGGTCCTTCTCCCACTGGTCGTCCAACTTGTGGAGCCGTCTCTTCCTCTTCAAGACCTGCTCTCCGGGTACCAGGGGAACAGCGGGAGCATACTGGTTGTAAGTTTTCTCTTGTCTTTCCCTAGCCTGACAGAGACTTCGCTCCACGCTCTCCTGTACTCTCCGGTACTGCTGCTGCCTCTCTGTGTCCCAGTCTGCTTCTGGTGAAGTGTCCTCGGGTGTCAGGACTCCCATTTCCAGGTCAACAGGTAACTTACCAGGTCTTGCCTTCATTAGGTAAGCCGGGGTACAGTTGGTGGAACCTACCGGGATGTGGTTGTATAGGTCCACCAGATCGGGCAGCTTCTCAGGCCACAGACTGCGTTCTTCCAGGGGCAACGTTTTCAGAAGATCCATTACCACCTGGTTCATTTTCTCACAAAGTCCATTAGTTTGCGGATGATAGGGTGTCGTCCTTATCTTCCGGCAGCCATACAGAGTGCAGAATTCTTGAAAGACCTCCGCTTCAAAGGCAGGTCCCTGGTCTGTCAACACTTGGTCCGGGTACCCGTGTGGACGGCAGAAATGCTGCTGGAAGGCTCTCGCTGCTGTTCGAGCTGTTAAGTCCTTGACGGGGACGACAACCAAGAACCGGGAGTAGTGATCCACGATGGTTAGTGCGTAGACGTAGCCACTTCTGCTTGGGGTCAGTTTTACATGATCCAAGGCTACCAGTTCCAACGGCTGCCGGGTGACGATGGACTGCAGGGGAGTCTTCTGGCTGGCACGGTCCTTCCTTCTTAGGTTGCACGGGCCACAGTCTCTGCACCACTTCTCAATGGTTCCCCTCATGCCTACCCAGTGGAATCGCTCGTGCAGCAGGAACTCCAGCTTCTTCCACCCGAAGTGTCCAGCTCCGTCGTGGTATGCCTCCATCACCATGGCTGCGTCTCTTCGTGGCACCACTACTTGCCAGAGTAGTTCATGCGTCCGGGAGTTAACCATTCTGCGGCACAACTTCCCCTTGTAAAGGAACAGTCGACTCCTCTCTGCCCATAGTTGTTTGGCTTCTTCCGGAGCGTCTGGTTCAAGGCAAGCCTCCGGGCGAGTCAGCATCTCCTTCACCAGTCGGACGGCAGGGTCGCTGTCTTGCGTTTCCGCCCAGTTGTAGTGAGGTAAGGGGTTCAACGTAGCAGCCTGCTTACTCCTTACCCGGTGGGAGTACTGGATAGTCCCATGACGGTGGAACGCAGGGAGTTCAACTTCTTCCAGTCCCTCCGGATCTTCTCCTTCGTCCGGCAGGTTGGGCATCCTGGACAGGGCGTCCGCGTTGGTATTGGAGCGTCCGGCCCGGTATTTGATTGTGAACTCGTAGTTGGACAGACGGGCCATCCACCTCTGCTCCAGGGCACCGAGTCTTGCCGTGTCCAGGTGTGTCAACGGGTTGTTATCCGTGTACACGGTGAACCGGGAAGAAGCGAGGTAATGCTTAAAGCGCTCGGTGACTGCCCATACTACGGCCAGGAACTCTAGCTTAAATGAGCTGTAATTCTCGGGGTTCCTTTCGGTGGGTCGCAGCTTTCGGCTGGCGTAGGCGATTACTCGTTCCTTCCCCTGCTGGATCTGGGACAGTACGGCTCCTAGCCCGATGTTACTGGCGTCGGTGTAGAGGATAAAGGGCTGGCTATAATCCGGGTACGCCAGGATTTCGTCCCCCGTGAGGGCCATCTTCAGCTGGCGGAAGGACTCTTCTTCCAGCTCCTCCCATTTGAAGGGCGGCTTCTGGTTCTTGGCCTTCCGGGACTGGCCTATCAGGAGGTCCTGCATAGGTGCTGCCTTTTTGGTGAATCCGGGAATAAACCTTCGGTAGTAGCCTACCAACCCGAGGAACTGCCGCACTTCTTTTACGCTGGAGGGGCTTGGCCATTCCTTAATTGCGGTGATCTTATCAGGGTCGGGAGCCACTCCGTCAGCGCTCACCACGTGTCCCAGGTACTGCACCTTTGGTTTCAGGAGGTGACACTTGGAGGGTTTCATCTTTAGGCCGTAACTCGCCAGAGCTTCGAACACTTCCGCCAGGTGTTTCAGGTGGTCCTCATACGTCTTGGAATATATGATGACATCGTCCAGGTACAACAGGACCGTCTCGAAGTTTCTGTGGCCCAGACAACACTCCATTAGTCGTTGGAAGGTTCCTGGTGCGTTGCAGAGTCCGAACGGCATGCAGGTGAACTCGCTAAGTCCCATCGGGGTGGTGAATGCGGTCTTCTCCCGGTCCGCCTCTGCTACAGGAACCTGCCAGTACCCGCTAGTGAGATCCAAGGTAGAGAAGAAGTTAGCAGATCTTAAAGCAGCCAATGACTCCTCTATCCTTGGTAAGGGGTACGCATCCTTGTGTGTGATACGGTTGATTTTCCGGTAATCTACACACATCCTCATGGTGTTGTCTTTTTTTCTGACTAAGACTAGTGGAGCTGCCCAGGGGCTACAGCTATCCCTGATCACCCCAGCCTCCTTCATGTCTCTAAGCATCCCCTTGGCGTGTTGGTAGTGTGCAGGGGGTACGGGTCGATACCTCTCTTTTATGGGAGGATGGTCTCCCGTGGGGATGTGGTGTTCTACCCCCTTGACTCGCCCGAAGTCTAACGGGTGTTTACTAAACACTCTCTCGTACTCTTGAACCACCCGATAGACTCCCTGTTTCTGATGTGAGGGAGTGGAGTCAGTACCCAAATGTAGTTGCTGACACCAGTCCTCCATTGTTTTCTTAGAGCCGTTACCTTCCTCCGGGTGAGATGGAGGCAAGGGTTCCACAGATTGTATAGCATTTTGGTTAATGGTATATAATTTGGCTAGTGTGGCATACCGGGGCAGGTACACTTCCCTCTTCCCGATATTGATTATGCGAACGGGCACCCTCCCATGGCGTACATTAACCACCCCCCGTGCTGTCAAGATGGTGGGCCTACTGTCTGAGTAAACTGGTTCTACCATTGCCTGGTAATCTCTACCTCTCAGACCAATAGCTGCCCGGCACCATATCATCATTTCACTTTTTGGGGGCATGGCAATAGGAAAAGGGTCACACATTCTTACGCTACCAATCTCACCGCCGGAGAGTTCCACCTGTTGCCGTCGCATCAGTGCCCGGATCTCTTTCTGGAGCACCCGCTGCTCGCCGGAGCTGGCGTTCTTGGCAACCTGCTGTAAAAGGAAAATCACCTCTGCAAGACAATTTTCAATTACATTAGTTCCTAGAGTTATTTTTGGGTGACTCTCATGTTTGTCAATATCTACAATGATCAGTCCCTGTGCTGCCAGTTCGACTCTACCGATTTTGATGGTCACCTCTTTAAATCCGATCTGTGGCACGGGCTGGCCATTGCTGGCGATGATACTCAAGTCGTCGTCAGGGTAGCGGGTAATATCCGAGTCATTCCAGTACTGCTTAAAGAGCACGTACGGGATGGTGGTGACCTGTGACCCGGTGTCCAGTAGGGCACTCATGGGAATGCCATCCAGTACCACAGGCAAGACTGGACGTCCTCCCACATATCTGTCGCGCCAGTTCGATGGGCCTGGTGATCTTTTTCCTGGGGGTTGGCCCTCTACCCCAGGTTGTGCCCGTTTAAAGAACAGTACCTTGCCATATGTCCAGGTTGATTGCAGCGGCGGCAGATGGGTCGTTCGTCCTCGCTGTATCGGTCACTGGGTCTTCCTCTGGCCGGTGGGGTCCTCCTTGGTCGACGCCACGGGATGTCCTCCGGTCCGGATGCCAGCTGGATCTTCCCTGGGGTGGAAGCCTGTAAAGACTGCACAGTTCGGGTTAGCGCAGCAACGCTCTTAGCTAGCTCTTGGACCTGATGGTGAAGGTCTGGAGCCGGGTCATTGTCCAAAGCCTACGCATCAGCTCCCACAGGCCCTGCCGACAAGGGCGCCGCCTCCTGGTGGTAAGTGATAGCAGGGCGCTTGTGGGTCACAACGCCACCCGGTGCCGGTTCTCGGAGCACCCGGATGGCTCTGTCCTTGAACTGTGCAAAGCCCAGATGGGGATCCTGTAAGGCCATTGCCCGCAACTGGGTTCGGTGGGTATTACAATACAGTCCCTCTATAAACTGTTCGGTCAACAGCCTGTCCTCGTTTCCCACTCCATCAGGGTCGGTCTGCTTAATGGCCCTCAGGGCCTCTTGTAGGTTTAGTGCATAGTCCCTTATACTCTCATGCGCTCGCTGCTTGCACCCGTAGAATCTAAGCTTAATCTCGGCTGAGGTGCGGGTATCAAAGGTGTCCTTCAGCCGGGTTAGTATCCCTGCGACAGTCTTCCTCCCAGGTGGCCAGGATTTTACTTCCCTTTTGGCTGCCCCGGTTAGTTGGGCCACCAGGATGCTCACTTTTTGCTCTTCTGTGAGGGGGTACACCTGGAAGAGGCTATCCAGCTTTTCTCTAAAGTCATGCAGGGTATGTGACTCCCCTGAGTACTGGGGTAGCCAAGCTGCTCCCGGGATATAGGGCATGGTGAAGGGCATAACTGCAGCAGCGGTAGCGCTGGCGGGGGTTGAGGCAGTGAAGCTCTTCTCCGTATCCGACATCTTCCTCCCCCCTAGTGGACCGTGGCCTACCTTGCGATGATCCTGTTCCGTAGGCCGCGGCTCCGCAGTGGATCGTCAGGGTTGAGGACCTTCCGTCGCGCTCCTGTGACATCGGCGTCTGCTGGGCTCCTTCCAGGACCTTACGCAACGTCCGGACGTGAGGCGGGGCTTCAGTTCTCGCGCGCTTTCGGAGTCCACGCCCCTCTTCTTCCCGCGCGGCGTCCTCAAGATGGCGTCCAATGGCGGGAAAACTCCACGGATGGCGGGAAGAAGGCAGAAGATGGCGCCGGATGGCGGGAAACTTCACCGATGGCGGGAAGAAGGCTGAAGATGGCGCCGGATGGCGGGAATCTTCACCACTGGTAAGTTTGAAAAGTCTCTTTTTCAGGCACGCAGTACCCGGTGGTTGCGGGCACGAAATCCTGCCGACTACGCCAAAGTTGACGCGCCCCTGGGCCTGTGTCGCGCTGCGTTGCGCACGCGGGAGCTTACCCGGAGCCGGATCTCTTGAGGGTTGTAGTCTCGTGGCGGTGACCCGGTCCGTGCCCAGGGAGTCAAACTGAGCGGCGATGTAACAGCGGTAGATGTAGGACGACTACGCCACCCGTTGAATGCAGCTATGGAGCTGCCGCTGCAGGACAGTCCGCTGAGGCCGGTGGATGGATGGTGCAGCGTAGATGGTATAACCCCCAACGGGAGGGGTATGGCCTCAGGGCAGCAGATGTGGATGATGGGGTAGCAGGAACCACTCAGAGACGGTGCGGTGTAATTCAGGGTCTTTACTGGTAACAACGATAGACCCTCCCGGAGTACTTGCTAGTGAACGGGGCCTGGTCAGTCCTTGAGCAGATGGGATCTCCCCTGGCCAGGCGGAGTTGTAGGCCTCCCAAACTGACTGTACTCTTCTGGCTACCTTGCTAGAAGCGGATATAAGTAGCCCACGTCCCTGAGTGTACCGTGTGGTGCTCACCCGTATGGCCGGTGACTCGGGGCCTTCTAATGGCTTCCGCTCCACGATGGCGGTGTTGGTCCCACGCGTGTGACCGTGCCTTCGGGTTTCTGGGCCTGAGGACCTGAAATCCCCTGCTGGTCGGCTTCTGCTGCTGGGTAAGAGTTAGTCCCCACAGCCTCGGACGCCGGGTCCGGTAAGAAAGCTTCTCAGTCAGGGCGAGCTCTGCAGCTGCCAGCCCCTGACTCGTAGTAGTATTGCTTCTGCTGTTTCTTGTCTCTACTCTCCTTGACTGACTAACCCTGCTTCAGCCCCGGGTTTATATAGGGGAAGGTCTTCCCCTCCCAAGACTGGGCAGGAGGTGTGGCATGCACAGGATACCTGGCCAAGAGACCTCCCACCTGCTCTCAGACATAACATTGCTTGTTACTGTGGAAACCAGACCCCTGGGGTGCCACATAAACTTTTGAGCACAACTGTAAATACAAGACCACCAATTGTGTGGTAAAACACGCTAATATCAGCGTATAATATAAGATAGTACACTTAATGTTAGAGAAAGAGCTTGCGTCACATTTTTGGTGCAAACTCAATGATAAATGTACCCTGGTGTTTACTAACCGCTAAACCAATGTTTTATTGCACCAGCGGAGTGGAAGGGATTTTATGACATCTCATCCATACGCTGAGAAAATCCACGACGTGAATTGACCGGCGCTGCGGATTTGACATCACGTGTCAATTTATGCTGTGGATATTCACCTTCGATTTCATCCTTTGCAATACAAAGGAACAGGTCAATGGTAAAGGTGCATCATTGCGTAGTAGTAAAAGCAGCAATATCTGCACAATATCTGGGTGGATATTACCACTGTTCATTTGCTGTGGGAATTCCATTGTAGAAATTAAGCAGCAAATACATTATGTGAATAGAGCCACTAATAGTGGTGGGGGTCCTAAATCAGTTATGTATGACACTGGAGTGAGAGCAAAATAGCTTTCCCTCACATCCCTTGTACACTTTTTACGGAAATCTTTCTGCCACCTATAAGGCCATAACTTTTTATGATGGGCCTCATTTTGTTAGTAGTGGAAGAAGAAAACTGAGTGATACAGGGAGAGGGGGCTCAGTGAGGGGTGATATAGGGGTAGGGGGTGCAGTCAGTCAGCGGTGAAAGAGGGGGAGGGGGCACAGTCAATCAGGGGTGATACAGCGAGGGGGGGCTCAGTCAGTCAGGGGTGATACAGAGGGTGAGGGCTCAGTAAGTCAGGGGTGATACAGGGAGAGGGGGCTCAGTCAGTCAGGGGTGATACAGGAGGGGGCATAGTCAGTCAGGGGTGATACAGGGAGAGAGGAGGCTCAGTCAGTCAGGGGTGATATAAGGAGATGGGGCTCAGTAATTCAGGAGTGATACAAGAGGAGGGGGCACAGTCAGTCAGGAGCGATACAGGGGGAGGGGGCACAGTCAGTCAAAGATGATACACAGGGAATGGGTGCAGTCATTCAGGGGTGATACAGGGAGAAAATGCTCAGTCAGTCAGGGGTAATGCAGGAAGACGGGGCTCAGTCAGTCAGGGCTTACTCACTGCTAGGCTGGAGGGAACCCTCCTTCAATCATTGCAGCTGTAGTAGAGAGTCCTATAACTCCCTCTCCTGCTTACATTGTGGGGAAGAGGAGCGCGTGTTATGGATGACAGCACAGCTCATTATCTGAGCTTTGCTGTACAGCCGGGGAGAAGAGGACACAATGAAAGCTCACATTGATTGGCTGCCCTGCTTGTTCAATGCAGGGAAGAGCGGTGACATAAAAAGTAATCAGGGCGCAACAACACTTTGTTACTTACAAATAGTGAGCCGCAGTCTACAGCAGGCGAGAGTGTCTTCAATGCCGTCAGTGACGCGTGCAATGCTCTCCTGGGTTGTCTAACTCTGGGAGGAGCTGCAAGGAGTAGTGACGTAGAGGCTGGGAGAATGTCCTGCTTGCAGCTCCTCCCAGAGTTAGACAACCCAGGACAGCAGTGAGTGTATCAGACTGCGGCTCACTATTTGTAAGTAACAGAGCGGTTAGTATGCCTCTGGTGAGCCATTCTGACCCGGCATGTCCTCCTCCCCCACATATTACATATATAGCCAAGTTCCCCTCTCCCACATATAGCATATAGCATATATAGTCAAGTCCCCCTCCCCCACATATAGCATATATAGTCAAGTCTCCTTCCTCTATTTATAGCCTATATCCGGGGCTGGCTCCAGGTTTTTGTGGTCTTTGGGCGAAAGAGTCTCAGTGGGCCCCTTTAACACATACCACCATTGATGCACAGATACAGAGGAGAAATATAGGTATGCAACACAGGGCCCAGCCTGCCCCCTCATCCTTCACATATGCAAACATGCACACACACACAGGAGGCAGACATGCACGCACAGGAAGCAGACATGCACACGCACAGTAGGCAGACATGCACACACACACACAGTACGCAGACATGCGCACACACTCATGGTAAGCAGACATGCGCACGTACACACACAGTACGCAGACATGCGCACGCACACACGCGGTACGCAGATATGCACACACACACGATATGCAGACATGCGCACGCGCACACACGGTACGCAGACATGCGTATGCACAGGGTATGCAGACATGCGCACGCACAGGGTACGCAGACATGCGCACGCACAGGATACGCAGACATGCACGCGCACAGGATACGCAGACATGCACGCGCACATGGTACGCAGACATGGTACACAGATATAATACGTATGGTACAATACGCAGACACGACTGCCCTCCGGACATCTGTCATCAGTCTTCCCCAAGATTGTGGAGCCTACTGAAACAGACTAAGGAATCTTTTTAAATGCTTAGGAAGCCTTTGCAGGTGGTTTTTGTTAATTATTCTCATTTACTGAGATAATGACTTTTGTGTTTTCATTGGCTGTAAGCCATAATCATCAACATTAACAGAAATAAACACTTGAAATAGATCACTCTGTTTGTAATGACTCTATATAATAGATGAGTTTCACTTTTTGTATTGAAGAACAGAAATAAATTTACTTTTTGATGATATTCTAATTTTGTGAGATGCACTTGTATATATACTGTCATATTACACACATATCAATTTCATATGAAATAATATTTAAAAATGAAAACTGCTGCCACTCACAGTCTTCTGAGATCCAGGAAAGAGTCTGATGGCATTAGCTGCAGAAGATGGAGGAAGTCCGGGCAGCTGCTGCATGCTGGGCAGTGGCACCGCACCAATGACAGCCAAGCCTCATCAAACTCCTTCTGCAAGAGAGGGGTGATGGCGCTCAGACTGCTGGGGGAGTCATCTCCCCCGCCGTACCCGTGCTGTGGGGGAGGGGGCGAGGCTATGGAAGCTGGTCAGATTGCTCCTCTGCAGGAGAGGTGTCACTTACCACACTAATTAGCTATGCGCTGCCCAGCTAATCTGCTCCCATAGCAGCAGGCTCCCTCCCTCCCCTGCGGTGCTCCTGCTATGTGTCCAGTCAGAATGACACTGATTCCGGAGAGCTGTTACTGTCAGTGACACCTCTCCTGCACAGATGTTAGTCTGACTCCAACACCTAGCGCCAGCACAGCAGGGGAAGGAGGGAGCCTGCTGCTATGAATGCCATTAGCCGAGCAGTGCATCCCTTTGCTAGGGTATGTGGGGGAGGAGCCTTCTAACGCAGTCAGAGCTGGCCCTGCATCAGGGCCCACCGGAGGATTCACCGATTTCCTGGTGGGCTAGTCCGAGCCTGCTTGAATGTCAAACTATTTGCAATCATTTCTCTCCCATATAGGCTGAGTATTGAAACTGTCTGGTATTAATACTCAACTTCTTTTACTTAAAGTGAAGCTATCAGAAAATAAACTATTGTTTAAATCGGGTTTTTGTGTTAAACTTATTGTTTGGGGGCAATTTTTTTCCATATCACAGTGTGTACTATAAATAAAAACCACAAATCTTGCAATTTTCAAACCGACCACTTGGGCTTTTTTTTTTACTTTAACTTCCTGTTGTTTCAGGAAACAACACATGTACATTAACCACAATGAAAAGATCCTATCTTTTATATTAAAGCACCTAATGAGCATATGCAAAGGTCATTGTGAAGGAAGAGGGAGCAGGGAAAGCTGTAACATTAGCTATTTTGATTGCTGGATCCTGTGTTATCAGCTGTGTTTCAGAGATGTTACCTCTCATTGCAATCCTGCCTCTGCTGATAAGGAGCCTGCTGAAAACTCTTCCTGAAAAGACAGAAAGTATGAGTCTAAAAAAAGCCCAAGTGGCCATTGTGATTTTTTTTCTTTTGTATTAAAGATCATCATATGAAAAAAAAAATGCCAACAATTTAAACAAAAATAATGTAACACAAACCTCTGAAACATACAATCAGTCATTTTCTGCTGATAGCTTTGCTTTAAATTAACACTAATCCTAAAAATAAATGTTCAAATAAAATAAGAAAATAATTGTCCTCTCCGCTTGTTAGTCTGCAGCATTTCCGGCCTGATCATGAAACTGTCTTGTAGAAATCCTGCAGAGAACACAAGCATCAATCTCTTGTCAATCAGTTCCATCTTTGGCTGCTGAAGCCCTGACCCTTGGACAAGGAGATGGTATGATATTTTGTCCTACTACAAACAGGGCAGAGGGGGGAGGCTCCTGCTGCAGACACTTGTCTTACATCAACACACAGAAAAGTAAGTAGAAGAATGGGGAACATGGGTGAGATATTGAGACACACAGAGATTTCTTTATATATATATTACTGTATAATTTGTGACAGGTGTTGAAAAAATTCTGCAAAGTAAGAATGCTTTAAAAAATAGAAGAGGGAATAATTTATTTTTTTAGCAAACAAATGCAAAGTTAATGAGCAAAAGAGAAATCTAAATCACATCAACATTTGGTTTGACTGCCTCTTGCCTTCAATAAGAGCTTCAAAGCATCAATTCTTCTAACTATAATTGTATATAGTTTTTTACAGAACTCGGCAGGAGGTTGTTCCAAACATCCTGGAGAAGTAACCACAGATCTTCTGAAGATGTCGTTTGTGCAAATGCTTCTCTCTCTTCATGTAATCCTAAACAGACTGGGTGATGTAAGATCAGGGTTCTGTGGGGTCCGGATCATCACTTCCAGGACTTCTTGTTCTTCTTCATGGATAAGTAGTTACCTATATTTCTCATCATTGAGAACTCCAAGAAAAGGGCAAAGTTGGAGATCATAGACGCAGTGATCGGCCATGGAAACTTAGTACAGCAGATGAAAGACACATCATGCTTACTTCCACTTGAAATCAGAAGATGTCCATCAGTGCCATCAGCTCAGAACTGGCAGCAACCAGTGGGACTCAGCTACCCCCATGTACAGTCATGGCCAAAAGTATTGAGAATGAGACAAATAGTAATTTTTCCAAAGTTTACTGCTTCATTTTTTGTAATGGCAATTTGCATATACTCCTGAATGTCAAAGAGTGATCAGCTTAACAGCAATTAATGTACTTGCAAATTCAATATTTGCCCAGAAAATGAATTTTAACCCCCAAAACACATTTCGACATCATTGCAGTCCTGCCTTAAAAGGAGCAGCTAACATCGTTTTAGTGATTGATCCATTAACACAGGTGTGGGTGTTGATGAGGACAGGGCTGGCGATCAATCAGTCATGATTAAGTAAGAATGACATCACTGGACACTTTAAAAGGAGGCTGGTTCTTGGTATCATTGTTTCTCTTCAGTTAACCATGGTTATCTCTAAAGAAACACGTGCAGCCATCATTGCACTGCACAAAAATGGCCTAACAGGGAAGAGTATCGCAGCTACAAAGATTGCACCTCAGTCAACAATCTATCGCATCATCAAGAACTTCAAGGAGAGAGCTTCCATTGTTGTCAAAAAGGCTCCAGGGCGCCCAAGAAAGACCAGCAAGCGCCAAGACCGTATCTTTAAACTGTTTCAGCTGCGGGATTGGACTACCAGCAGTGCCGAGCTTGCTCAGGAATGGCAGCAGGCTGGTGTGAGTGCTTCTGCACGCACTGTGAGGCGGAGACTCTTTGAGCAAGGGCTGGTTTCAAGGAGGGCAGCAAAGAAGCCACTTCTCTCCAGAAAAAACATCAGGGACCGACTGATATTCTGCAAAAGGTACAGGGAGTGGACTGCTGAGGACTGGGGCAAAGTCATTTTCTCTGATGAATCCCCTTTTCGATTGTTTGGGACATCTGGAAAACAGCTTATTCGGAGAAGAAGAGGTGAGCGCTACCACCAGTCTTGTCTCATGCCAACTGTAAAGCATCCTGAAACCATTCATTTGTAGGGTTGCTTCTCAGCCAAGGGAATGGGCTCACTCACAGTCTTGGCTAAAAACACAGCCATGAATAAAGAATGGTACCAGAATGTCCTCCAAGAGCAACTTCTCCCAACCGTCCAAGAGCAGCTTGGCGCCCAACAATGCCTTTTCCATCATGATGGAGCACCTTGCCATAAAGCAAAGGTGATAACTAAATGGCTCATGGAACAAAACATAGAGATTTTGGGTCCATGGCCTGGAAACTCCCCAGATCTTAATCCCATTGCGAACTTGTGGTCAATCATCAAGAGACGGGTGGACAAACAAAAACCAACAAATTCTGGCAAAATGCAAGCATTGATTATGCAAGAATGGACTGCTATCAGTCAGGATTTGGTCCAAAAGTTGATTGAGAGCATGCCAGGGAGAATTACAGAGGTCTTGAAGAAGAAAGGGCAACACTGCAAATATTGACTTGCTGCATTAACTCATTCTAACTGTCAATATAACCTATTGGTACTCATAATATGATTGCAATTATATTTCTGTATGTGATATAAACATCAGACAAACACAGATAAAAACCAGAGGCCAGCAGATCATGTGAAAATATAATTTTGGTGTCATTCTCAAAACTTTTGGCCATGACTGTACTGTTCGGAGAAGTCTGGCCAGAACTGATCCTTATGGACGAATTGAAAGCAAAAATGAACGCATTCGACACGGAAACAAGGTCAAGAGACTTAACAATGCATGAAAGCATAGTGACGGGGTGCAGAAAAATGGCAGCAGGTGCTCAGCACCGATGAGTCAAAATGTGAAATACTTGTCTACAACACAAGACAGTTAATCAGCCTGGGGCAGTGCGGCCATTGTCCCTGACTGTTACCACAGGAGCTCGGTTGTAGCTGTGCCAAGCTCCCGGTGGTAAACATGCGGGGAAGTGATGATATTTCTAGTGGAAACCGCAGCAGGAAATGTTCCTTGTCTGGGAAGTTTTTGTAGGATTTTTTTTTTCATTTTTGGAAGAGATTTTTTTCTGGAGCGTTTTCTTGTAACCTTTTCATTGGATGGTGTCTAGTTTCGAATGTTTTTCATCTGGAAATAACTAACATACGGTACACTTTTTCTTTTTTTGCCCACATTGTGTTTTGTTTCGAATCCTGAAATTGAAAAATATGCTTAAAAGACTGGATAGGAAGAGTCTTTTAAGCGTTTTTTGAGCAATTTTTCAGACTCCTCAAAAAACTTGATGTCAACATGCCCTTCGAGACCAGATTTTCTAACAAAGCAAGAATGCAAACGCTAGATAGAGGAAACATGGCCAATAATCCTTATCTCACGGTTCTTGCATGTATAGAGAGCAGTATACTTGGTGATCTATTATTATGCAGGCTACTGAATTACAGAAAAATTCAAGTTCGAGTGTCCTTCACTACTAGCCTGGTCGTATCAGGTCTGTCTCAGCCTTGTCTCTAGGGGATCAATCAGCAGTATATGCTACAGGTAAACAGCATAACAATATGGCTGCAATACATCTGTCTTTTATATCCTCACCCACCTACCTATAAGACAGCAGGCCACGCCACTGCTATGGGGCCCGTGAACCGGCACTGACACCGGGCCCCCCCTCCGCCCATCTGCGCCCACACTGCCCACACACAATGATGGGGCGGAAGCGTCTGCTGATGCTTACTCCTTCATCATCATTGCTTGTGCTGACGACCAGAGGGGGGCTCTAGCAGTCAACGCGAGCAATGAGGATGGAGGAGGGAGTGTCAGCAGACGCTTCCACCCCCATCAGTCTTCCTCGACGTCTGACGTGTCAGAGCAGCGACATCGATGACGTCATTACAGGGCACCCACTGTTCTGATATGTGCAGCACTTCACACCAAAGGCTAAGCAGATCAGAACATCTGGTGGAACAAGGAATAAGGAGAGGTGAGTACTGTGTTTATTTTTTTAAATCAGTGACAAAAGAGTATGGAGGATCATGGGGGGTGCATTATACTGTATGGAGGACCATGGGGGGTGCGTTATATTGTATGTAGGACCATGGGGGGTGCATTATATTGTATAGAGGATCAAGGGGGGTGCATTATATTGTATGGAGGATCATGGGGGGTGCATTATATTGTATGGAGGACCATGGGGGTGCATTATATTGTATGGAGGACCATGGGGGGTGCATTATATTGTATGAAGGACCATGGGGGGTGCATTATATTGTATGGAGGACCATGAGGGGTGCATTACACTGTATGGAGGACCATGGAGGGTGCATTATACTGTATGGAGGACCATGAGGGGTGCATTATATTGTATGGAAGATCATGAGGAGTGCATTATATTGTATGGAAGACCATGGGGGGTGAATTATATTGTATGGAAGACCATGGGGGTGCATTATATTGTATGAAGGACCATAGGGATTGCATTATATTGTATGGAGGACCATGGGAGGTGCATTATATTGTATGGAGGACCATGAGGGGTGCATTACACTGTATGGAGGACCATGGAGGGTGCATTATACTGTATGGAGGACCATGAGGGGTGCATTATATTGTATGGAAGATCATGAGGAGTGCATTATATTGTATGGAAGACCATGGGGTGTGAATTATATTGTATGGAAGACCATGGGGGTGCATTATATTGTATGGAGGACCATAGGGATTGCATTATATTGTATGGAGGACCATGGGAGGTGCATTACATTGTATGGAGGACCATGAGGGGTGCATTACACTGTATGGAGGACCATGGAGGGTGCATTATATTGTATGGAGGAACATGGAGGGTGCATTATAATGTATGTAGGACCATGAGGGGTGCATTATATTGTATGAAGGACCATGGGGGTGCATTATATTATACGGAAGACCATGGAGGTGCATTATATTGTATTTAGGACCATAGGGGTTGCATTATATTGTATGGAGGACCATGGGAGGTACATTATATTGTATGGAGGACCATGGAGGGTGCATTATACTGCATGGAGGACCATGGGGGATGCATTATATTGTATGGATGACCATGGGGGGAGCATTATATTGTATGTAGGACCATAGGGATTGCAGTATATTGTATGGAGGACCATGGGAGGTGCATTATATTGTATGGAGGACCATGAGGGGTGCATTACACTATATGGAGGACCATGGAGGGTGCATTATACTGTATGGAGGACCATGAGGGGTGCATTATATTATATGGAAGATCATGAGGAGTGCATTATATTGTATGGAAGACCATGGGGGTGAATTATATTGTATGGAAGACCATGGGGGTGCATTATATTGTATGGAGGACCATAGGGATTGCATTATATTGTATGGAGGACCATGGGAGGTGCATTATACTGTATGGAGGACCATGAGGGGTGCATTACACTGTATGGAGGACAATGAGGGGTGCATTATATTGTATGAAAGACCATGGGGGGTGAATTATATTGTATGGAAGACCATGGGGGTGCATTATATTGTATGGAGGACCATAGGGATTGTATTATATTGTATAGAGGACCATGGGAGGTGCATTATATTGTATGGAGGACCATGAGGGGTGCATTACACTGTATGGAGGACCATAGAGGGTGCATTATATTGTATGGAGGAACATGGAGGGTGCATTATACTGTATGTGGGACCATGAGGGGTGCATTATATTGTATGAAGGACCATGGGGGGTGCATTATATTATACGGAAGACCATGGGGGTGCATTATATTGTATTTAGGACCATAGGGGTTGCATTATATTGTATGGAGGACCATGGGAGGTACATTAAATTGTATGGAGGACCATGGAGGGTGCATTATACTGCACGGAGGACCATGGGGGATGCATTATATTGTATGGATGACCATGGGGGTGCATTATATTGTATGGAGGACCATGGGGGGATGCACTATATTGTATGGAGGACCATAGGGGTTGCATTATATTGTATGGCGGACCATGGGAGGTGCATTATATTGTATGGAGGACCATGGGTGTGCATTATACTATATGGAGGACCATGGCGAGTGCATTATATTCTATGGAGCACCATGGGAAGTGCATTATACTATATGAAGGATTATGAGGGGCGCATTATACTATATGGAAGGCTATGTGGGGTCATTATACTGTATGCAAGCAATTATACAGTGTGAACGTTTGAATGGAGTCCATCATACTATGTGGAGGGCTGTGTGGGGACCATTATACTGTTTGGAGGGCTAGAGTGGGCCATTATACAATGTGGGGAGGTGTGCGGGCCATTATACATTGTGGGGCTATTATACTGTATGGAGGGCTGTGTAAGGAATCAAACCGTGTTGGGGTCACCATACTTTGCTTTGGGAGTTGAAGTTGGGTACAGCAGCATCATTATACTATTAATGTAGAGGAATTCACCATTGGGGTATCATACAGTGTTTGGGGGCACTTTTGTTGGTATGATACTTTATGGGAACAATGAAAGAGGAATCTAGGACTTCAGCATGAGGAAAATTACTATGTAAAGACTGGAAAGTTGTGAGATCTGCTGTTCTGTGACCCCCGACAAATATTATTATTTTTTTTTTTTTTGGGGGGGGGGGGATTAAAAATTTTGCCATGGGGCCTGATGATTTCTGTGTACGTGTTACACGCACGCCGCTAGGTTCAGATAGGGGCGAGACAGGTTACATGAATTCTTTGGAATCCTGGGGGAACCGTTACTCAGGCGACCATAGACCGTGTGCTGTAGCTTCTCTCAGGCACACAGGGGTATTGACCTTCAGGAATAGGTTGTTTCACTTGCTGACCAGACACACTTGACAAGAGTCCTCATAAACGGTAGAACAGTAGCATTTAATAAGAAGCCACATAGCCAGTGCAAGCTAAGTCTGATGAGCAACAGGCTCTAGTGACAAACAGTACAGTTTCCTTAGCAGCACAGCAGTTCACAGTCTTCCCAGTAGTACAGGACAGCACAGTTCTAATGAAAAGGCACATTAATGAACACAGCATTCTTTACAGTACAGTGAGATGGAGTAGGCGGGAGGGATTGCTGAGGGAGATGATCCCTGTGACACCATTTCTTCCAGTCCTTATCTTTCTGCTTGACAATACTCTGCACTGCTAGTTTAGGAACTCTACCTGACCTGTGCTTAGCTTCACTCCTGACTTGAGTCTTTTTCACTTGCAGGGGCGCTTCTGTCAGAAGCAGAACACACACACCACATTTCTCTTCGGCTCCAGCCAGACAGTAAACAACTTCCCCACAATCCCCCTGAGGCTCTGCTAAAACACTCCCCTTCTCCTGTGACTGTGTTAACCCTTCTAGTTGCTCTATGCTTCTGGAGCACAACACTTCCTGTCTCATGTGCTTGTGTTACTTCTAATAGTTTCTGAATTCTTTTAAATCAACAGCGCTACTTCTGCATGTCACACTCCGCAACAGCACTACTTCTGCATGTCACACACAGTATTACAGTCTCTTCAGTAGCATAATTCAGCATAGATTAGATCTCTTAGCAGCACACTTCTATGCATACACAACCACAAGCTTTTCCTTCACAAGGACACAATAGTACACAACATTCTTTATCCTGCATGGAGATGGAGGGGGGGGTTTGATGAGGGAGATGATCCCTGGGACACAATTCCTTCCAGCCCTTACCTTCCTGCCCGATAATACTCTGCACTGTTAGTCCAGGGAGTTTATCTGACCTGTGTTTATGTGTTTAGTTTCTCTCTTTCTATCAGATCTAGATAACATACCACCACCTTTCTCTTTGGCTTCAGTCAGACTACAATAACAAATTCCCCACAATCACCCTGGGCCTATGCTAAAACACTATCTGTCTCCTGTGGCTGTGTTATTTGTAGCAGTTGCTGGATGCTTTGGAAGCAACAGCACTACTTCTGCATGTCACACTCTTCCCTCCTTTTTGAATGTCGTTCTCCTCGACATTCGTCTTAATTAGTCAATCTGAACAATTCTGAGACAGTGGTGAAAGCTTAGTTACTATATATATAAATTTGTCATTATCAAATTGGTATAACATTTATAAACATTGATAATAACCTATTCTAACAACCTTTTTCTTGTAGGACTCCTGTAAGAAATAAACAATTAAAACAATCAGCATCTCTTCCGCTGGAGCTTTTCGTATGTCTTCAACCAGCTCTCTCTCTCACTAGGCCAAAACAAGTCTTTCCACCAGGCAACATTGCCCATACTGTCTCTCGGAGGTGAATACCACTCAAGTGGGATTACCTGGTCCGCAGGCAGAGATACCTGTTTCCAGTCGACAGTCCTTGGCACTTGACTCGGTTCTCCAAGTGTCTCATACGTCAGCATCACGGACCTCCTTACTTCTCGAGTCGACATCCTTCTGGAGAGTTGTTCCTCAGATACCACGGGTTCTTCGGTAACAGAAGTTTCTTCCACAACACTCATTTCCCGTGCTTCCTCAGATGCTCTTGGATCTGCCTCTGTAACTTTCCTTACTTCTCCTGAATCGCCTGTTTCCACATGGTCTGGTAATTCCACTCCTCTTGAGTGTCGATCAGTCTCTTCAGTGATCAGTATTCGATCATCAGATCTGAATTGGACTTCATCTGTACTCTTTGGTACAAACTTTGGAGCCTCAGGACTTAGTTCACTCTCTTGAGGGTGGTACGTCCCTCTCCTTGCCGGTCTGAGAAATACAACGGTGTGCTCTTGCTCATCGGAACTTCAAGGTCACTATCCACCTCCGGAGCTTCAGCCAGTGGTGGTCCCTTAGTTGATCTCGGTCGATGTCGGTCTGCTTCTGGAAAGTTTTGTTGTGGTGGGAGATAATCACAGGGTAGTAATAAATTCCGATGGACTATTCTGGTTTTCTTGTCCCCTCTTTCCAATCAGATTTCATACACTGGAATGTCATCAGCTTTCCTCTTTATGACCACATACACATTGTTCTCCCAGTACGAACAAAGTTTTCCTGGACCACCTTTCTCACGTACGTTCTTGACTAGCACCCGGCTTCCCGGTGCCATTTCTGCTCCATAACATTTTTGATCTTAGTACTCCTTACTCTTGCTCTGTCCTTGCGTAACCACTTTGGACGCTATGTTGTATGCCTCTGCCATCCATTCCTTCCATTTCCGAACGTACTCCAGATATGTTCTGTAAGTCTCTGACACCGGAGTATCGAACATGATGTCGATTGGCAGTCTTGGCGATTGTCCATACAATAGGAAGAAGGGTGAGTAACCCGTTGCATCGCTCTTTGTACAGTTATAGGCATGTACCACTTTTGACAGAGAACTTTTCAGTCTTTCTTCTCGTCAGCTGTAAAAGTGCGCAACATCGACAATAATGTCCGGTTAAAACATTCCACTTGTCCATTACCCTCTGGGTGATAGGACGTTGTGTGGGATCTCTGAATTCTACAGTACATTCCTAGCTTGGCAAAGAGCTGGTTCTCAAATTCTCTTCCTTGGTCATGGTGTAACCTCATAGGGAACCCAAACCTCAAAACAAAATCATTGAAGATCTTCCCTGTCGCTGTTCGACTAGCTTTATTGGCGGTGGCATATGATTGGGCAAATTGAGTAAAATGGTCCATCACCACCAATATGTATTCGTAACCACCCTTTCACGTCTGAAGATGTAGAAAGTCTATTGAGACCATCTCACACGGATAGGTAGTTTGAATGTTGCCCATAGGTACCAGGGTTTATGTGTTGGGATGTTTATCTTTCAGACACCCACACTCCCTGGTCACGTACCTCTCAATATCTCTCTGCATGTACGGCCAGAAGAAACGTTCACGAATCAAGTTGGTTGTCCTTTCCACTCCCAGGTGTCCCATGTTTTCATGGAGTTCTTTGAAGACCAACCTACGGAATACTCTGGGTAGTACCAACTGCCGGTTTTGCCCTCCTTTATGATACAGGATACCGTCTCCACTGAGGTAGAGCTTCGTCCATTCTTTAACTAAAACAGATACTCCCGTCTACTTGGAAACCGATTTTGGTCCACATAAAGTAGTATTCTACCAATTATCTGATCTTCCTGTTGTGCTCTACAGATTTTTCCTTTAGGTAGTTGTTGAATGGACAGGGGGTGATCTTGTTCTCTCGCTTTTATGGTGTTTTCCACCGTCCACAGACACCACAATGGTGTGTCTTCCTCTTGATAAGCTTGCACTGCTTGGGTAGTGCTCTCAATTGCTTCCAGACTGACTTCCTCCGAGCATTCTTGCATGAACTCCTCAGGCTCTGGTGGCATTCTTGACAATCCATCAGCATCCGCATTGTATTTTCCTGGCCTGTACTTAATGCTGAAAATCAAGTCAGATAGTTTAGCGACCCATCTCTGACCCGTTGCATTCAGTTTGGCTGTAGTAATAGTAAGGACATAGGTCAAAGAGTTGTTGTCAGTGTTTACCTCAAACTCTTTGCTGTAGTAGAGATAATCTCTAAATCGTTCACAGATAGCCCATTTCAATGCCTGGAACTAAAATTTTCCGGAATGTAGATGGTTATTATTCTCGGCGTCTGTCAACGTCCTAGAACTGTAACTGATAACTCTCAATTTTCCATTGATGCTGATACAGGGAAGCTCCCAGTCCAACTTGAGAAGCGTCACAGTGAAGAACAAATGGTAAGTTGAAATCAGGATATCCCAAGATGGATGGTTTTATCAGGTAGTCTACTAGTTCTTCCAATACCTCCAGGTGGTCTGCTGTACACAGAATGGGTTGTTGGGATGAAACGTCATTGTTTCTTTTAAGCCCTGTCCTACTCGCGTTCTTCTTTTTCTCCATGGGTGTTGTTTACTCTGTCGTATCCCCCAAGGAGAGGTATAGTGAGGTGGCAATCCTGGAGAAGTTCTGAAATAAGTATGATAGTAGGCGAGGTCATCTCGCGGCTGCTCGCAGTAGAAGGACCCCGACCGGCGGCGCTGCTGACCTCCATGCGGCTACCGTCGAGAGATCAGTGGCCCGTGACCAATCAGCGATATTGACGCCAAATTTAAACACTGCTTTGATAATTGGTCGCGGTCGCCGGTCGCAACCAATCAGCGATATTGCAGCCAAATTTAAACACCGCTTGGCTGATTGATCGCGGTTGGCGGTTGCGACCAATCAGCAATATTGGCGCCAAATTTAAACACTGCTTTGCTGATTGGTCGCGGTTGCCGGCCGCGACCAATCAGCGATATTGCAGCCAAATTTAAACACCGCTTGGCTGCTTGGTCGCGGTCGCCGGCCGCGACCAAACAGCGATTTTGGCGCCAAATTTAAACACGCTCTCCGGTCCTCCCTAACGCGGTTTGGTGATTGGTCGAGGCCGCCGCCAAATTTAAACACCGCTTGGTTGATTGATCGCTGTCGGCGGTTGCGACCAATCAGCAATATTGGCGCCAAATTTAAACACCGCTTGGCTGATTGGTCGCGGTCGCCGGCTGCGACCAAACAGCGATTTTGGCGCCAAATTTAAACACCGCTTTGCTGATTGAGCCCGGTCGGCCGCATACATATTCTAGAATACCCGATAAGTTAGAATTGGGCCACCATCTAGTACAGTATATAATGGACCCCATACATTGCTCCATACAGTATATAATGGGCCCCATATATTGCTACATACAGTATACACTGGGCCCCATATATTGCTACATACAGTATATTCTGGGCCCCATTTATTGCTCCATACAGTACAATGGCCCCATATAGTATGTAATGGGCCCCATGTATTGCTCCATACAGTATAATGGCCCCATATAGTATATAATTGGCCCCTTATATGGCTCCATACAGTATATAATGGGTCCCATATATTGTTCCATAAAGTATAATGGCCCCATATAGTATATAATGGGCCTCATATATTGCTTCATACAGTATAATGGCCCCATATAGTATATAATAGGCCCCTTATATTGCTCCATACAGTATATAATGGGCCCCATATATTGCTCCATACAGTATAATGGCCCCATATAGTATGTAATGGGCCCCATGTATTGCTCCATACAGTATAATGGCCACAAATAGTCTATAATTGGCCCCATGTATTGCTCCATACAGTATAATGGCCCCATATAGTATATACTGGGCCCCATAAATTGTTCCATACAGTATATACTGGGCCCCATAAATTGTTCCATACAGTATAATTGCCCCATATAGCATATAATGGGCTCCATGTATTGCTCTGAACAGTATATACTGGGCCCCATAAATTGTTCCATACAGTATAATTTCTCTATATAATATATAATGGGCCCCATACATTGCTCCATACAGTTTAATGGCTCCATACACTATATACTGGGCCCCATATATTGTTCCATACAGTATAATGGCCCCGTATATTCATAAGCAGATTATAATGAGGGCAATCTGGACCTCCGCCCGGGGCCCCTGGAGCCCCGGGGCGTCCATGGCCAGATTGCCTTCATTATAATATGTGCGGCGCCACGGCACATACCGGCAGTCAGAGGCGGGGGGCCCCCGGACTGCTCCCCCAGCAGCTGTGCATGGCCGCTACTTCTTCTTCGGCCTTGTCTGCTAGTGTGACGTCACGCAGTGCGCGCTGCACTGCAGCAACGTAGAGGAGCTGGAGGAGTGGAGCCGAGCCGGGGTATGGTGAGTATGTGTGAGCGTGTGTGTGTGTGTGCAAGGCAGATATCATTGTGTGATGTCAGTTTATATGTATTTTTGTGTTGCAAATGTGTTTATGCGTGTACGTATATGTCTGTATATGTTTCAGTGTGTATAGATGGCTATGTGCGGCTTCCCGCTGTGTATAGATGGCTATGTGCGGCCTCCCGCTGTGTATAGATGGCTATGTGCGGCCTCCCGCTGTGTATAGATGGCTATGTGCGGCCTCCCGCTGTGTATAGATGGCTACATGCGGCCCCCTGCTGTGTATAGATGGCTATGTGCGGCCTCCTGCTGTGTATAGATGGCTACATGCGGCCTCCCGCTGTGTATAGATGGCTACGTGCGGCCTCCCACTGTGTATAGATGGCTATGTGCGGCCTCCAGCTGTGTACAAATGGATATGTGCGGCCTCCTGCTGTGTATTGATGGCACCGTGCGGCCTCCTGCTGTGTATTGATGGCACCGTGTGGCCCCCTGCTGTGTATAGATGGCTATGTGCGGTCTCCCGCTGTGTATAGATGGCGCCATACGGCCTCCCGCTGTGTATAGATGGCTACGTGCGGCCTCCTGCTGTGTAGAGATGGCTACGTACGGCCTCCCACTCTGTATAGATGGCTACATGTGGCATCCCGCTGTGTATAGATGGCTACGTGCGGCCTCCTGCTGTGTATAGATGGCTATGTGCGGCCTCCAGCTGTGTACAGATGGCTATGTGCGGCCTCCTGCTGTGTATTGATGGCACCGAGTGGCCTCCTGCTGTGTATAGATGGCTACGTGCGGCCTCCCGCTGTGTATAGATGGCTATGTGCGGCCTTCCGCTGTGTACAGATGGCTATGTGCGGCCTCCTGCTGTGTATTGATGGTACCGTGCGGCCTCCTGCTGTGTATAGATGGCTACGTGCGGCCTTCCGCTGTGTATAGATGGCTACATGCGGCCTCCCGCTGTGTATAGATGGCTACGTGCGGCCCCCCGCTGTGTATAGATGGCTATGTGCGGACCCCCGCTGTGTATAGATGGCTACGTGCGGCATTCCGCTGTGTATAGATGGCTACGTGCGGCCTCCCGCTGTGTATAGATGGCTACGTGCGGCCCCCCGCTGTGTATAGATGGCTATGTGCGGACCGCCGCTGTGTATAGATGGCTATGTGCGGCCTCCCGCTGTGTATAGATGGCTACGTGCGGCCTCCTGATGTGTATAGATGGCGCCCTGCTGCCCCCTGCTATGTATAGATGGTTATGTGCAGCCTCCTGCTGTGTATAGATGGCTACGTGCGGCCTCCTGCTGTGTATAGATGGCTACATGTGCTCAATATTAAGCCATACAATTAATGTAAGGCTATGTGCCCACGATACAGAAATGCTCCGGATTTTTTTTGAGTGTTTCTGCTCTCTCTGGCAGAAAAAACGCATGCGGATTGTACATGCGGATTGTACATGCTTTTTTCCTGCCAGGGACATGCGGATGTGAAGCGTTCTTCACATGCATTTCCGCATTTTAGCATCACTTGGAAAAGTGCTTGACAACTTGGTCACACTATATAAATCAGTGGTAAATGGCAAAAAATAAAAAATAAAAATATACTTACCTTCTGATGGCCTGCCGACATCAGCGGTCGCGTGACCCGTCACATGGCTAAATGACGTCACCACAGGTCCTTTAGTCTACCGCGAGCTGCCAGCAAGCCAGGACGCATCGGATAAAGACACCGGGGGCCATCAGAAGGTAAGTATAATATTTATTTTTTATTTTATTCTTTTCTTTACAGGTTCTATGGTACCCGGGTCCGGAGGAGAGTCCATCCGCACATTGAAACAGTTGGATTCCGCATGTACAGATGCAGTGATGCGGATTTCATGCGTTCCAATCCAAGTCAATGGCGGCGAAAACGCCGCACTTCCGCAAAATAATTGGTAGTGCTGTGGATTTTTCCGCAATGATAATCCGCAGCGGAAATTTCCGCAGCATGTGCACAGTTCATGCGGATTATCATTGGGGAACATGGCAGACCTTCTACCAAGCGTTTTTTAAGCGTTTCTGCAGCGGAATTGCCGCTGCGGAAACGCTTAAAAAACGCATAGTGGGCACACAGCCTAAAAAAAATTATTATAATTAATATATTAATATTGTGCCAAATTAATTTCACGTGAACTATCACATGATCTATCACAGGGGATCATGTGACATGTGATACATCAGGTATGTGTGTGGGGGGCCCGCGCCTTCTAAACTGCCCGGGGCCCTGGCTACTCTTAATCCACCCATGCGTATATTATATACTGGACCCCATATATTGCTACATACAGTATATACTGGGCCCTGTATATTGCTCCATACAGTACTGTATATCCTGGGTCCCATATATTGATCCACAGAAAAATGGCCCTATGTAGTGTATAATGGGCCCCCATATATTGCTTCATACAGTATATTGACCCCATATAGTATATAATTAGCCACATATATTGCTCCATACAGTATAATGGCCTCATATAGTGTATAATAGGCCACATATATTGCTCCATACAGTATAGAATGGGCCCCATATATTGGTCCATACAGTGTAATGGCCACATATAGTATATAATATATTGCTCCATATAGTATATACTAGGCCCCGTATATTGCTGCACAGTATATGGCCCCATATAATATATAAAGGGCCACATTTTTTGCTCCATACTGTATATACTGGGCCTCAAATATTGATCCATACAGTATATACTGGGCCCCATATATTGCTGCACAGTATAATGGCCCCATATAGTATATATTGGGCCCCATATATTGGTCCATACAATATATATTGGGCCCCATATATTGCTCCATATAGTATAATGGCTTGAAATAGTATATAATAGGCCCAATATATTGATCCATACAATATAATGGCCCCATATAGTATATAATAGGCCCCATATATTGCTCCATACAGTATATAATGGGCCCCATATATTACTCCATACAGTATATACTGGGCCCCATATATTGCTCCATACAGTAAAATGTCCCCATATAGTATATAATGGGCCCCATATATTGCTTTCTACAGAATATACTGGGCCCCATATATTGCTCCATACAGTATACTGGCCACATATAGTATATAATAGGCCCAATAAATTGCTCCATACAGTATAATGGCCACATATAGTATATAACGGGCCCCATATATTGCTACAAACAGTATATACTGGGCCCCATATATTGCTGCACAGTATAATGGCCCCATATAGTATATAATGGGCTCCATAAAATGCTAAATACAGTATAATGGCCCCATATAATATATAATGGGCCCCATATATTGCTCCATACAGCATAGTGGACCCATATAGTGCTCCATATAGTATAATGACCACATATAGTATATAATAGGCCCCATATAGTGCTCCATACAGTATAATGGGCCCCATATATTGCTCCATAAAGTATATACTGGGCCAGATGAATTATTCCATACAGTATAATTGCCCCGTATAGTATATAATGGGCCCCATATATTGCTCCATACAGTATAATGGCTCCATAAAATATATACTGGGCCCCATATATTGCTCCATACAGTATAATGGCCCCATATAATATATAATGGGCCCCATATATTGCTCCATACAGTATATACGGGGCCCCATATATTGATCCACAGTATAATGGCCCCATATAGAATATAATGGCCCACATATATTGCTCCATACAGTATAATGGCCCCATATAGTATATAATAGGCCCCATATATTGCTCCAAACAGTATATACTGGGCCCCATATATTGCTCCATACAGTATATACTGGGTCCCATATATTGCTCCATATAGTATATACTGGGCCCCATATATTGCTCCATACATTCTAATGGCCTCATATAGTATATAATGGTCCCCATATATTGCTCCATACAGTATAATGGCCCCATATGATATATAATGGGCCCCATATATTGCTCCATACAGTATAAACTGAGCCCCAGATATTGCTCCACAGTATAATGGCCCCTTATAATATATAAAGGGCCAATTTTTTTGCTTCATACTGTATATACTGGGCCCCATATATTGCTCTACACAGTATATACTGAGCCCCATATATTGCTGAACAGTATGGACACCCGGCCGCCCCCTGGCGGCTGAGGACCGAGTGTGGACACCCGGCCGCCGGGCGGCTGGGGACTGAGTATAGATTCCAGGCCGCCAACGCAGCCATGACATGGTGGCCAGATTCCGCCTTCACAAGCCTAAAAGGCCCAATTTCAAGTGGTAGCAAGCAGTATGGTATTGCAGCCTGGGGGTGGGTGGGTGGTTGGCTGCATATTTGCGCTTGCATTGCAAGGAATGGGGGAGGTACAAATTGAACACTGCCCTGGTCACGGGGATAGTTGCAAGTCTGCATCTTCTGATGCGGCAAGGATGACTTCTGATGGGCACACTTTTAGGCAGTGACCTGGGTGTCAGAGATGCTTCCAGGGGTCTTCCCCATGCTGTTCCCATGTCTTTTCAGCACTGTATGCATGTGTCACACAGCACATGGCCAGATAAGGTTGTAAAATGTTAAAATGACATTTCCCGGTGAATGCATTTGTCACGGTTGAAAGCAATGCAAAAGTGCAAAAACGCATCAAAAACGCTACGTGTAAACATAGCCCAAGGTGTGGAGGAGTATTTTATTTTTTTTTGGGGGGGGGGGTATTTATTTTACCTTATACACAAGTCTTCTTTACCCTGGAAAGGAAGTTCCTTAACATATTTCACAGGAAAGCACTTTCAGTTTCGTTTTTGAACGTTTTGTGAGCCCGTAAAGGTGGCTTAATACCTCTGACCACGTTGTTGACAGCAGTGACCTGGGGGTCAGAAATGCTTCCTGGGGCGATCCCCATGCTGTCCCCATGCCATTTGAGCACTGTCACTATCGTTTTGGGCACTTATTAGGCTTTTAAAAGACTGCCGGGGGTGCCGCGCCAAAAATGCTGGGGTCTGCCATAGACTAACATTGGGCTCGTTGCTCGGGTCGAGAACCTGAGTATCACGGCGAGCTCGGCCCGAGCTTCGAGCACCCGAGCATTTTAGTGATCGCTCAACACTAGTCTCTGCATCTTTCAAAAAAAACATGATTGTTCTGCAGGACAAGGCTCCAGCTCAGCATCAAAGTCTCCACTGCTCGGCTGCCAGGAAAGGCCTTAAAGAGGAAAAAATATGGACACGGACCTAAGCCCTGATGAGAAATTGTGGGCCTTTCTTAAATTGGGGATTTACGGTGAAGGAAAATAAACACTTTTCTGAATGGTGTCTGGGGCTGTGGACGGTGTTTCCCAAAAAGTTCTTTGTCAACATATGAAGAAACTGACAGACTCCATGGATGGAGCTTATGGATGTTATTGAAAAAATGGATGACTATATTATTATATTGGTCACTGATATTTTTTTTAAATGTCAGAAATGTATTTTTAGACATTATGAGCTGTTCGGTTATTTTTCTCACTTTAACGGATGAAAATAAATAATTGAGATGGGAAAATTTATGTTTTTCATTTAGTTGCCCAATAATTCTGCACACAGAGATATTCTCCTAAGAAAGACAAAACCTCACTTTTACTTTTTTCAAAAATATTGAGGGTTCAGGTCTATTAACCTTTGGGATTGACAGATAGCACTGGAGAAGTTCAATAATAAAATGAATCATCAAAAATACAAATTGTGCACAAAGTATATATATATACACATCAGCAAAACATTGGATCGATATCCTCCTAATTTGATATCTATCTATTTCATATCTATATTTATCTATGTATCCATCTATCTATCTCATCTATCTACTTATCTGTCACTGTGACATCACGATACATTCTATGTCACAGTGATGTGATGACATCATCACATTCTATATCCCAGTGTTACAGCCCAGGGGAAATCACTGCCTCACAGACTTACAGGGGTGAGGGAGTACCTTTTGTTTTTCGTGACAAACGAAGCAAAAATTTATTCTAAAATGGATAAAGAGAGAAGACGAGCCCAAAGAGATCGGGTTCTGAGAGAGAGGAGAGGAATAAATGAAGAGCAGGTATTGTTGTTCGCTTTAGGGCGAAAAGACATTAATCTACCGGACATGGACACTGACGCCTCAGAAATGGCGTCCAAACGACAAAATCTAGAGAAAATGAGAAAGTCCAAAAGACATGAGAGCCTTACACAGAGAAGGAACATGGAGAACCTCATGGAGTCTGACTCTGCTGCCTCCGCTGAGCTTCAGGGGGCCATTCTTATCTCCTTGAAAAAAATCGGAGATCTGGTCCCTGAAATAAGGAAGAGGAATAAAGAAGCCATCCTCAATAAGCGGAGAAACATCAGCGCAGAGTTAGAGCTGGAGGAAGTTCTCCAAGAAACTCCAAGACAGGTCTCATCCAGATCTGAAAGACAAGACACCCTGAACCTGCAAAGAGCGGCAGCCCAGAAAAGAATGAGGAACAGCAGAGACTGGGTTGTCCAATGCAGGAGGCATCTGACCTATGCCAAACCCATCATTAATGGGAATGGTGCCCTATGGAGATCCCACTCATCAACCAAAACCATCTCCATCCCGGATTTTCTGTTCCATCTGAGTGTTTCTTCACCAGAGAGATCAATGGATAAAGATGAACCAGGTAAGAAATAATCTTACTCAGTATAATAAGACTGTGGGTGAGGGGGATTATCCTCCTAATATTAAGTACAGGCCTCAATTATCAATGCTGACTAATGGAAGAACTGTCCTTGTCGCCCGTAGCAACCAGTCACCTTTCAGTGTTCTATAGAATGTTAAGAAATGGAATCTGTGCTGTGAATCGTTGCTATGGGCAACAGGGACATTTTTGCTATTATACAGTTTTGATAAACGAGAGACCAAATATTAGACATTTCCTGCTCATTTACATAGTTCTGTTTAAAATTATAATATATGCGCTGGCGCTATATCTATTAACCCCTCCTTGACTGGGCAATCTTTCATTTTTCTCCTCCCATCTTCCAAAAGCTATAACTTTTTTCCCTTTGTCTTCCAGTATAGCCACACGTGGGCTTATTTTTTTTTAGTGGGCCGAGTTGTGGTTGTGAACGACACAATTTATTTTGTCATTCAATGTTTTAGAAAACAGGGAAAAAAATCAAAGTGTGGTAAAATTGTGGGGAAAAAAGGGGGATTCTGACATTGTTTTTTTTATTGTGTCCATTGTGTGGTCAGAATGACCCCATCAAGTGATTCTCCATGTCAGAGACCATTGTGCTAATGCTGAACATGCAGAGGTTTTCTTTTTACTTAAGTAGTGAAAATTAGAAATTTATTAGAAAAAACATTGATTTGAGTCTCCATATTCTGAGACATTGTAACTTTGTGATTTTGATACCTGGATGGCGCAGTGTAAGGGCTTCTTTATTGTGTAGGAAGCTGTAGCTTTTATTATATCTTTCTTGGGTAGAAAGGACATGGTGATATCTTTCTATTGCAATTTCTAGATAAATATGGCGCCTCTAAAAAACCCAATTTTGATGTTTCAATATTTTTCTCATTTTAATATTTACTGTTTGGGATAATTATTTTTATATTTTTGTATATCCCTCTTATACTAACATAGTAATCCCAGTTATGCTTATTTTTCATTTTTTTAATTATTATTATTAATTGGGAAAGTTGTGTGATTCTAATTATATTATGTTTTTCAAATTATTATTTTATTTTTTTATTATTTTTTATTTAATTTTTTAGTCTCTTTAAAAGACATGAACCTGTGATTTTCTGATCGCTTGCACTATATACTGTGATGGAACTGTATCGCTGTATATGGCTTTATTAACGTTGTCATAAGAAATTAAACCAGGCTGGTCTGAACAGGAGGAGGAAAGCGAAGCACAAGGTTTTTCAGCAGGCCCAGATAGTCATTATAACCAATTAACCCCTTGCAATTGTGTCCTGGTAGGGGCTAATGGGTGCTGATGCGCATAAATCGGCAATCACTTCATTTAAATACCGCTGTCAGCATTGAAATGGTTAAACTGCAGTAATCAGCATGTGCTCCAGTTGCTGCTGTTATAGGCAGGTGGCAGCTATGCAATACGGTCAGTATCAGCCTGGTAAAATGCAGGCTCAGCACCTGAATCCGCTCCATACATTTACCGCACAACATGACAAACATTTCCATTATGTGTTCTCAAAGAGATTAACAAATCTTGTATCATCTCAGCAGGTGGAAGCCTTATGATGCCCTCTGACGTAGGGAACATGCCAGCACAAGACCTTGCTGATGCCAGACCCGTTACTTTAACCCAGAGAGAATTGGTTAACATAGAAAATCCTATTAACTTTCGCCACCTTGAAATCCTCAAAGTTGTTGGAGAGGGAAATTTCGGAAAGGTAAGTGTGAATTTCTCCTCCTCCGTGCTCCCCAATGTATCCTGCACCAGATACACAGGAGGATATACATATTCATTACAGGATGTTAATATGTAATGGTGATTGGGATAAACCAGTGATCCATTATACAGATCCCTATAATAGATGGGATTTTGGTCTGATCTCCTGTGATTTTTCTCCAGGTCCTCTTGGCATCAGATATGTTCAGCGGAGAACTGCTGGCTATTAAAGCCATAGACAGGAATTATTGTGATGAAGACACAATCTCTAAAGAGTTAAAGGTCCTGAGTATGGCCACCGACTGCCGCTTCATAACATCTCTGCGGGGGTTTATGGAGGTACCAACAGAATATATAATAGCCATGGAGTATATTGCCGGAGGAGATCTGTCTGTCCACATGGCAAAATCAATGAAATTTGATATGGAAACATCAAGGTAAATGTCTTAGACTGAATCATAATATTCTATTGCCCATACATTGTGGTCCTAGAGTGTATGTAACCACTGATCCATCCTCTACTTTCTACTCCACAGACTCTTTGCGGCAGAAATGGTTTGCGGACTCCAGTTCCTCCATGAACACGGCGTGATACATTGGTAATCAGTTCATCTTCATAAATCTCTGTTGTCTCCTTACATATCTATTGTAGAAAGTTCTGTTCATGAATTATCCTCACAATCATGTCTGATCATTTTTCCCTGCAGTGACCTGAAGCCTCAGAACATCCTCATCCATGACACCGGACACATAAAGATCGCGGACTTTGGCTTATCAGCCGTGAATGTGGTCGATGAGGTCCTATTGGAGGATACTGTTGGCACGAATGGTTACATCGCACCGGAGGTAAGGAACATCCCTGTGTGATTGATGCCGATAGTAGGACTGAGTATTAATCTGAGGATCCTGCTCATATCTAATCACAGACCGGTCCTCATGGCCTCTGTGTGTAAATCCCCTCCCCGATATAGTAATCTCCTATCTTATGTTCCCACAGATAATGGATGAAGAAAGCTTCAATCATAAGGCAGATTCCTTTTCATTTGGTGTCATCCTGTACATGATGATTGTGGGGAAAAAGCCGTTCTATAGCAGTGGTTTGCTGGATCAATACCACTGGTCTCTGCAGGTGGACGTCCCAGATTTTCCAGACTGGATGCCCAGCGATGCACTTGACATCTTGGAAGGCGTAAGTAGGATCAGAAGAAGAAGGATGATGAGGGACTATAAAGAAAGCTAGAAGATAAGATGCGGACAGTCCATGGACATTGTGTAATAACGTATCAATAATAATATATAATATAATGATTAATGGTCTCTCTCATTTTCCAGCTTCTCTGCAAAACTCCATCTGCCCGGTATGCTATATCATCCTTCATCCGAGAGCGCCCATTCTTCCTCTCCATAAACTGGAGCGACGTGGAGTCCGGCGAAGCCGACCCACCATTCAAATTTGATGAAAATGTAAGTATAGCACATAGGGACATCCATAGTGTTATCTGTGCCCAGTAACACACATATCCACTATACACCTTATCATTATATCCCCCAGTATACATTATATATGTGAGGAGACGATTCTCAGACATGTATATTTATCATCTTAAGATGGAGAAAAGCGGCACTCACCCCAAAGTGGCACTCACCATTACTTCTTTATTAATCTGCTGTAAAACATATCGGCAAGGAGAGAATGCCGCTTTTCTCTCTTTTTGACTGCAATTGCTTCCCAGTCTGGCGTGTATTTAGCTGACCTCCCGTGTGGTTCATGAACCCTTTTTTAAATGTGCAACCTTCAACATTGTAATCTCCTCCCAGACTTTATGATAGTGCAGAATCGCTTCTCTTTCTTTATTGTGAATATATTTCTCTTCTTACAGGAGGATTAGGCTGATATAAATCAGCCCCATTCCAGTAACATCTAGGAATGAAGCTTTCCATTACTCGGAAGAGACAACTAAACTGGACTTTCTCATTTACCGGACTTTGACAAACCTACCGAGCTTCCACCACATAACAGCCACGTAGATTCGAGCACCAAACATCCAGGGATTTAGTCCGATCGCCATATTTGGGGTCAGGAAGGAATTTTTTTCCCCTGATATGAGGATTATACAACAACTAGTCCTCAGGGTTATTTTTCGCCTTCCTCTGGATCAAAACAGCAAGTAATTGAAGGCTGAAATTGAAGGACTTCTTTCAGCCATACTTGCTATGTTACCATCTGGACGACTCATCTACAATGTGGTGGTAAGAAGACGACTACCGAATATGGACAAAGAGAAGGCAGTGGCTGCTCCTTCTCCACCGGATATGGACATAGAGAAGGCAGCGGCTGCTCCTTCTCCACCAGATGTGGAAAAAAAGAAGGCAGCGGCTGCTCCTTCTTAAAATTGGCCAAGTAAAGAGAGGTGGAAGCGGCTGCTCCCTCTCACACTTGGCCATGTAGCGACAGAAGGATGCGGCTGCTCCTTCTACTACCAGGCCATGGACAGACAGAAGGTAGCGGCTGCTCCTTCTACTACCTACCCATGGTCAGACAGAAGGCCATATGGTTGATCGCGGTGCTCTAGGAATCCAGGAAAACTCCAACTTCACAGATCACACGTCACACATTCCTGCTCTTCTCCTCTCCGTCATGTGTGATCCAGACCTGGATGTCCAAAAGCAGCTCAAGTGCAACCAAAGGCCTGAAGAGCGGAATCATCATCTGCTCCTTTCTATAGAAAGTGACTGTATCTACAGACTTTCTTTTTTCATCTTTGCATATAATTAACAACTTATATGCACAAATAAATATATTGAACATCTATGTTGATTCTGGTTAGATTCTTCTCATATACAGAACTGCTTTTTGGTATTTTTATTAATATCATGATGACCTAATGTAATTGTGGATGGGTTGAATATCTCACAAAGATTTCAGCATAGAGTAAAATATTTCCGTTCTAAAAAAAGAGATGAGAGAATTTAATCTTCTCAAACTGTAAAAGAATCCTCACTCACTAAAATGTGTATTATTTTGTAATTCACTTCTGTGCAGATACAGCCGGCCTCTATTTTACTACACTGTAAAGAATCATCAAAAGGTTAAAAATAAAAATTTAAAAAATATACTTATCTTACTGCTCCCCCAGAAGCATTACTTCTGGAGAAGTAGAAGGGCAAGTCGCCTCAAGCCCCTCACTCCGAGGAGCCCACCCAAAGCTTAACAATATCGGTGAGGGCGTAAAGCTGATACAGAAAGACTTGATACAGAATGCCAGGGTGACACACTAAAGACCCCCATAGCAGGGATAAGGGGGATAGAGCGACATGATGAAGTCATCACTCTGTGACTCTGATGTCCCGTGCGTGCCTCTGCATGATGATATCACCATGTTGGTCTACCTGTGACTAGCTACTGTCTGCCGGCGGACTCACTAGGATTCAGTGTTAGGTAAGTATATTATGTTTATGGTTTTTTTATTAATACTTATAATTGGACTGACTGTGGTGGCATCATACAGTGTGGGGACTAGTGTGGAGTATCATACAATATGGGGGGCATTATACTGTGGACAGTAAGCTGTGGGGGGGACATATGGTATGAGAGCTTTATATTGTGTGAGGACTCATGTGGTGGTATCATACAGTGTGGGAACTAATGTGGGGGCCATCATACAATGCCATCATACAAGGCCATAATAACTGGGGGGTGTATAATATAATTTAGGGACTAATGTGGGGGTCATCATAGAATGTTGGGTGCATCATACTGTTTATAAAAGGCTGTGGGTTCTATTATACAGTTGGGGACTACTGAGGGGGTATCATACAATGTGTGTGCTACTGTGGGGACCATCATACAATGTTGGGTTCATCATACTGTTTATAGGAAGCTGTACGGGCCATCATATACTGTGGGGACTACTGAAGGATATCATGCAACGTGGGGGCTACTGTGCGGGCCAATGTTGGGGGCATTATATTGTGTACAATAAGCTGTTGGGGGATAATATAGTATGGGTGGCTTTATACTATGTGAGGACTGCTGAAGGGGCCATCATACAATGTTGGGTTCATCATACTGTTTATAGAAAGCTGTTGGGACTATTGTGAAGACACGGGGTCTTCCATGGGCATAATACTACTAGGAAAACACAGGGTTAGGGTTAAACAGTGTAGCAATACTTTATTGAACCAAGTGAACAGGTGATTCCAACCTTTATTTCTCCGGGTTTATCCATGGGTTCCAGGTGACCGGATGGTCCCAACTTGGCTAACAAAAACATATATAGTATATAATGGGCCCCATTATTGCTCCATACAGTATATACTGGGCCCTATTTATTGCTCCATACACTATAATGGCCCCATATAGTATATAATAGGCCCCATATATTGCTCTATGCAGTATAAAGGCCCCATATAGTATATAATAGGTTCCTTATATTGCTCCATACAGTATATAATGGGCCCCATATATTGCTTCATACAGTATATATGTGGCACCACAGGGGTCTGGTTGCCACAGTAATAGAAATATTATGTCTGAGAGCAAGTGGGAGGTTTCTCTGGTCAGGAGCCCTGAGCATGCAACACTGCCCGCCCAGACCTGGGAGGGGAGGAATCTGCCCTTATAAACTGGGTCTGGGGCGGGATTAGGGGAGTCAGAGCCTGGAGAGGGAAAGTAAGAACCAGGAGCTCTGTAGGAACAGTAGCTGAATACCAGGGGCTGGAGCTGAGCAGAGTTCGCCCTGGTTGAAGACACTAATACCGGACACGGAGTCCGAGGCTGTGGGGACATCCAGGTCCAGCAGCAGAATCCAACCGGCAGGGGATTCCATGTCCTCTGGCCATAGAAGCCCAGAGGCACGGTCACAAGCAAGGGACCAGCAACGCCATTGTGAAGCGGAGGCTAACAGAAGGCCCCAAGTCACCGGCCATACGGGTGAGCACCACACGGTATACTCAGGGACGTGGGCTACTTCTACCCGCATAGAGCAAGGTAGCCAGGAAAGAGTGCAGATAGACGGGGAGGCCTACAACTCCACCTGGCCAGGGGAGATCCTGCTTGCTCACAGACTGACCAGGCCCCTACTGCTAACCAGTACTCCCGGGAGGGTCTGCTTTATACCATCAGTAAAGACCCTGAACTGCACCACACGTCTCTGTGTTTCATCGCCGCACCAGCACCATCAGTACTGGGACGCTTACACCATCACTCCCATCATCTCTCACATTAGCTGCCCTGAGGCAATACTTCTCCCGTGGGGAGTTATCCCATACTCGGCTGCGCAAACAACATCAGCCTCAGCGGTCTGCAGCGCAGCGGCGGTCCCCACTGACCGCAATCCACGGGTGGCGTAGTCGGACATTGTTATTACCTAAGACTGCCACTGGTTTGACCGCCCTGGGCACGGACCGGGTCACCGCCACACTGAGACTACAACCCCCAGCGATCCAGCTCCGGGTATCCCCTGCACAACACTGGCCCAGGGGGCGCGTCATATACTGGGTCCTCTAAATTGCTCCAAACAATATAAAGGCCCCATGTAGTATATAATAGGCCAAATGTATTGCTCCATACAGTATCTACTGGGCCCCATAAATTGTTCCATACAGTATAATATCTCCATATAGTATATAATGGGCCCCATATATTCCTCCATATAGTATAATGGCCCCATATATTGTATAATTGGCCCCATATATTGATTCACAGTATAATCGCCCTATATAGTATATAATGGGCCCCATATATTACTTCATAAAGTATAATGGCCCCATATAGTATATAATAAGCCCCACATATTGCTCCATACAGTATAATGGCCTCATACAGTATATGACAGGCCCCATATATTGCTCCATACAGTATATACTGGACCCCATATAATGCTCCATACAGTATAATGGCAACATATATTATATAATGGGCACAATATATTGCTCCATACAGTATATACTGGGCCCATATATTGCCCCATACAGTATAATGGCCCCATATATTATATAATGGGCCCAATATATTGCTCCATACAGTATATACTGGGCCCTAGATACTGCTCCATACAGTATAATGGCCACATATAGTATATAATAGGCCCCATATATTGCTCCATAAAGTGTAATGGCCACATATAGTATATATGGGCCCCATACATTGCTCCATACAGTATATACTGGGCCCCATATATTGCTGCAAAGTATAATGGCCCCATATAATATATAAAGGGCCACATTTTTTGCTCCATACTATATATACTGGGCCCCATATATGGCTCCATACAGTATATACTGGGCCCCATAAATTGATCCATACAGTATAATGGTCACATATAGTGTATGATGTGCCCAATATATTGCTCCATACAGTATATATAATATAATATATAATGCTGCACAGTATAATTGCCCCATATAGTATATAATGGGCTCCATAAATTGCTCAATACTGTATAATGGCCCCATATATTATATAATGGGCCCAATATATTGCTCCATACAGTATATACTGGGCCCTAGATAATGCTCCATACAGTATAATGGCCACATATAGTATATAATGGGCCTATATATTGCTCCATACAGTATATACTGAGCCCCATATATTGCTGCAAAGTATAATGGCCCCATATAATATATAATGTGCCACATTTGTTGCTCCATACTGTATATACTGGGCCCCATAGAGTATATACTGGGCCCCATGAATTGATCCATACAGTATAAGGGTCACATATAGTATATGATGTGCCCCATATATTTCTCCATACAGTATATACTGGGTCCCATATACTGCTGCAGGGTATAATTGCCCTATATAGTATATAATGGGCTCCATAAATTGCTCCATACAGTAAAATGGCCCCATATAATATATAATGAGCCTCATATATTGCTCCATACTATATAATGGCCCCATATAGTGTTCCATACAGTATAATGACCACATATAGTAGTGCTCCATACAGTATAATGGGCCCCATATATTGCTCCATACAGTATATACTGGGCCCCATAAATTGTTCCATACACTATAATTGCCACGTAAAGTATTATATAATGGGCCCCATATATTGCTCCATAAAATATAATGGCTCCATACAGTATATACTGGGCGCCATTTATTGCTCCATACAGTATAATGGCCCCATATATTATATAATGGGCCCCATATATTGCTCCATATAGTATATAATGGACCCCATAAATTGATCCATACAGTATAATGGCCCCATATAGTATATAATGGGCCCTATGTATTGCTCCATACAGTATAATGGCCCCACATAGTATATAATGGGCCCCATATATTGCTCCATACAGTATATAATGGGCCACATATTGCTCCATACAGTATAATGACCACATATAGTATATAATGGGCCACATATTGCTCCATACAGTATAATGACCACATATAGTGCTCCATACAGTATAAAGGGCCCCATATATTGCTCCATACAGTATATACTGGGCCCCATAAATTGTTCCACACAGTATGATTGCCCCATATAGTAAATAAGGGGCCCCATATATTACTCCATACAGTATAATGGCTATATACAATATATACTGGGCCCCATATATTGCTCCATACAGTATATACTGGGCCCCATATATTGCTGCACAGTATAATGGCCCCATATAATAAATAAAGGGCCACATTTTTTGCTTCATACTGTATATACTGGGCCTCATATATTTCTCCATACAGTATATACTGGGCACCATAAATTGATCCATACAGTATAATGGCCCCTTATCTATAATATTACCGGGGATGCGTGTCTCTATCTGAAGCCTTTATAGACAACGCATGCATGACGCGCAGTCTGGCTCCAGGCAGAATCACGCATCCAGCCGTTACAGGTAAGAGGAGTGTATGGCGCGGTATACGTAGACACTGAACGTATACCGCGATCTCTGGCGCCATACTTAGATACTTACCTGACCGGGAGGAGCGTTGCCGCGGCGCCTCTCTATGCCGGAGACCGGGGCAGGAGTAAGGCGTCGGATCGGAAACCAGGATGGGGATGAGGGGTGCCGTGCATACCGGGATTGGGGATGAGGGGTGCCATGCATTCCGGGATTGGGGATGAGGGGTGCCATGCATACCAGGATTTGGGGATGAGGGGTGCCATGCATACCGGGATTGGGGGTGAGGGGTGCCAAGCATACCGGGATGAAGGATACCATACAAACCATGATAGGGATGAGGGATGGGGTACCATGCATACCGGGATAGGGATGAGGAGTACCACACATGCCAGGATAGGGATGAGGAGTACCATACATACCAGGATTGGGATGAGGGGGCCACACATACCAGGATTGGGGGTGAGGGGTGCCATGTGACTCGCCCCCTGGGCCGTGGGGCACTCGGATCCGGGCAATAGGGAAACGGTGGGAGTAGTAGTGGCAACCCGGTTCCGTGGCTCAGGGTGGTCAGGACAGTGGTAGTCCGTTATGTGCTGTTGATTATGTCCGACTACGCCACCCGTGGATTGCGGTTATTAGGAACCGCCGCTGCATGCAGACCGCTGGGGCTGATGATGTGTGCAGCTGGGGTAGCGTGACTCCCCACGGGAAGAGTGCGGCCCCAGGGCAGTATAATGGATGGTGGGAGTGATGGTAGTGAGAGTCCCAGTGCTGATAGTGCTGGAGGAGCAAGGAGCACACAGACAACAGGTTGCAGTCCAGGGTCTTTACTAAAACAAGTAAACTGACCCACAAACAGTCCCGGCTAGGAGGGGACCTGCATGTCTGAGAGCAACGGGGAAATTGGCCCTGGTCAGGGTGAGGGTGTAGGCCTACCGTGCTTTCTGTGCTCCTTCTGGCTATCTCCTCTTTATAGGGTAACAGCCCACGCTTCCGAGCTCTCCGTGTATTCTCGCCTGTATGGCCTGCGACGTGGGTTCCTTTCTGCTCCCAGCCTTGTACGGCTTTACTGGTCCCTTCGGTTGTGGCAGGGCCTCCAGGCTTCTTAGGCCAAGGAATATACAGTCCCCTGCGGACTGGTTATCTGCTGGAGAATGTGGAATCCTCCCAGCCTCAGACACCAAAGTCTGGTAAATTAAGTCCGTTATCTGCCAAGACAGGCTCTCTTCGCCTCTTGTCTCTGGCTTGTGGCTCTCCTACTGCCACACTTCCTCTTAGGGTGCAATACAACTGTCCCTCTCTGCTCTGGGACCTGAATCCTGAGACAGGTTGTAGCACCCTGAGGATTCGGCTGCTACAGGGGTATTGCACCTCAACCCAGAGGTGTGATATTCCACTCCCGGGTAAGGAAGGAGTGTGGAACTGAGCTCAGATAGACTGCATGCACTACATACATCCCATTTCAGAGGAGCAGGCCGACGGTACTCCCACTTAGAAATGTGCAGGTACAACCGAGCCTGTTCCTGGCTGGAGTGGGAGGGGGGTGGTACATCCCATGTAGTGTAGGGGCAGATAGGGGGAGCAGTCTGGGTAGTGATAGGAGCTCATTGGGTGCTGGTCACCTGAGCTCACACATAGAGGGATATATAAGGAGGGCACCAACTTAGATCAGGGTCAGACGCTGAGAACAAGTCAGTTGGAGAGAGAGAAGGAAACAGCAGCCCTGGAGAGAGAGAGAGGAGAAAGAAAGAGAAAGACCCAGAGGGGGAAGACAGAAGGGACCCAAGAACCCAAATTAGAGCACCGGGTGAGGAGTCAGCAAGAGGGTACCGGAACCCAAGCTGGTGGGGGCAAAGACATTCCCCAGCCAGAGACCGGAGACCGTGGGCAGTGTCTGTCACGGTCACCCACCACATTCACCCCGAAGGCACACCACGTGGAGGGTCAGGGAACCCAAGGCCAAGGGTGTCCCAAAAGAAGGCCCGAGGGAGCTGGACCTAGGTGAATCACTGGTGGGGACGGCTGAAGAAAGGACAGAGGGAGAGCTCAGGGCCACGCTCTGGACTTGTTTGGGGGTTGGCTGGATCCAGGACCTGGTGGACGCAGCACGGCTCGGGTGGTCACTAACAGCTGGAGTGACCGAAACATCAGCAGTAAGTAAACTCCCTTAACTGCACAACCCGAGTCTGTCTTCATTGCCGGCTGCACTGCACCACCACAACCCCCATCCTCTGCGCCTGTCCCCTCTGAGGCTATACCCCTCCCGTTGGGGGTTATCCCACCAAGCTGCACATCCACCATCAGCCTCAGCGGACCCTGCTGCAGCGGCGGCCACAGTGACCGCATCACAACGGGTGGCGTAGTCGACACAAAAGAACTTTAATAACATCTGTAGGACTGCCACATAACACTTAGTTTGACGCCCTGGGCACGGGACCGGGTCACAGCCGCTCGGAGACTACAACCCCCCATCTGATCCGGTGCCGGGTATTCCCCTCAAAAAGGAATATGTCCCAGGGGGCGCGTCAACTTTGGCGTAGTCGGCAGGATTACGTGCCCGCAACACCCGGGTACTGCGTGCCTGAAGAAAAGTGCAAGTTTACCTCAGAAAGAAGTCTCCCGCCGGTTCCGGAGGGTCCACGCCATCGGACTCCATCACCAGTCGTTTCCCGCCGATTGTCCGCCATTTCCAACTTGTTCCCGCCATCTGCAGAGTTTCCCGCCACTGGGCGACGCTTCCCGCCAAAACCGCAGATTTCCCGCCTTGGAAGAGCAGCGGACGCCATTATGGGCGTGCCAAAGGAGGGCAAGAGGCCACCTCCCATCGTGGGCCAGGACAGAAAATGGCGCCAAAAGTGGAAACCGCCCCCACCAACAGAGACTGTGATGCTGGAGGTGTCTGTCAGCGTGAAAGAACTCCCCCTGGAGCTGACAGTCACCGAGTTGCCCCGGGACCGCCCTCGAAGTGGGAGGAGACGAAAGAGAAGAGAAAAGATGGGTGTCGCTTGGAGCAGTCTGGAGCGAGCGCACCCGGAGGCAGGAAGCCTGGAAAGGAGCAGCAGAAAAGCTCACCCGGAGATGTCCAGAGAGCAGAGCAGCACCGGCCCGCTGGCCAGGAGCCTGCTGGAAGAAGAGCAGAGCAGCACCGACCCGTTGGTCAGGAGCCTGCTGGACACCACGACCCCACTAGGCCTAGTGGAGGTCCTTGCACAGCTTCCCCGAGACCGGGAGTGTGCACAAACTGCCCTGGAGGGCCTCGCACGGAGGATGGCCCGGGTACAGCGTGAGATACTGGCGGAGTGGAGCCGGGAGATGACCCAGCAAGCTGAGACCAGTCAACGGAGCACGCTACCCTGGAAGAGGAAGCAGACCGCCTCTGAGGATGGCGCGGGAGGACCCAAGGCCGGAGACGGCGCCGAGAAGGGAGCCGAACGCATGGAGGCAGGTAAAGGGGACGCCTATACCCCAAGCCGAGAAACCGCCCACCTGCCCCAGCTCCCCGTCGCAGAGCCCGAAAGTCCCCCTGCTGTGCCCGTAGCCGCCATGTCACCGCTATGGACTAGGCCCCGACCGGAAGCCGCCGCAGCGACCCCTGTGACGTCACGCGCCTCGACCCGGAGCGTGACAAAGCAGGAAATACCACCAGCCTGGTCGCAAGGCCTAGTACCCCCGGGCGCCGCATCACCAACAGCGCCCCCTACCTCCGCGGAGCCTCCGGCCTGGCCGCAAGGCCAGGTAGCCCAGGGCGCCGCCGTCCTAACGGTGCCCTTCACCTTCCAGGTGCCCCAGGCCTGGCCGCAAGGCCTGGGCAACCCGGGCGCCACCACCACCGCGCCCGCGCCCGCAATACCAAGGGTGCCACACCTGGGGGAGGACCTGTTCAGCCAGCTCACATGGCCGGACGGGCGGCCCTTCATCAGGCCCGAAGGATACCATGAGCTGGAACGGCAGCAGAGACTAAGACCCCTGGATGAACCCCTGATTCCGGCTCCGAAGCCCGTGGCACGGATCTCGCCCCCGCTAGCGGAAGCACAGTTTGAGTGGGACCCCACCGGAGAAGATCTAATGGGGTTCACTCAGGAAACTAGGGCAGCTGCAGCAGACCGCGCCGAGTGTTGCCGACAGCAGCTCGAGGAGTTCGCGAGGGAGCGGAGAGAGAGGCGGGTCCGGGAACAACAGGCCCAAATAAGGAGCGCCGAGCAAAAGAGCCGGACCAGGAGGGACCCCCGTGCAGCGCACAGTCCCCGTACCACCGGGACTGTCATCAAGTTTAACCAGCAGCACGGGTGGGGCTTCATTCGGGACAACAACACTCACGGCGACGTCTTTGTCACGCGCAGAGACGTGGAGTCCCATCTGCCGGAGGGGCACAGAGGTCGTGACCTCTACATCGGAGATGAGGTCACCTTTACCCGGCACAAGTGTGCCAAAGGACCTTACGCCCTCCACGTACACCGCCTGACGGAGGAGGAGTTGCGGTGCGAGGAGGAGGAGCAAGAGGACCCGGACGGGTCTGAAGTTCAAAGAGCAGGAGGAAGACGCCGTTGAGTGCGGCAGAGCAGGTGCTGTAAATAAGTTACCCCATGGGGGTATAAAGAAACTGAAACTGTTGCTGCTAAAATAGTCCCCGTTGGGACCAGTGAACTGTTACCCGTTAACCCCTTCATCCTACAGGCTGAGGACTGTGAGCAGCCATTCCCTTCCCTCTACCTGGCCGAGGACTGAGAGCGGCCAACTTTCCCTGTATATAGTTGCGCGTCCTAAAGCGCCCCCTACCGGTTTTATAGAAAACCAGATTTTCTAAGAGACTGTCGCACTTTTCCCGGACACACGTTGCCCAGTGTCCGGAGGAGGAACCAGAGACAAGAGAAGTCTACGAGAATGTTTTATATAAAAAAGTTTTATATATATAATGTGTTATATGTTTTATATGTTTATATGAAAAATTTTGTATGTTTTGGTGTTATTTATGTCTTTACAGCCCGAGGACGTGCTGTGATTTACCAGGGGGGAATGTAGCACCCTGAGGATTCGGCTGCTACAGGGGTATTGCACCTCAACCCAGAGGTGTGATATTCCACTCCCGGGTAAGGAAGGAGTGTGGAACTGAGCTCAGATAGACTGCATGCACTACATACATCCCATTTCAGAGGAGCAGGCCGACGGTACTCCCACTTAGAAATGTGCAGGTACAACCGAGCCTGTTCCTGGCTGGAGTGGGAAGGGGGTGGTACATCCCATGTAGTGTAGGGGCAGATAGGGGGAGCAGTCTGGGTAGTGATAGGAGCTCATTGGGTGCTGGTCACCTGAGCTCACACATAGAGGGATATATAAGGAGGGCACCAACTTAGATCAGGGTCAGACGCTGAGAACAAGTCAGTTGGAGAGAGAGAAGGAAACAGCAGCCCTGGAGAGAGAGAGAGGAGAAAGAAAGAGAAAGACCCAGAGGGGGAAGACAGAAGGGACCCAAGAACCCAAATTAGAGCACCGGGTGAGGAGTCAGCAAGAGGGTACCGGAACCCAAGCTGGTGGGGGCAAAGACATTCCCCAGCCAGAGACCGGAGACCGTGGGCAGTGTCTGTCACGGTCACCCACCACATTCACCCCGAAGGCACACCACGTGGAGGGTCAGGGAACCCAAGGCCAAGGGTGTCCCAAAAGAAGGCCCGAGGGAGCTGGACCTAGGTGAATCACTGGTGGGGACGGCTGAAGAAAGGACAGAGGGAGAGCTCAGGGCCACGCTCTGGACTTGTTTGGGGGTTGGCTGGATCCAGGACCTGGTGGACGCAGCACGGCTCGGGTGGTCACTAACAGCTGGAGTGACCGAAACATCAGCAGTAAGTAAACTCCCTTAACTGCACAACCCGAGTCTGTCTTCATTGCCGGCTGCACTGCACCACCACAACCCCCATCCTCTGCGCCTGTCCCCTCTGAGGCTATACCCCTCCCGTTGGGGGTTATCCCACCAAGCTGCACATCCACCATCAGCCTCAGCGGACCCTGCTGCAGCGGCGGCCACAGTGACCGCATCACAACGGGTGGCGTAGTCGACACAAAAGAACTTTAATAACATCTGTAGGACTGCCACATAACACTTAGTTTGACGCCCTGGGCACGGGACCGGGTCACAGCCGCTCGGAGACTACAACCCCCCATCTGATCCGGTGCCGGGTATTCCCCTCAAAAAGGAATATGTCCCAGGGGGCGCGTCAGGTCGTCCAGTTCTCCCTAACCCTGCCCCCAGTACCAGCTTTTATAGGGGCAGCCAGCTCCCCCTACTGGCCTGAGACAGGAGGCATTGCATGCTAATATTCCCCTGACTAGAGAACCTCCCCCTTGCTCTCAGACACAGCTTTATTACACTTTGTGGCATCCAGGCCAGGGTGACACACCATGCATACCAGGATTGGGGATAAGGGGTGCCATGCATGCCAGGATTGGGATGAGGGGTGCCATGTATACCAAGATTGGGGATGAGGGGTGCCATGCATGCCAGGATTGGGATGAGGAGCGCCATGCATACCAGGATTGGGATGAGGGGTGCCATGCATGCCAGGATTGAGATGAGGGGTGCCATGCATGCCAGGATTGGGATGAGGGATGCCATGCATACTAGGATGGGGATGAGGGGTGCCATGCATACCAGGATTGGGATGGGGGTTGCCATGCATACCAGGATTGGGGATGAGGGGTGCCATGCATACCAGGATTGGGGGATGAGGAGTGCCATGCATACCAGGATAGGATGGTGGGGACAGGATGGAGGCAGCACAAATACCAGGAGGGGGGGCAGCACATACCAGCATGGGAGACCATATACCAATAAAAATGCTCGCCACCTGGGCGTAGAACGGGTTCAATAGCTCGTAGTATATAATGGGCCACCCTCATATTTTGCAACATACAGTATAATGGCTTCATATAGTATATACGGGGCCCCATATTTTGCTCCATACAGTATAATGGCCCCATACAGTATATACTGGGCCCCATATATTGCTCCATGCAGTATAATGGCCCCATATGATGCTGCATACATAAAACAAAATATCAATTACTCACCTCTCCCGTTCCCCGCAGGTCCGGTATACCCAGCGCGTCTTCTAACTCTGGAGTGCTCAGGTCAGAGGGCGCGCTGTGGTGACGTCATTGCGCCCTCTGCCCTGACACATCAGAGTTAGAAGACACTGGAGCTGTTCGGAACGAGGAGAGATGGGGGAGGGGATGAGGGTGGGGAGGACCCCGGTGGCTGCACGGGCCCCATAGCGCGCCATCGTTTCCCCCTCCCTGGGCCACAGTACTTGCCTGCGTGCATGTGGTGGTGTCGCCAGCCATTGTTGTCATGGTAGGTCAGTTCTGCATGCGAGCACTCCTGCATCCTCCGCTTTTAAAAAGCCAGTGCCCTTTTCCTCCTCCTCTCTGGGGCCCATCGGGCATTTCACCGGTGCCCTGCCAGGCCAGTTCGACCCTGTGTGAATGTAATGTTGTACAGAGCACAGACATATGCCGGCCCTTCCTCCAAAGTGGAACTAAACAATGTGTGCTGCATCTGTGCTGCGCAGACTATGCTGACTTCAGCTGACGTCCAGGTCATAGCCCCACTGGATCCGGGACGGTTGTGAGATATGCCGATGATTTCTGCAGGACCCACAGCTTGTTTTTCTCAGTCGCTGCTCTCCTCCTTCTCTGACTGATCACAATATTATCTATTCCAGGTCCTTCAGCTTTGTGGTAGGAGGTAACAGGTTCCCCCAGCACTCCATGTGGCTCACACCTCACACCGCTCAGTACTCTGTCAGTAATCTGCTATATATCATTGCTGCACCAGAGCCATCTAGAGGTCACAGTAATACATTGCAACACAATAAAGTAAACATTAAAAGAGAGAAAAATAAACACTCTATAGAATAAAATATTCAGTCATTTAAAGGCAGACTGAAAAATTAAATAGTTGGCAAAATACACAGAGGTGACACCACTGAGAAGATGTGTTTTATTGATTAAGTGGTGTGCGCCCCTTAATGAATTTGATGCATCCAACTATAAAATACTCCATCATTAAAATTGGGGTATACAATGTCAATCTTAAATGGAAGGTGCCGTGATTTTTATTTTTGTATTAATAATTATTGAGTATATAATCAATTATTTTTAATACAAAATTAAATGCACTGGTTTAATATTTTTGAATTTATTAACTCTATCTACAGCCACAGTGGGCGGCCATATAAGTTTGCTGATGTGTAATTGTCTGAGCACGAAGCTTACACACTTCAAATATGGCAGCCTCTGTGTACTGTGTCCTCCTGCATTTCCTGCATTGTGTCACCAGGTGTTAGTGCAACACAGAGGGAAAGGGAGCCCAGACATTAGGGAAAGGGGGAAGTGGAGACCTCCTAGTCTGGTCTAGCGTCACCCTGTCTCAACTACCATCCCTATATTGCCTCTTCAGCAATCGCCGCACACGTGCCTCGCCCTACTTTCCCTGGCGCATGGCTACGGCTAGGGATGGAAGGAGATGAGCACTAGTCAACCTCCACTAAACACTATAGACAACAAGGGAAGACAAAACACGGGGAAATTGCTTAGCTTTAGATGAGTCCAAATATGCACACGGCCTCAAGCTCCAGAGAGGACAAAGTACTGCTCCGTCTAAGCCTCACAAGTAGAAATGAATATGCCAGCGACTCCCTCTCAGACACACCAGGTATATATACACCCAGGCCAGAGAGCTAATTAGCAAGAGAGAGTTAGCCGCTCGGTCCTAAAGACAGCCTCTTATCTAAGAAGCTGTCTGCAATGCCAAACGTAGAGATCTCCTGCAACCCACTGCAGGGCGACTGTCACCTCTGACACACCCGTGACACATTGTGGCTGCCTGCTGCTGTGACCTAGGCACGCCTCCTGGGCTGTCCAGGTCACAACTGTGGGAGGAGATCGGCACCATGTTTTTTGAAGCCCATAGCTGTACTGCGAGCTACACTTTCCCCCTGTCACCATTCACACAGCTCAGTGCGAGCAGTGACAGGAGGCGCAGGGATGCGGTGAATGCTGAGCGGAGGTCCAGGATGAGATGAGTATCGCAGTGTTCAGTAGACTTATATAGCAGGATAGGAAATATTTCCGCGCTCTCCAAAGAGACAAATGTTGGTAATAGAATTGTAGGTTTATTGTCAACGCGTTTCAGAGTCCACAGACTCCTTCCTCAGGACAACCATACATAACCAGTTACAGGCATACATGGTTTAAATGCAGAAAAAAAAATGGCACCAAGTGCAGAGGGAGGGGTAAGTACAGTCACATGTCTAAATACATGCACATGACAGCTGATCTGATCAGCTATCATGTGCCTCTAACAACTGCGGAAGGATCCGAGATCCACCCGTGGTTGTTAACCACTTAAATGCTGCTGTCAATCACTGACAGTGGCATTTAAAATAAGCGTCAGCCGAAAGCGCATCATATGTCCCGCCCATGGATTGTCATGACAGTCAGGGGCTCTGCAGAAGACCCCTGTGCTTGTCATTGGGAATCTTCTATGAACGCCGGCGTGTGGCCGGCATTCATGGGAGATCGTGATTTTTGCTACAAATAGCAGTGCTGAAGCCTTGCTATGTGTAGCACAAGCGATTAGATGATCGCAGCTTCAAGTCCCCTATGAAGAATATTGAAGCAAGTAAAAAAAAAGTTGAAAAAAATATTTTAACAATAAAAAAACAAACGTTCAAATCATCCCCCTTTTGCCCCATAGAAAATAAAACAATAACAAAAAAATAAAATAAACATATTTGGTATCGCCCCGTTCAGAATCTCCCGATCTATCAATATATGAAGTAAATTAATCCCATCTGTAAACGGAGTAACGAGAAAAACATCGAAAAGCCAGAATTACGTTTTTTGATCGCCTCAACATTGTAATAAAGTGCAAAAAAGGGCGATCAAAACATCAGATCTACCCCAAAATCGTATCAATAAAAACATCAGCTTGTTGCGCAAAAAATAAGCCCTCACCCGGCCCCAGATCCCAAAACATGGAGACGCTACGGGTCTCGGAAAATGGCGACATAAGCTAAATTTTTTTTCTTACAAATTTCAGATTTTGTTTCACCACTTAGATTAAGAAGAACCTCTCCATGTTTGGTATCTGCGAGCTCGTAATGACCTGGAGAATCATAATGGAGGGCAGTTTTACCATTTAGAGAACATGATAAAAAAAAATTGTGGAAATGAACTTTTTTTTCAATTTCACAGCATTTTGAATTCTTTTCCCGGTTTCCAGTACACTATACGGTAAAATCAATGGTGTCATTCAAAAACACAACTCGTCCCCCAAAAAACAAGCCCTCGTACGGCCATATTGACGGAAGAATAAATAAGTTATGGCTCTGGGAAAAAGGGGAGCAGAAAACCAAAGAGCGAAAATGGAAAATCGCAAGGTCGTGAAGGGGTTAAAAACAAATGTTAATATTAAAAAAAAATAACAGTTTACATGTTTTCAATTGCCGAAAATAAAATTTTGATGGCACATTCCCTTTAATGAATGTCCTGATATGATATCTAATGAGATTTCAGTCCCTCTGTATGTAAATTAAAGCTCAGATTATCTCCACAGCTTCATATTATAAGCAGAATTACAACACGCACACATGAAATACACTGCAGAGAAATAAGAGCGTTCTGTCCCTTTAAATTCAGTGTGTTACATAACACTGCTCAGCCAATAGGATCGCTGGATTTGAATTTGAAAATAAAGCAAACTGTCATTCATCCTCAGTCTGTTACAGGACAGTGAGCGGTGAAGATGGATGTCGGTGAGTGCTCCCATCCCATCATCTGATGTCACTGATCTCACCTAAATTCAATATAGGAGAGAACGGCTGCTGTCACCTGCCACTAGGGGGAGCTATCAGTACAATATATATCTACTGGTGCACTGTGCTCCCCCTAGTGGCTGCAGGAAAGCAGAATTGTATCATTAGGTCACACAGGACACTCTGCTGCCAGTATTATTTATTGAGGGGTTTATACCACTGTTGTCAATGGGATGAGTGTGCTGGCACTGATAATGGGGGTTAGGCTTTATCCGCTGTTAATGAAGTCACTTTGGCAGTTGTTTTTAGGGGGTTTCCTGTACTTATGGGAATGAAGAACATAGAAACACATGAATGTCATATATCTTTATTTACACCCAGTAAAGGCTATGCTCCATGTGGTCATATGAGTGTATGTGTGTAATGGGGGTCCGATACCGGGGGGACGTTCACTATGAATAAATGTGGAAAGCTGTTTGTGTCTTTATCAGATCTGTGACTAAGTCTTTTTTGGATTCACAGCTTTTCCTATGACTACTGCAGAAGAGAATAGATACAGGATGGCCGCGAGCCGCAGATCTTGGGGGGTCAGCAGCTTTATTATAACCGGACCCCTTATCCTATTCTTCAACCCTGGTGAATGATAAGTGGACACTCATCAGATTCTGTTTTCTTTAGGACGTCTACCTCCAACAGGAATGTGTCTTCGGACCTGGACTCTTCTCATGTGAGATTATTTTTTTAAATATTTTTTTTTCCCATTAATCTGAAAATATTGTGCCATTAACCCCTTAAGGACCTCGGGATTTTCCGTTTTTGCATTTTTGTTTTTTGCTCCCCTTATTCCCAGAGTCATAGTGTTTGTATTTTTTGGTCAATATGGCCATGTGAGGGCTTATTTTTTGCGGGACGAGTTGTACTTTTAAATGTCATCACTGGTTTTACCATATCGTGTATGGGAAAACGGGGAAAAAATTCCAAGTGCGATGAAATTGCAAAAAAAGTGAAATACCACAGATGGTTTTTTTTACCACGTTCACTGAATGCTAAACCTGACCTGCCATTATTATTCCCCAGGTCATTATGAGTTCGTAGACACCAAACATGTATAGGTTCTTTCTTATTTAAGTGGTGAAAAAAAAATCCAAAGTTTGCTTAAAAAAAATAAATAAATGGCGCCAATTTCCGAGACCAGTAGCGTCTCCATTTTTTCGGGATCTGGGTCTGTGTGAGGGCTTATTTTTTGCGCGCCGAGCTGACGTTTTTATTGTTACCATTTTGGGGTAGATCCGATGTTTTGATCGCCCGTTATTGCATTTTATTGCAATGTTGCAGCGACAAAAAAACGTAATTCTGGCGTTTAGAATTTTTTTCTCGTTACGCCGTTTACCGATCAGATTAATTCTTTTTTTATATTGATAGATCTGGCAATTCTGAACGCGGCGATACTAAATATGTGTATGTGGGTTGTTTTTATTATTATTTTATTTTGAATGGGGCGAAAGGGGGATGATTTAAATTTTTATATTGTTTTTATTTTTTTCATATTTTTAAAACATTTTTTATGCACTTTTTGCTTGCTTCTATAGTCTCCATAGGAGACTAGAAGCAGCAACTGTCTGATCGCCTCTGCTAAATAAAACAGATCACCTCTATGTAGCAGAAATGCTCCAGTACTATGAGCGCCGACCACTAGGTGGCGCTCATAGCGATCTTTACATGACAACCACTGGGGTCTGCTGCAGACCCAGGGTTGTCATGCCCACCCATCAGTGACCTGCGATCATGTGACGGGGTCACCGATAGGAGTGGCAAGTGACGCGCCTCTGACACGGCGCTGTTAAATACCGCTGTCAGAGATTGACAGCGGCATTTAACTGGTTAACAGCCACGGGTGGATCGCGATTTCACCTGCAGCTGTTGCGGGCACATATCAGCTGTAATAATCAGCTGACATGTGCTCGGTTCAATGGGGGCTCACCGCCGGAGCCCTTACTGAACCGGGGGTGATGGCCTGGGGCGTACTAATACGCCCCAGGCTTTAAAGGGGTTAATCCAGCATTTGATAATGCAGACCATCTATTAGTTCAGTACAGAATTGAAACACAATGTAGATTGAGCAGAAAGTCAGTTAGAAGACAGTTTCCAATAGTAGATTGTTTGCTTTCTATGCCGGGAATAATTCCGAATTCAGCAGGTCACATTGATGTTAACAGGCTTGGACTGGCCAACAGGAAAACGGGAGAATCCTCCGGTGGGCCACCACCCTCTGATATGAACAGTACTTGGCACAATATACTTGAATCTCTATGTACAGACAAAGTCAGCATCTTATTCACTTAACAATCTATCCAGTTCATTGTTATATAGATTTATGACTGAGGATAATGTTACGTTAATTGAAAAGTGGGGTCCTGGAGTTGGCTACTGGTGGGCCGAAACTGGATGCTGGATTAAATAAATTTACCTGTAATTTAAAGATTTGATACCTCTGGGCTTTGTGTGATTGATCCCATTATGTGCTTGTTTTTTCTTTCCAGCTTGTCCAAGAACAAAAGAAGAAAGGGATCTACAACTCCTGATATACTGCACCAGATTCCTGCCGTCTCCGATCTTCAACATGGAGGTCACTGATCATACCGCAGAATATGTTGTCCATGTTTTCTCCATAGATGTAAAGGAACTAGGGTTGAGCGAGTATGTTCTGTCCGAGTATGCTCGGGCCGAGCTCCGAGTATTTATAGCTGCTCGGTGATATGGTTGAATCGCTCCCGTGTGCATCATTTGCAACTGTTTGACAGTTTTATTACATGGGAGGAATGTGTAAGAAATAGACATTCCTCACATGTAATAAAACTGTCAAACAGTCGCAAATCATGCACACGGGAGCGATTCAACCATATCACCGAGCAGCTATAAATAATCGGAGCTCGGCCCGAGCGTACTCGGCGAAAGGGTTAATAGAACATACTCACTCATCACTAAAAGGAACGTCTCAATAGTCAACTGAATGAATATCTTCTTTTATTAGCGCCTCATGCCGACCAACCGGGAAGCTCAGAAGAAATATCTACCATTTCCTTTGGATGAAGAAAAACCTGAGCCAACATCAGTGATGCCAGAAGAGCCGAAAGAAGAGGAGATGAAGGAGGCAATGAAGTATTGGGAGGTAGAAGAAATGGAAGTAGATGAGGCAGAAGACACCAAGGCGAAAGAAGAAGATAAGGCAGAAGATAGCAAGGGGAAAAAACAAGATAAGGCAGAAGATACCAAGGGGAAAAAACAAGATAAGGCTGAAGATACCAAGGGGAAAAAACAAGATAAGGTAGAAGATACCAAGGGGAAAAAAGAAGATAAGGCAGAAGATACCAAGGGGAAAAAACAAGATAAGGCTGAAGATACCAAGGGGAAAAAACAAGATAAGGCTGAAGATACCAAGGGGAAAAAAGAAGATAAGGCAGAAGATACCAAGGGGAAAAAAGAAGATAAGGCAGAAGATACCAAGGGGAAAAACCAACAAGATAAGGCAGAAGATACCAAGGGGAAAAAAGAAGAAGATAAGGCAGAAGATACCAAGGGGAAAAAAGAAGAAGATGCTAAAAAATCAAAAGCAAAAGAAGAAAAGAACAACACTTGGGCCAGAAGAGTTGAGAACCAGCCAGCAGGAAGACACAAGATCCGCCAGCAGTCCATCCTTAAATACGTGAATACCAACCTCAGAGGAAGGAGGAACATCATCTGGACCATCCTCCTCAAATCAGCGAGACGTTGATGGACTCTAAGGCACCAACATTCCAGCTGAAGGAACATCAACAGCTTCAAATCTAAAAATAATAAAAATAATAGACATAAAATAGTTATTATTAGATTAAGAAAGCTTAAAAATGTAGTAAAATCATAATAAAGACTTTAATAATATTAGGAGCAGTAATAATAGCAGTAATATAATATTAATTTGTGTAATAATGGTAGAGACATAAAAATAACATCAGCAGGTTTGATCCAGGGTTGTAGGACTGATCGCCTTTTCCCGGGGTCAAGAAGGAATTTCCCCCCTGAGACAACAATTGGCTGAATGTGTCCAGGGGTTTTTGCCTTCTTCTGGATCAACAGCTTTAGAAATAAGGACCTACGAATTAGTAAGATTATAGTAGAATTAGCAATAGTGGAGTAGTAATATAATATAGTATATAGCGTAATATTAGTGACCATAAAACAGGAATAATTTCACTAGTAAAGTAATAATAAATGTATACTATTATATTAAAAATAAAATATTAATAATATTTGTTAAATGATTAATTATTAATTAAATTAAATATTAATTATTAAAATTTGAATAAGTATTAGGAGATTTGATCCAGGGTTCTAGGACTGATCGCCTTTTCCCGGGGTCAAGAAGGAATTTTTCCACCATGACACAAATTGGCCGAACGTGTTCGGGGGTTTTTGCCTTCTTCTGGATCAACATCTTTAGGAATTAGGATCTAATTTTTAGATTTAGTAAAATATCAATACAAATGTTAGCAATAATGGTAAGAATAAAATAGCAATAATACAAAAACATCAAGCATAAAATAGTAGAATATTAGTAATAATATCAGTAAAATAGCAGGAAACTAAAAATAACACAAATAATAGTAATACAAAAATAGTATCTAAGGTAATGATTATAATAATTAGTAAATAATTAATATATATTAGGGTTTTGATCCAGGGTTCTAGGACTGATCGCCTTTTTTCGGGATCAAGAAGGAATTTTTCCCCAGTGACATAAATTGGCCGAATGTGTCCAGGTTTTTTTGCCTTCTTCTGGATCAATAACATTAGGAGTAGGATCTAATTAATAGTATCTAGAGAAATAATATAAATATTAGTAACAATAATTATAATATTATTAATAGTAAGTAAAAAAATAGAAATAAATGTTAAAAAAAGTAGCGGTAGTAATAAAATAGCAAAATAAGTTATAATAGTATAGCATTATTAGAAATAGTATAATAATAGCATAGGACATTATTAGGCATCATCAGGTTTGATCCAGGGTTCTAGGACTGATCTCTTTTTCCCGGGGTCGAGAAGGAATTTTTCCCCTTGACACAAATTGGCTGAATGTGTCCAGGGGTTTTTGCCTTCTTCTGGATCAACAGCTTTAATTCTAGGTATCTCATAATACTAGAGTAATAATAGCAATAATAAGTATAATAATGTTGTAATAATAATCAATAGATTGTGAGGATAAGAATAAGATAAATACAATAAATAGGTTAGTTTGTTAGTGTAGGGCCCCATCTGATGAGGTCGCCTTGTCGTTGGCAGATGGGCTTGCACAATTTGATCAAAATGTGCACTAAGAACCTCAAATTTATAAGTTTAAAGAATAAGGAAGTAATAAAATACACAAGATTATAAATATAACTTTGTCTTGCCACATTATTTTCCTGTAATGAAGAAAATCAGAAAATCCAGAACATTTTAGACATTTGTATCTCTGTGTCGTAATCATAGCAGGTTAAAAACGCAATGCGACAGCATAAGAAATTGTTAGATTCTATTTTGCAATGAGGCGCACAATGTAAACGTCAACTGACACATGCAACCATGTAACCCTAGCATAAAATGTATTAAAGTAAAATGTATTAATTTATTTCATAAACCAATAGTACACGTGAAAATTAGAAACTTTGTAATATATTTTATTAAAGAGATCTGTTTTTTTCTCCTCCTGGGCTTATCATTCATTCTCAATGTCCTTAATTCTTGGGTAAAATCTTTAGTGAATACAGATTTTCCCATTACTGAGATAGAAGATGACAGTTGGTGCTCAAAAAGTTCTATGGAGGGAGGAGGGTGGAGTTAGAGGCGGAGACAAACATTCTACTGCAAGTTCTCCTGAAAGGACAATTTCACTCTAGTGTGTAAATCATGATAGTTAACGTATATTTCAGACTATAAGACGCACCTAGGTTTTAGAGGAGGAAAATAGGAAAATAAAAATTTAAGCTCAAAATGTGATCATGATGTACTGTTATGGAGGTAGGGGTCTTCTGCTGACACTGTTATAGGGGAAATATACCCCAATTCTATACTAATATCCCCCATCCTGGTATATATATGTCCCTCAATCCAGATATACAAGTGCTTCTCACAAAATTAGAATATCATCAAAAAGTTAATTTATTTCAGTTCTTCAATACACTAGACTTTGTGTTTTCATTGACTGTAAGCCATAATCATCAACATTAACAGAACTAAACACTTGAAATAGATCACTCTGTAATGACTATATAATATACGAGTTTCACTTTTTGTATTGAAGAACTGAAATAAATAAACTTTTTGATGATATTCTAATTTAGTGAGAAGCACTTGTATATGGCCAAGAATCCAGGTATATATGGCCCCCATCCTAATCCTGGTATGTATGGCCCCCTCATCCCCATCTTGGTATGCATAGCTGCATCCTCCCTATCCTGGTATGCATGGTCCACTCATCGTCATCCTGATATGCACGGCCCCATCCTCCCCATCCTGGTATGCATGGCCCCCGCATCCCCATCCTGGTATGCATAGCCGCATCCTCCCTATCCTGGTATTCATGGCCCGTTCATCCCAATCCTGCTATGCATGGCCCCATCCTCCCCATTCTGGTATGCATGGTCCCCTCATCCCCATACTGATATACTTGGCCCCTTCATCCTCATCCTTGTATGTGACGCGCCCCCTAGGCCGTGGGGTGCTCGGCCGGGCCGGTCGATGCTGGGGGGTGTTATGGTGGCAATGACCCAGTCTGTGACGCAGGGCGGTCAATAAAAGGGGAAAAGTAAAAGGGAATAAAGTTTTTATAGAGATAATGTTCGTAACGCCACCTGTGGTATGCGGCTATATGGGGCCGCCACTGTTGTGCAGATCCTTGGGAGCTGGTGGTGACGCAGCAGAGTTGGTTCAGCTCTCCACAGGCAGAGCTTAGCTCCAGGGCAGGATATAGTGATGCTATGAGGTAGATGTTGTTGGTGCTGTGTAGTGCAGGGCTGGTGATGACGCAGCAATAATTCTAGGACACAGTGGGGTGCAGTCTTCAAGGTTTTACTCACCGTTATCACACTGCTCCTGGTTACAACTGCCAGATTATAACCTCCCACGTCGTCCTGCGTTCACCAAGAAAGGGGTTCAGCAGCTCTCAAGTATTTCAGGAGTACTTAAACGGGACCCCGTTCTATGCTCCTTCCTCGGTCGTCTTCCTGCGCTTGCTCTCACCCTCCTGCCCTGCGCCTCACAATCAGTGTCCCAAGCCGGTAGCCTCGGATCTTGTCGGGCGACGTGCAGTCCCCTGGACCCTATGCGGCCACCTTTTCGGCGATATAATTGTGGTAGTTGGCAGATGCACCTTGAAAGTACAGTAGCCTCCGGATATATAGCTGAGCCTGATTATTCTCCACTAGTTTAGGGGCTGGTCCCCTCTGCAGCCTGATCCCTCCACGTCCGTGTAGATTCAGGCGTACAGGTGGCTTCAGCACTAGCCATGCCCCTGGGATCCCCTCTGTCTCTGGATCCTTCCCTCTACTCCCGTCCTCTCTCACTCTCTCTCCTGGGCCTCTCAGACTAGGCCTGACTCCTCTCTCTCCACTCAACTCCCGCTCCAAGCACTGGAGCCAGGAGCCTGGACCCTCCTACACTGCTCTCCTGAGCAGGACTGGCTGCTTCTAGATGGTTCCCCTCTTTTTTATACTCCTTCTGAAGGTGCTCCCCTGAAATACTTCCTCCACCCACACCCACTACATGGTTCCCCCTCTCTCGGTTCCCCCCCTTCCAACCAGGGACAGGGCTCTGCATTGTACGCATGTATCTTGCCCCGCCTGCTAGTCTGGAATGGTGTAGTGTTGGATGCAAGTGGGTGGGTCCTGGGTAGTACCCCATCCTTACCTGAGAGTGGGATACCACACCTCTGGGTGAGATGCAGTACCTCTGTGGTGACTGAACCCGCAGGGGCGCCACATATGCATAGCCGCATCCTCCCTATCCTGGTATGCATGGCCCGTTCATCCCCATCCTGGTATGCATGGTCCCCTCATCTCCATCCTGGTAGGCATGGCTCCTTCATCCTCATCCTGGTATGCATGGCTCCATCCTCCCTATCCTGATATGCATGCCCTTTCATCCCCATCCTGGTATGTATGGCCCCTTCATCCCCATCCTGGTATGTATGGCCTCCTCATTCCCATCCTGGTATGCATGGCCTCCTCATCCCTATCCTAATATGCATGGTCCCCTCATCCCCTTCCTGGTAAGCATGGCCCCCTCATCCCCATCCTAATATGCATGGCCCATTCATCCCCATCCTGGTATGTATGGCCCCTTCATCCCCATCCTGGTATGCATGGTCCACTCATCCCCATCCTGGTATGCATGGTCCCCTCATCCCCATCCTGGTATGCATGGCTCCTTCATCCCCATCCTGATATGTATGGCCTCCTCATACCCATCCTGGTATGTATGGCCCCTTCATCCTCATCCTAGTATGCATGGCTCCTTCATCCCCATCCTGATATGCATGGCTCCTTCATCCCCATCCTGGTATGCATGGTCCCCTCATCCCCATCCTGATATGCATGGACGCATCCTCCCCATCCTGGTATGCATGGCCCCCTCATCACCAATCCTGGTATGCATGACCCCCTCATCACCAATCCTGGTATGCATGGCCTCCTCATCACCATTCCTGGTATGCAGCAGCTGATAGCCTGGAAGCAGCGCATGACGTCACTGCCATGTGCCCTCACACAGTGAGATGATTATGGGTGTGGAGAGGAGTGATTATTCATTTTCTTTAATACCTCACAGTGTCAGCTGCAGCCTTCAGCGGCTCGGCGATCACGTGTGCCCGCTGTTAAAGAGAATGAATATTCATTCCCCTCAACCTGGGTTGGACTGGGGTGTCTGGGGCCCACAGGAGGAATTGATCCTCGGGGCCCACCCTACAGCTATATGCAAATACCTGTTAGCAGTTATCCCTGTTATAGTGGAGCGTCGACTGTAAAACACAGGCGGCTCCTGCACATCTACTGTGCGCCACCATAACTGGGATGTACAATTACAGTAGTTTACATTATAGGGGTTCTTTGATGAAAACAAGTTATCACCGAATCACAGGTTAGGTAGGTGATATTGACGCGCCCCCTGGGCCGTGGGGTACTCAGTGCCGGGCCGGTCGTTGCTAGGGGAAATGTCACAGTGGCGGTAACCCGGTCCGTGACCCAGAGCGGTCAATAAAAGGGGTTTATTTACAGGGGATTTATAGTTTTTATATTTAATGTTCGTGATGCCACCTGTGGTATGCGGCTATGTACAGCCGCCGCTGCGGAGCTGGGCCTCTGGAGCTGGTGTTTAATGCAGCAGAGTTGGTTTAGCTCTCCACAGTTCGAGCTTAGCTCCAGGGTGTTGCTGGGATGTTATAGATGTTGCTGTAGCAGTTGTGGTACAATGTAGTGCAGGGATGATGGCGCGGCAGTAATTCACGGAGACAGTGGGGTGCAGTCTTCAGCGTTTACTCACAGTTGTTGCAATCCAAGTTGCAGGTACCAGTGTAACTTCCCACGTCATCCTGTGCTTACTCAGGGAGGGGTTCAGCAATCCCTCAGGTAATTCAAGAGCGCTTGATACGGGTCCAGGAGGTGGAACCTCTGTGCCGCGGTGCAAGGAGGGACCCAGAGGGGCGTAACTAAGTATCAACCCGGAGTGACCCTGGTCGGACTGCGGCAAACGACACCGTAACCAGGGAGGGACCGAGCAGAGGGACCAGGTGCTACTCTGGGGACGACCTTGTAAGAGAGCAGGTGGCTCCCACAGGTCAGACAGCAGGGGATGGACACAACAGGTAGGCAGCAGTCTCTGGGTTAGCTGACGGGTGGTCACGGTACGTGACGGAAGAAGTCTCTTGGCAAGCGGGTAGGTGGTCATGGAAAGTGACAGAGGGAGCCTCCGGGTAGGCTAGTAGGTGGTCACGGCAAGTGACGGCAAGCAGGCTGTAGTCTCTAGGCTGACAGGCAGGTGGTCACGGAAAGCGACAGCGGGAGCCTCCAGGTAGGCTAGCAGGTGGTCACGGCAAGTGACGGCAAGCAGGCTGTAGTCTCTAGGCTGACAGGCAGGTGGTCACGGCATGTGACGGCAGAGCCTCCAGGTAGGCTAGCAGGTAACAGGCGGGTAGCAGACGTGCGCTCCCAGGTGAGCGGGTTTAGCAGGCACGACAGGAAGCAGGCAGGTAACTGGCAGGTGCTTCCTGGAACGAAGGTGGACTTGCCCATAGACAGACTGGCGGATGAGTGGGGGCACACTGTCGGGCAGGAGGAAAGAGAAGCTGACAGACAGGACTGGTAGTCAGGCTGGCAATGGAACCTGAGGGCTGATGCAGAGGTAAGTATTCTGTGCAACAACTTTGCTCAGGCACCTCCATTTTGGAGGAGGTGCCTTATATATGGGAGGTCCTCCGGCTATTGGCCGAGGACTCCTTAGGACGCCGGCAGCAGCGGGGAGAGGAGCGCTGGAGGACGCCGCGCCAGGAGCGGGAAGGTGAGAGGGACGGCGTCTCTGCCTAGCAGAGGGCAGAGACGCCGATGCTACAGCGCTTAATGGGACCCCCTTCTGTATGCCTTTCTCAGTCGTCTTCCTGCGCTGGCTCCCACCCTCCTGCCCTGCGCCTCACAATCAGTGTCCCAAGCCGGTAGCCTCGGGTCTTGTCGGGCGACCTGCAGTCCCCTGGACCCTCTGTGGCCACCTTTTCGGCGATATAATTGTGGCTGTGGCAACTGCACCCTAGAAGTACAGAAGCCTCCGGTTTCTAGCTGAACGTTGCAATTCTCACTAGTTAGGGGCCGGTCCCCTCTGCGGCATGATCCTTCCACGTCCTGGTAGATTCGGGCACACAGGTGGCCTCCAGCACTACCCCTAGGATCCCCTCGTTCCTCCTGTAGCCTTCCTTCCTGCTCCTCTCCTCAGTTTGTCTCACCTCCTGGGCCTCTCAGACTAGGCCCGCTCCGCCTGAGCAGAGCTCCTGCTCCACACACTCTCCTCCTCTGACTGAACTCCACTCCCTTTCCAAGATGGTTCCCTCTTTTATATCACTTCCTTTCCTGTGCTCCCCTGAACTACGTCCTCCACCCACACCCACTAGATAGTTCCACCCTTCAGCTAGGGACCAGGAACTGTGCTCTCCCTTAGGAGCAATCTCACCCTGCCCCCACTGAAGTGGAATGTGTTGGATGCAGGTGTTAGTGTCCCGGGCAGCACTCTATCCTTACCCGAGAGTGAGATACCACACCTCTGGGTGAGATGCAGTACCTCTGCGGCGACTGAACCCGCAGGGGCGCCACAATATCATATTGATCGGTGTAATCTGACCATTGGAAACCGCACCGATCAGAAGAATGGGGAACTTTTATCCCTGTCAGGACACTTATCCACATTTTAAAATGCAGCAGCAGGTGGGACGTCTGACCGCAGCTCCATTCATCCTCTTTGAGGCTTCCAGAAAAAAAACAAGAGCAGCCACTGAGGGAATGTATGGATCAGTGATCAAGTCGCACATGAGCTCCAGTCTAATGGGGATAAACGCTCCACAGTCTGCCGATCGCACGGGTCCCAGCAGTCAGACCCCCACCAATCAATCAGTTATCCTTAGGCCATGTTCACACATCAGTATTTGGTCAGTATTTTACATCACTTATTTGTAAGCCAAAATCAGGAGTGGAACAATCAGAGGAAAAGTATAATAGAAACACGTCACCACTTCTGTATTTATCACCCACTCCTGGTTTTGGCTTACAAATACTGATGTAAAATACTGACCAAATACTGAATGTGTGAATGTGGCCTTAGGATAGGCGATTACTTGTTTTCACCGGAGAACCTCTCTAAGTGTATATTTGCTACTGTGTAATAGACACAGGGCAGGGAAGGCTTAAACGTCAACGTAATTAATCTCTAATAAAGAATCTTCTACTTATTGATATCAGAGAGAACAAGTGACCTCCATACACAACGTAATCTCCTATACAAACACCAATAATACCACATACAAGGAACAAATACCGTCACATCATGACCAGACCACATATTACAACATACAAGGAACAAATACCAGCACACCATGATCAGACCACATATTACCACCACATAGTAACCGAATAATACCACATACAAGGGACAAATACCGCCACACCATGATCAGACCACATATTACCACCACATAGTAACCGAATAATACCACATACAAGGGACAAATACCGCCACATCATGATCAGACCACATATTACCACCACATAGTATCCAAATAATACCACATACAAGGGACCAAAAACCACCACACCATGACCAGACCACATATTACCACCACATAACAACAGAATAATACCACATACAAGGGACAAATACCGCCACACCATGATCAGACCACATATTAGCACCACATACAAGTGACAAATACCGCCACACCATGACCAGACCACATAGTGACTGAATAATAGTACTGGTAATGCAGTGATCACCAGTGACATTATACACAGGAGCTCTGTATACAGTGTATAGTGTACTGGTAATGCAGTTATCACCAATGACATTATACACAAGAGCTCTGTATATAGTGTATAGTGTACAGGTAATACAGTGATCACCAGTGACATTATACACAGGAGCTCTGTATATAGTGTATAGGGTACTGGTAATGCAGTGATCACCAGTGACATTATAAACAGCAGCTCTGTATATAGTGTATAGTGTACTGGTAATACAGTGATCACCAGTGACATTATACACAGGAGCTCTGTATATAGTGTATAGGGTACTGGTAATGCAGTGATCACCAGTGACATTATAAACAGCAGCTCTGTATATAGTGTATAGGGTACTGGTAATGCAGTGATCACCAGTGACATTATACACAGGAGCTCTGTATATACACTGTGTTCCAAATTATTATGCAAATAATATTTTCTCAGATTTTCCCAAATTACCTATATGAATTGCAGTCATTGTAATTTTCCAGTCAAATAACTATTAGAGTACAATTGAAAGGTTTTTGTACAAACTGCCGATGATAACAGTATATTTTTAAAAAAATAAAACACTCAAACTGCACTCAAAATGCATGTTCCAAATTATTATGCACAGCAGAGTTTTCAACCTTTTCATTTTAATAAAGAACAAAAAATGGTCATTTTTGAAATTATAAGCATTAGCAGGTTATTACAAACTGAAATCAAACAGTTTTCAACTCAAAACTTTATTCTAGGTGATGTTACATTTGCACATAGGACCCCTTGTTCGAAAGGAGCTTCTGAACTCTCTCGTCCATTGAATTTGTCAGGTTTTGGATGGTTTCTGCTTTAATTGTTTTGCATGAGGACAGAATACCCTCCCAGAGCTGTTGCTTAGATGTGAACTGCCTCCCGCCATCATACACACTCCTTTTGATGATGCTCCAGAGGTTCTCAATGGGGTTGAGATCAGGGGAGCATGGCTGCCACACCATAAGTTTGTCCCCTTTTAGGCCCAAAGCAGCCAGAGATGCAGATGTGTTATGTGCAGCATGAGATGGGGCATTATCATGCATGAAATGATCTCGATGGTCCAGATGGATGGAGTGGAGGATGGTTGGTTGATGGACACCCCATGCAAACACGGCTACGGCGCCAACAAGGAGGAGGTGGAGTAATGTTTTGGGCTGGAATCATGGGGAGAGAGATTGTCGGCCCTTTTAGGATCCCTGAAGGGGTAAAGATGAACTCCATAATGTATGTTGAGTTTCTCAAACAGCACTTCCTTCCATGGTTCAAGAAGAAGAGCCGTGCATTCCGCAGCAAGATCATTTTCATGCATGATAATGCCCCGTCTCATGCTGCACATAACACATCTGCATCTCTGGCTGCTGTGGGCATAAAAGGGGACAAACTTATGGTGTGGCCCCAATGCTCCCCTGACCTCAACCCCATTGAGAACTTCTGGAGCATCATCAAAAGGAGTGTCTATGATGGCGGGAGGCAGTTCACATCTAAGCAACAGCTCTGGGAGGGTATTCTGTCCTCATGCAAAACAATTGAAGCAGAAACCATCCAAAACCTGACAAATTCAATGAATGAGAGAGTTCAGAAGCTCCTTTCGGACAAGGGGTCCTATGTGCAAATGTTACATCACCTAGAATAACGTTTTGTGTTTAAAACTGTTTGATTTCAGTTTGTAATAACCTGCTAATGCTTATAATTTTAAAAATGACCATTTTTTTGTTCTTTATTAAAATGAAAAGGTTGAAAACTCTGCTGTGCATAATAATTTGGAACATGCATTTTGAGTGCAGTTTGAGTGTTTTATTTTTTTTTTAAATATACTGTTATCATAGGCAGTTTGTACAAAAACCTTTCAATTGTACTCTAATAGTTATTTGACTGGAAATTACAATGACTGCAATTCATATAGGTAATTTGGGAAAATCTGAGAAAATATTATTTGCATAATAATTTGGAACACAGTGTAGTGTATAGTGTACAGGTAATACAGTGATCACCAGTGACATTATACACAGGAGCTCTGTATATAGTGTATAGTGTACTGGTAATACAGTGATCACCAGTGACATTATACACAGGAGCTCTGTATATAGTGTATAGTGTGCATTTACATGTAATACACTGACTCACCAGTGACGTCTCTAGTTGAAGTCCTTCATCTAGCACAGACCGCCATTACTTCTTCCATCCAGGACTTGTCACTGCAGAAAATAACCCACAGGTATCAATAGCTGATCACTTCTCGAGCACATTCCCCACTTATTTCCTGATTTCTACACTACAGCAGATGAAGAAAAAAAGTGACATAGTGCCGCCCTGCACAGTAACAGGATCTCCCTTTTGTTACTCCCCCATGGAGAACAGTATCCTCAAAAGTAAATTATAGTACAGCAATATTGTCCCCTACAGCAATAATGTCCCCATTTGCCACCATAAATTAATACCACATTCTGGCCCCCATGCTGTAATTGTCACCCATCCTGGCCACCTTTATTTAATAATATTCCCCATCCTTGGCTCTCATGTATCTCCCCCACCCATCCTGGGCCTGTATGTATCATCCTCTCTCCCCCCATCATGGGCCCCTATGTAACATCCTCTCCCTAACCATCATGGGCCCCAATGTATCCTCCTCTCCCTCCCTATCATGGGCCCCTATGTATCATCCTCACCCCCATCATGTGCCCCTATAAAGCATCCTCTCCCCCCTCATCATGTGGCCCTATATAGCATCCTCTCCCCCATCATGTGTCCCTATATAGCATCCTATCCCCCATCATGTGCCCAAATATAGCATGATCACCCCCATCATGTGTCCCTATATAGCATCCTCTCCCCATCATGTGCCCATATATAGCATCCTCTCCCCCTTCATGTGCCCCTATATAGCATCCTCTCCCCCTTCATCATGTGGCCCTATATAGCATCCTCTCCCCCATTATGTGCCCCTATATAGCATCCTCTCCCCATCATGTGCCCCTATATAGCATCCTCACCCCCATTATGTGTCCCTATATAGCATCCTCTCCCCATCATGCGCCCCAATATAGCATCCTCTCCCCCATCATGTGCCCCTATATAGCATCCTCTCCCCCATCATGTGCCCCTATATAGCATCCTCTCCCCATCATGTGCCCCTATATAGCATTCTCTTCCCCATCATGTGCCCATATATAGCATCCTCTCCCCCATCATGTGCCCCTATATAGTATCCTCTCCCCCATTATGTGCCCCTATATAGCATCCTATCCCCATCATGTGCCCCTATATAGCATCCTCACCCCCATTACGTGTCCCTATATAGCATCCTCTCCCCATCATGCGCCCCAATATAGCATACTCTCCCCCATCATGTGCCCCTATATAGCATCCTCTCCTCCATCATGTGCCCCTATATAGCATCCTCTCCCCATCATGTGCCCCTATATAGCATCCTCTTCCCCATCATGTGCCCATATATAGCATCCTCTCCCCCATCATGTGCCCCTATATAGCATCCTCTCCCCCATCATGTGCCCCTAAATAGCATCCTCTCCCCCATCATGTGCCCCTATATAGCATCCTCTTCCCCATCATGTGCCCATACATAGCATCCTCTCCCTCATCATGTGCCCATATATAGCATCCTCTCCCCCTTCATGTGCCCCTATATAGCATCCTCTCCCCATCATGTGCCCATACATAGCATCCTCTCCCCCTTCATGTGCCCATATATAGCATCCTCTCCCCCATCATGTGCCCATACATAGCATCCTCTCCCCCATCATGTGCCCATATATAGCATCCTCTTCCCCATCATGTGCCCATATATAGCATCCTCTCCCCCTTCATGTGCTCATATATAGCATCCTCTCCCCCATCATGTGCCTCTATATAGCATCCTCTCCCCCATCATGTGCCCCTATATAGCATCCTTTTCCCCATCATGTGCCCCTATATAGCATCCTCTCCCTCATCATGTGCCCCTATATAGCATCCTTTTCCCCATCATGTGCCCATACATAGCATCCTCTCCCCCATCATGTGCCCATATATAGCATCCTCTCCCCATCATGTGCCCCTATATAGCATCCTCTTCCTCATCATGTGCCCCTATATAGCATCCTCTCCCCCATCATGTGCCCCTACATAGCATCCTCTCCCTCATCATGTGCCCATATATAGCATCCTTTTCCCCATCATGTGCCCATACATAGCATCCTCTCTCCCATCATGTGCCCATATATAGCATCCTCTCCCCCTTCATGTGACCATATATAGCATCCTCTCCCCCATCATGTACCCATATATAGCATCCTCTCCCCCTTCATGTGACCATATATAGCATCCTCTCCCCCTTCATGTGACCATATATAGCATCCTCTCCCCCTTCATGTGACCATATATAGCATCCCCCCCCCCCCCATTCCTTCACTACCCTGCCTGTTCATAAAGGAAAAAAAATCTTCTCAACTTTCTGCACACCCCCGACGGCGTCCTCTGCAGGTTCATCCTCATCATGGCCCCTGTGGTCTCCGCCGTCCATTCAGAGGCTGAACGCTGATAGCAGCCCGCCGGCCGGAGGCCTTTTCAGATCACTGCTATGCACTGCGCACTGACGTCACCGTCTGGCGCATAGCAGTGACGTTCAATGTCCACCAGCCTATCAGAGGCCGAACACTGACGAGCGCAGCCTTGATTGACTGGCGGCCTTTGAACGTCACTGCCATGCGCCGTCTGTGCACAGCGCATAGCAGAGAGTAGATTTTCCTGTAGGCGGCCATCAAGGGGAAAGTATGCGCAGCGCGCTGAGCGTGCTGCGGCCCGTGGTCAGAAAGATCACGGTTACTGGCGGGCCCCCAAAATTTTGGAGGAAAAAGTGCGTCTTATAGTCCGAAAAATATGCTAACTCTTTCTACTTCTTCTTGGCTTCTATTAATATGAATAAAATTATCCATCAACATGATACGCCTAGAACAACCTGCATTCACAATTGTCTTACTCTGAGGGGCTACCTAATACACAGAATTATCCTTAAACGCCAGAAAAATTTGAACATTTTCAATGAGAAGCATTTCTTTGTCTAGGAGTCCTTTCTAGGATATTTTTGAACACCTTCTCGCTGGCACTTGTATGCAGCGTTGGACTGGAGTACATTGGGCCCACCAGAGAAAATCATTTTTGGGGCCCACTGTGTAGCTACATAGAAATGCAGTTGTGCTCAAAAGTTTACATACCCCGGCTGAATTTTTCCTTTCTTGGCCTTGTTTCGGAGAATATGAATGATAACAAAAAAACTTTTTCTCCACTCATGGTTATTGGTTGGGTGAAGCCATTTATTGTCAAACTACTGTGTTTTCTCTATTTAAATCTTAATGACAACCAAAAACATCCAAATGACCTTCATGAAAATTTCACATACCCCTGTTCTTAATACCGTGTATTCCCCCTCTAACATCAATGACAGCTTGAAGTCTTTTGTGGTAGTTGTGGATGAGGTTCTGTATTTCCTCAGATGGTAAAGCTGCCCATTCTTCTTGGTAAAAAGCCTCCAGTTCCTGTAAATTCCTGGGCTGTCTTGCATGAACTGCGCGCTTGAGATCTCCCCAGAGTGGCTCAATGATATTGAGGTCAGGAGACTACTGAGGTGGCCACTACAGAACCTTCACTTTGTTCTGCTGTAGCCAATGACAGGTCGACTAGGCCTTGTGTTTTGGATCGTTGTCATGTTGGAACGTCCAAGTATGTCCCATGCGCAGCTTCCAGGCTGATGAGTATTTGCTGATAACGTGCTGCATTCATCTTTCCTTCAACTGTTACCAAGCTTCCTGTGCCTTTGTAGCTCACACATCCCCAAAACATAAGCGATCCACCTCCGTGCTTTACTGTAGGAATGGTGTTCCTTTTGTAGCGCCCCGAGGGTTCGGCTGCTACAGGGGTATTGCACCTCTGCCAGAGGTGTGATATTCCACTCCCGGGTAAGGATGGAGTGTGGACCAGGGCTCGTTTAGCTGCATGCATCACACACACCCCATTTCCGAGGGACAGAAATGCAGGCACGACAGAATCTGTCCCTGGCTGGAGTGGGGAGGGGGGAGGAAAACCCAGTGATGTAGGAGCAGATAGGGGTTGGGTTTCTGGGCATAGGTAGGAGCCCATTGGTTGCAAGTCACCTGGGCTCATACACAGAGAGGGAGGTATAAGAGGTGGGCACCATCTTAGAACAGTGTTCAGTCTGAGAGAGGAAGTGACAGAGCAGGGCCTCTGTGGAGCTCTGCTCCGGAGGCGGGCCTAGCCTGTGAGGCCAGAGCCAGTAGAAAAGACAGGAACAGAAAGGAAAGGAAGAAAGGAACAGAACACCAAGAGAGGCCCAGAGACACGAAGGCAGAAGGAACCCCAAAGGCCCAGGAGATTGCGGGTGACGGGTTGGCAGAACAGGGTACCGGATCCCAAGTTGGTGGAGGTGACTAATCCTCAGCCAAGGACCGGCGGTCGCGATCATATCTTGGTGCAACCCCTCACTACACCTACTAGAAAGGCACACCACATAGGGTCAGGGAGGTGAGCACGAAGCCCTCTCAAGAGAAGGCCCGCGGGAGCTGGACAGACGTAGTGTCACTGGTGGGGCACGGCCAGAGGAAGGAGTAGAAGTGAGTCCTGTGACACACTCTGGAATTGCCTGGGGGTCGACCGAGCCCCCTGCCTGGTGGACGCAGCACGGCTTGGGCAGTCATTGCCCGTGGAATGACTTGGGACATAAAGAACTGTGAGTAAAGAACTTGAACTGCAATCCCACGTCTCTGTGCTTCATCGCCGCACCAGCACTACTAGTGCTGGGACGCCCGTGCACCATCACTCCCATCATCCACATTCTCTGCCCTGGGGCTGCACTCTTCCCGTGGGGAGTCACACTACCTCAGCTGCATACCCCATCAGCCCCAGCGGTCTGCCTTGCAGCGGCGGTCTACACTGACCGCAATCCACGGGTGGCGTAGTCGGACAATTAACTTAAAGCTTACAAATAGACTGCCACTGGTTTGACCACCCTGAGCCACGGGACCGGGTCGCCGCCACGGAGACTACAACCCCCCCAGAGACCTGGTTCCGGGTACCCCACACACATGCGCAAACGCGGCCCAGGGGGCGAGTCAACTTTTGGCGTAGTCGGCAGGATCGTTACCAACCCGCCACAAACGGGTATTGCGTGCCTGAAAGAGACTTTGCACTTACCTGAGAGAGGTTCCCCGCCATCCGGAGCAGTTTCCCGCCATCTTCGGTCATTTCCCGCCATCTTCAGCCGTTTTCCCGCCATCGGACGCCATCTTCAGGATGCCGCGCGGGAAGAAGAGGGGCAGGGACGTCAAAAACGCGCGAAGTCCGAAGCCCCGCCCCACGCGCTGACGCCGCACAAGGTCCTGGAAGGAGCCCAGCGAGCGCTGACGTCAGCAGCGCGCGACGCCAGGTCCTCAACGCAGACCATCGCGAGCGGAGCCGCGGCCTACAGAAGAGGATCGCCGGAAGGTAGGCCACGGTCAACCGGGGGGGAGGAAGACATCAGGAACGGAGAGCAAGATGGCGGACCGGCAGCAGACTAAGCTGCCCAGCATCGGCAGTGCCCCAGCCGTCGCGGGTCCCGACTAGCGCCAGGAGAAGACGCGTGACGCAGGAGCGGTCGCGGGAGCAGGTAAAAGGAGTCTCCCTGTCCCGGACGCTGCCAGCGTCAGCCTGCTCCCGGGCCCCCTGGTGGAGCCGCCGATCCCGGGCGCTGCAGACACCGACCTGCTCCAGACCCCGCAACAAGCCCTGCAGCCGAGCCCTCCAGCCCTGGGCACTGCCGCCACCAGCCCGCGCCCAGGCCCAAAGTCGCACCCTCTGACCCCGGGCGTCATCAACAGCGGCCTTCTCCAGACCCCGCCGCAAGGCCTACTGCACCGCAGCGCAAGGGGCGGGTACGCCCTCCACGTCCATGGAGTGGTAGAAGAGGAGGAGCAGTACCACTCAGACCCCGAGTACCAAGAGGACCCGGACGGGTCTGAAGACTACCACCAGGAGGAGCAAGGAGCATCAGGAGGACACCGTTACCAGTGAACGGTAAAGTGTAACTGTACATAGTTACCCGTCAGGGTATGAGAACTGTTAAAGGGACTGTTTCCAGAGAAAGTGTGGTCCCCGTTGGGACTGATATAGAACTGTGTAGAACTTACCCCCTATATCCCTTATCTGGCTGGGGACTGAAAACAGCCATCCCTTTTCCCTAATCTGGCTGGGGACTGAGAGCAGCCATTCCCCTAAGAAGAAAGAACAGCTGGTCGCAAGTTGTACCGCGGCCAGTACCCAAGAATATGTTTACCTAAAAATGTTTTATAATGAAAAGGTTTTATATGCTGCTAAAGTAAAAATGCAAATGTTTGGTAAGGTGTTTTATATGACAAAAGAGTTCCGGTAGTAATCACCATATCTAGTGAAAGAAAAATGTTGAAAAAGAAGAAAGTGTTTCCCATAAAGGGAATTAAATAATGTCATCCGTTTTCTATGTGAAAAGTTTGAAAAAGTATTGCATGTTTTTGAATTGTCTTTGCTCTTTTCCAGCCCAAGGGCGTGCTGTGGTTTACCAGGGGGGAATGTAGCGCCCCGAGGGTTCGGTCGCTACAGGGGTATTGCACCTCTGCCAGAGGTGTGATATTCCACTCCCGGGTAAGGATGGAGTGTGGACCAGGGCTCGTTTAGCTGCATGCATCACACACACCCCATTTCCGAGGGACAGTTCAACGGTGCTCCCATTAGACAGAAATGCAGGCACGACAGAATCTGTCCCTGGCTGGAGTGGGGAGGGGGCAGGAAAACCCAGTGATGTAGGAGCAGATAGGGGTTGGGTTTCTGGGCATAGGTAGGAGCCCATTGGTTGCAAGTCACCTGGGCTCATACACAGAGAGGGAGGTATAAGAGGTGGGCACCAACTTAGAACAGTGTTCAGTCTGAGAGAGGAAGTGACAGAGCAGGGCCTCTGTGGAGCTCTGCTCCGGAGGCGGGCCTAGCCTGTGAGGCCAGAGCCAGCAGAAAAGACAGGAACAGAAAGGAAAGGAAGAAAGGAACAGAACACCAAGAGAGGCCCAGAGACACGAAGGCAGAAGGAACCCCAAAGGCCCAGGAGATTGCGGGTGACGGGTTGGCAGAACAGGGTACCGGATCCCAAGTTGGTGGAGGTGACTAATCCTCAGCCAAGGACCGGCAGTCGCGATCATATCTTGGTGCGACCCCTCACTACACCTACTAGAAAGGCACACCACATAGGGTCAGGGAGGTGAGCACGAAGCCCTCCCAAGAGAAGGCCCGCGGGAGCTGGACAGACGTAGTGTCACTGGTGGGGCACGGCCAGAGGAAGGAGTAGAAGTGAGTCCTGTGACACACTCTGGAATTGCCTGTGGGTCGACCGAGCCCCCTGCCTGGTGGACGCAGCACGGCTTGGGCAGTCATTGCCCATGGAATGACTTGGGACATAAAGAACTGTGAGTAAAGAACTTGAACTGCAATCCCACGTCTCTGTGCTTCATCGCCGCACCAGCACTACTAGTGCTGGGACGCTCATGCACCATCACTCCCATCATCCACATTCTCTGCCCTGGGGCTGCACTCTTCCCGTGGGGAGTCACACTACCTCAGCTGCATACCCCATCAGCCCCAGCGGTCTGCCTTGCAGCGGCGGTCCACACTGACCGCAATCCACGGGTGGCGTAGTCGGACAAGTAACTTAAAGCTTACAAATAGACTGCCACTGGTTTGACCACCCTGAGCCACGGGACCGGGTCGCTGCCATGGAGACTACAACCCCCCCAGAGACCTGGTTCCGGGTACCCCACACACGTGCGCAAACGTGGCCCAGGGGGCGAGTCACTTTCACCATAGGCCTTATTGACCTCTCCCCAAATGTAACGTTTATGGTTGTGGCCAAAAAGTTTGATTTTGGTTTCATCACTCCAAATTACCTTGTTTCAGAAGTTTTGAGGCTTGTCTCTGTGCTGTTTGGCACATTGTAGGTGAGATACTTTGTGGTATTTGCGCAGTAATGGCTTTCTTCTGGCGACTCGACCATACAGCCCATTTTTCTTCAAGTGTCTCCTTATTGTGCATCTTGAAACAGCCACACCGCTAGTTTTCAGAGAGTCCTGAATTTCAGCTGATGTTATTTGTGGGTTTTTCTTTGCATCTCGAACAATTTTCATGGCAGTTGTGGCCGAAATTTTTGTTGGTCTACCTGACCGTGGTTTTGTTTTTACAGAGCCCATGATTTTCCATTTGTTAATCACAGTTTGAACGCTGCTGACTGGCATTATCATTTCCTTGGGTATGTTTTTGTATCCCTTTCCTGTTGTAGCATCGGCGTCTCTGCCCCGTACTAGGCAGAGACGCCGTCCCTCTCACCTCCCCGCTCCTGGCGCGGCGTCCTCCAGCGCTTCTCTCCCCGCTGCTTCCGGCACGCGCTCCTTCCCCGGCAGTGTGCTTAGGGCGCGCGCGCTCCCCCTCTCTTAAAGGGACTGCGCGTGCCGTCCTAAGAAGTCCCCGGCCAATTGCCGGAGGACCTCCCATATTTAAGGCACCTCCTCCAAAATGGAGGTGCCCGAGCAATGTTGTTGCAAAGCCTTCACTCTGCTTCAGCCCTCAGGTCCTGTTACCAGTTACCAGCCAGTCACCTGCCAGATTCCTGCTTGTTACCTGCCAGTCACCTGCCGGATTCCTGCCTGTTACCTACCAGTTACCTGCCTGATTCCTGCTTGATACCTGCCTGATATCCGTTTACCTGCTTGCAAGCCTGCGGTCCGACGGTCTGCTTTCCTGCACCTGTCAGTCTGTCTATGGACCAGCCTGCTCGCTCACCTGGGAGCGCTCATCTGCTACCTGCCTGCTAGCCTACCTGGAGGCTCCGCCGTCACTTGCCGTGACCACCTGCCTGTCCAGAGACTCTTGCCTGCTCACCTGGGAGCGCTCACCTGCTACCTGTCTGCTAGCCTACCTGGAGGCTCTGCCGTCACTTGCCGTGACCACCTGCCCATCCAGAGACTCTCGCCCGCTCACCTGGGAGCGCTCACCAGCCACCTGCCTGCTGTCCTTCTACCCAGAGACTGTCCCTGTCACTTGCCGTGAGTACCCGTCCTCTACCCAGAGACTGTCCCTGTCACTTGCCGTGAGTACCCGTCCTCTACCCAGAGACTGTCCCTGTCACTTGTCGTGACTACCTGCCCGTCTTCCCTGGGAGCCACCCGCTTCCTTACATGGACTGCCCCCTTGTATAGTTGCACAGAGGTTCCACCTCCCAGACCCGTTACAGTTTGCTCGGGCCATGAACCCGGTGGCCCCCAGATCTCCGATCTGCACCAGGAAGTCTTACGTCAGAAAACTCAGCAGGAGGTGGTACTGTCCTATCTACGGTCCGTTAACTCTCGTCTAGGCGCATTGTGTGACTTGTCTATGTCTACCTCTGGTCCAGCCGTGCCCATTCCTGCGGTACCGCAATCCAGTCCCTTCATGGTACCCGACTATGGACCTCGGCTTCTGGCACCTCCACGCTTTGCCGGCGAACCTACTTTAGCTCGGGGTTTCATAAACCAGTGCACCCTGCACTTTGAGCTATTGGCATACCAGTTCATCTCCGACCGAGCCAAGGTGGCCTTCATCATGTCCCATCTTACTGGGGAGGCACTGGCATGGCTAAATCCCCTGTGGGAGAGAGGGGATCCCCTGGTGTCCGACCTGCCGTCTTTCCTCGCTGCTTTCCGGAAAGTCTTCGATGAACCTGGACGGAAAACCTCTTCTGCCTCCTCACTGCTACGTCTCCGCCAAGGGAGTCTCACCGTGGGCCAATATGCCATACGGTTCCGCACCCTCGCTTCTGAGCTTGCCTGGGAAAATGAGGCTCTGGTGTCCGTCTTCTGGGAGGGTCTTTCCGGTCGGATTAAGGACGAGTTAGCTGGTCGGGACATTCCTACCACTCTGGATGACCTGGTGTCACTAGCTATCCGGATTGGCATCTGGTTCCAAGAACGTGCCAAGGAGACTACGTGGGAGAAAGACTTTTCTTGCTCTGCTCCTACTTCCCTGAGACCTGCCTCTCAATCAGTCACTCCGCGGGCGCCCTCGCCTGAACCTATGCAGATCGACCAGACCAAGATGGTCAAATCTCGCCAAGAATCTCGCCGAGCCGAGGGAAGCTGTTTCTATTGTGGCAGTATGGAGCACTTCATCCGTTCCTGCCCGGAGAAGCCGGGAAACGCCAGTGTCTAGGACCGCTCGGAGAGGTCGTCCTAGACAAAAGTAAGCCCTCTCCGTCTCTGACTTTACCGGTCTCTATTGCTTGGGGAGAAAACCGTCACTTTGAACTTGCCCACCTGGATTCTGGAGCTGCTGGAAACCTCATCTCCCAGTCTCTGGTAGAGAGATACCGTATTCCCACCAAGTCCCTGGCTGAACCATTATCAGTTGCCTTCGTGGATGGAAGACTTCTCTCGGAGACCATCCTACTCGTCACTGAACCCATTACCCTGCAGGTGGGAATGCTGCACTCTGAGGAAATCTCATTCCATGTGTTGTCCGGACTTTCTCACTCCCTGTTGCTAGGTCTACCTTGGCTCCAGACACACGAACCCGTATTGAACTGGCGATCCGGTGAAGTACTCCGATGGGGTCCAGACTGCCATAGGACCTGCCTGGTTACAGTCCGCCCAGTTCGCCCTCCGCCTACTCCAGCTAATTTACCAGGTCTCCCGGCTCCTTACTGGCCCTATGCGGACGTCTTCGGTAAGAAGGAAGCAGAGACGTTGCCACCCCATAGGCCATATGACTGCCCGATCGACCTGGTACCTGGCACCACTCCTCCCCGTGGGCGTATCTACCCGTTGTCTGCAGCCGAGACCCGGGCCATGTCTGAGTACATTGAAGAGAATCTGGCTAGGGGATTTATCCGGAAATCTACCTCCCCGGCTGGAGCCGGATTCTTCTTTGTCAAAAAGAAAGACGGCTCGCTACGCCCCTGTATTGACTATAGAGGACTCAATCAGATCACGGTTAAAAATAAATACCCCCTTCCGCTCATCTCTGAGTTATTTGATCGTCTTAAAGGCGCCAGGATCTTCTCCAAGCTGGATCTACGTGGAGCTTATAACCTGGTCCGTATCCGTCAGGGAGACGAGTGGAAAACAGCATTTAATACCCGGGACGGACACTATGAGTACCGTGTGATGCCCTTCGGTCTCTGCAATGCTCCCGCCGTCTTCCAAGAACTGGTCAACGACATCTTCCGTGACCTTCTTTACTCCTGCGTGGTGGTATACCTGGACGACATCTTGGTCTTCTCTCCGGATCTTCCCACACACCGGAGGGATGTTCGTCAGGTCCTGCTTAGGCTCAGGCAGAACCACCTCTATGCTAAATACGAGAAGTGCTTTTTTGAGCAGACCTCTCTTCCTTTCTTGGGCTATGTTATCTCCCAGACAGGCTTGCGAATGGATCCCGAGAAGCTCTCTGCTGTCCTAAAGTGGCCCCGTCCGGAGGGCTTGAAGGCGATACAGCGATTCCTGGGCTTCTCTAATTACTATCGTCTCTTCATTCCTCACTTCTCGTCACGGACTGCGCCCATATCTGCGCTCACCCGTAAGGGAGCAAATCCCAAGGTATGGTCATCCGAAGCTGAGGAGGCCTTCCTTTCCCTGAAACAAGCCTTCTCCTCTGCCCCTGTGCTGCACCGTCCGGACTGCAACAAACAGTTCTACCTGGAGGTTGATGCCTCCTCCTCTGGAGCCGGAGCAGTGCTCACCCAGAAGTCTTCCTCCGGGAGAATGGTAACCTGCGGCTTTTTCTCTAAAATCTTCTCCTCCTCTGAGCGCAATTACTCCATTGGAGACCGAGAACTGCTTGCCGTTAAATTGGCGCTGGAGGAGTGGCGTTACCTGCTTGAAGGGGCTCTATACCCGGTGATCATCTATATGGATCACAAGAACCTGGCATATCTCCAAAATGCCCAGAGACTTAATCCACGTCAAGCCCGGTGGTCTTTGTTCTTTGCCCGCTTCGATTTCATCCTTCATTTCCGCCCGGCGGACAAAAATGTCAAAGCTGATGCCTTGTCCCGATCCTTCCTGTCCTCCGACCAAGAGGAGGAGCCTATGCACATTATCGACCCCTCCAAGGTGATGAATGTGGCCCCCTTGGATTTGACTCGTCTTCCACCCGGCAAGACGTTCGTGGCGCCTCCAGACCGTGAGAGGGTTCTTCGCTGGGGTCATTCTTCTAAACTAGCTGGCCATGCCGGCCAAAAGAAGACCTTCCTACTCATTTCCCGGCATTACTGGTGGTCTACCCTGCGTAAGGATGTGGTAGACTTCGTCTCTGCCTGTTCATCTTGTGGCCGCAACAAAATTCCCAGACACTTACCAGCTGGTCATCTACTGCCGCTTCCCATACCTGTTGCTCCGTGGCAACACATCGCTATGGACTTCATTACCGATCTTCCTGTCTCTGCCGGGTGTACTGTCATTTGGGTGGTCGCGGACCGCTTCTCTAAAATGGCCCACTTCATTCCCCTGCCTGGTCTTCCGTCTGCACCTGAGCTGGCTAAGGACTTTATTCGCCATATCTTCCGTCTCCATGGCCTACCCCTCCACATCGTGTCGGATCGAGGGGTTCAGTTTACCTCACGCTTCTGGAGAGCCACATGTAAACTGCTGGACGTCCGCTTACCACCCTCAGTCCAATGGTCAAGTGGAGCGGATCAATCAGATCCTTACCAGCTATCTCCGGCACTTTGTTAATGCCCACCATTCTGATTGGGTGGACCTCCTTCCTTGGGCCGAGTTCTCTTATAATAACCACGAGAGTGAATCCTCTTCCAAGTCCCCGTTCTTTATTGTCTATGGCCAGCACCTCCGGATTCCGCTCCCTGTCTCTGTTTCTGTGGACAACCCTGCTGCGGAGTCTCTTGTCAGCGAATTTTCTACTATTTGGGAGAGTACCAGGTTCGCTCTTCTTCTGTCCTCTGAGTGGATGAAGAGATATGCTGATAAGAGACGTCTGGATCCGCCTCAATTCCGTCCGGGAGACAAGGTTTGGCTCTCGTCCAAACATGTGTGGCTCAAAGTACCCTCCTTCAAGTTGGGCCCTCGATTCATTGGTCCCTTCGAAGTCCTCAGGCAAATTAACCCTGTGGCCTACAAATTAAAACTCCCGGCCACCCTACGGATTCCCAACTCCTTCCACGTATCTCTCCTCAAACCCGTTGTCTTTAACTCTTTTTCCAATAATCCAGGTGCCCCTCCTGCTCCGGTTTCCGCTGATGACGTCTTTGAGGTAGAGAGTATTCTGGCCTCCAAGAGGGTAAGAGGAAAGACCTTTTTTCTGGTAGATTGGAGGGGGTTTGGTCCTGAGAAGAGAACTTGGGAACCCAGGGAGAACATCAACGCCCCGCTTCTCCTTGAAAAATTTCTTTCTGGCCAAAAAAAGAGGGGGCCTAAAGGGGGGGGTACTGTAGCATCGGCGTCTCTGCCCCGTACTAGGCAGAGATGCCGTCCCTCTCACCTCCCCGCTCCTGGCGCGGCGTCCTCCAGCGCTTCTCTCCCCGCTGCTTCCGGCACGCGCTCCTTCCCCGGCAGTGTGCTTAGGGCGCGCGCGCGCTCCCCCTCTCTTAAAGGGACCGCGCGCGCCGTCCTAAGAAGTCCCCGGCCAATTGCAGGAGGACCTCCCATATTTAAGGCACCTCCTCCAAAATGGAGGTGCCCGAGCAATGTTGTTGCAAAGCCTTCACTCTGCTTCAGCCCTCAGGTCCCGTTACCAGTTACCAGCCAGTCACCTGCCAGATTCCTGCTTGTTACCTGCCAGTCACCTGCCGGATTCCTGCCTGTTACCTACCAGTTACCTGCCTGATTCCTGCATGATACCTGCCTGATATCCGTTTACCTGCTTGCAAGCCTGCGGTCCGACGGTCTGCTTTCCTACACCTGTCAGTCTGTCTATGGACCAGCCTGCTCGCTCACCTGGGAGCGTTCATCTGCTACCTGCCTGCTAGCCTACCTGGAGGCTCCGCCGTCACTTGCCGTGACCACCTGCCTGTCCAGAGACTCTCGCCTGCTCACCTGGGAGCGCTCATCTGCTACCTGTCTGCTAGCCTACCTGGAGGCTCTGCCGTCACTTGCCGTGACCACCTGCCCGTCCAGAGACTCTCGCCCGCTCACCTGGGAGCGCTCACCAGCCACCTGCCTGCTGTCCTTCTACCCAGAGACTGTCCCTGTCACTTGCCGTGAGTACCCGTCCTCTACCCAGAGACTGTCCCTGTCACTTGCCGTGAGTACCCGTCCTCTACCCAGAGACTGTCCCTGTCACTTGTCGTGACTACCTGCCCGTCTTCCCTGGGAGCCACCCGCTTCCTTACATGGACTGCCCCCTTGTATAGTTGCACAGAGATTCCACCTCCCAGACCCGTTACACCTGTGTTATACAGTTCAACTACCTTTTACTTAAAGTGAAGCTATCAGAAAATAAACTATTGTTTAAATCGTGTTTTTGTGTTAAACTTATTGTTTGGGGGCAATTTTTTTCCATATCACAGTGTGTACTATAAATAAAAACCACAAATCTTGCAATTTTCAAACCGACCACTTGGGCTTTTTTTTTACTTTAACTTCCTGTTGTTTCAGGAAACAACACATGTACATTAACCACAATGAAAAGATCCTATCTTTTATATTAAAGCATCTAATGAGCATATGCAAAGGTCATTGTGAAGGAAGAGGGAGCAGGGAAAGCTGTAACATTAGCTATTTTGATTGCTGGATCCTGTGTTATCAGCTGTGTTTCAGAGATGTTACCTCTCATTGCAATCCTGCCTCTGCTGATAAGGAGCCTGCTGAAAACTCTTCCTGAAAAGACAGAAAGTATGAGTCTAAAAAAAGCCCAAGTGGCCATTGTGATTTTTTTTCTTTTGTATTAAAGATCATCATATGAAAAAAAAAATGCCAACAATTTAAACAAAAATAATGTAACACAAACCTCTGAAACATACAATCAGTCATTTTCTGCTGATAGCTTTGCTTTAAATTAACACTAATCCTAAAAATAATTGTTCAAATAAAATAAGAAAATAATTGTCCTCTCCGCTTGTTAGTCTGCAGCATTTCCGGCCTGATCATGAAACTGTCTTGTAGAAATCCTGCAGAGAACACAAGCATCAATCTCTTGTCAATCAGTTCCATCTTTGGCTGCTGAAGCCCTGACCCTTGGACAAGGAGATGGTATGATATTTTGTCCTACTACAAACAGGGCAGAGGGGGGAGGCTCCTGCTGCAGACACTTGTCTTACATCAACGCACAGAAAAGTAAGTAGAAGAATGGGGAACATGGGTGAGATATTGAGACACACAGAGATTTCTTTATATATATATTACTGTATAATTTGTGACAGGTGTTGAAAAAATGCTGCAAAGTAAGAATGCTTTAAAAAATAGAAGAGGGAATAATTTATTTTTTTAGCAAACAAATGCAAAGTTAATGAGCAAAAGAGAAATCTAAATCACATCAACATTTGGTTTGACTGCCTCTTGCCTTCAATAAGAGCTTCAAAGCATCAATTCTTCTAACTATAATTGTATATAGTTTTTTACAGAACTCGGCAGGAGGTTGTTCCAAACATCCTGGAGAAGTAACCACAGATCTTCTGAAGATGTCGTTTGTGCAAATGCTTCTCTCTCTTCATGTAATCCTAAACAGACTGGGTGATGTAAGATCAGGGTTCTGTGGGGTCCGGATCATCACTTCCAGGACTTCTTGTTCTTCTTCATGGATAAGTAGTTACCTATATTTCTCATCATTGAGAACTCCAAGAAATGGGCAAAGTTGGAGATCATAGACGCAGTGATCGGCCATGGAAACTTAGTACAGCAGATGAAAGACACATCATGCTTACTTCCACTTGAAATCAGAAGATGTCCATCAGTGCCATCAGCTCAGAACTGGCAGCAACCAGTGGGACTCAGCTACCCCCATGTACAGTCATGGCCAAAAGTATTGAGAATGAGACAAATAGTAATTTTTCCAAAGTTTACTGCTTCATTTTTTGTAATGGCAATTTGCATATACTCCTGAATGTCAAAGAGTGATCAGCTTAACAGCAATTACTGTACTTGCAAATTCAATATTTGCCCAGAAAATGAATTTTAACCCCCAAAACACATTTCGACATCATTGCAGTCCTGCCTTAAAAGGAGCAGCTAACATCGTTTTAGTGATTGATCCATTAACACAGGTGTGGGTGTTGATGAGGACAGGGCTGGCGATCAATCAGTCATGATTAAGTAAGAATGACATCACTGGACACTTTAAAAGGAGGCTGGTTCTTGGTATCATTGTTTCTCTTCAGTTAACCATGGTTATCTCTAAAGAAACACGTGCAGCCATCATTGCACTGCACAAAAATGGCCTAACAGGGAAGAGTATCGCAGCTACAAAGATTGCACCTCAGTCAACAATCTATCGCATCATCAAGAACTTCAAGGAGAGAGCTTCCATTGTTGCCAAAAAGGCTCCAGGGCGCCCAAGAAAGACCAGCAAGCGCCAAGACCGTATCTTTAAACTGTTTCAGCTGCGGGATTGGACTACCAGCAGTGCCGAGCTTGCTCAGGAATGGCAGCAGGCTGGTGTGAGTGCTTCTGCACGCACTGTGAGGCGGAGACTCTTTGAGCAAGGGCTGGTTTCAAGGAGGGCAGCAAAGAAGCCACTTCTTTCCAGAAAAAACATCAGGGACCGACTGATATTCTGCAAAAGGTACAGGGAGTGGACTGCTGAGGACTGGGGCAAAGTCATTTTCTCTGATGAATCCCCTTTTCGATTGTTTGGGACATCTGGAAAACAGCTTATTCGGAGAAGAAGAGGTGAGCGCTACCACCAGTCTTGTCTCGTGCCAACTGTAAAGCATCCTGAAACCATTCATGTGTGGGGTTGCTTCTCAGCCAAGGGAATGGGCTCACTCACAGTCTTGCCTAAAAACACAGCCATGAATAAAGAATGGTACCAGAATGTCCTCCAAGAGCAACTTCTCCCAACCGTCCAAGAGCAGTTTGGCGCCCAACAATGCCTTTTCCAGCATGATGGAGCACCTTGCCATAAAGCAAAGGTGATAACTAAATGGCTCATGGAACAAAACATAGAGATTTTGGGTCCATGGCCTGGAAACTCCCCAGATCTTAATCCCATTGCGAACTTGTGGTCAATCATCAAGAGACGGGTGGACAAACAAAAACCAACAAATTCTGGCAAAATGCAAGCATTGATTATGCAAGAATGGACTGCTATCAGTCAGGATTTGGTCCAAAAGTTGATTGATAGCATGCCAGGGAGAATTACAGAGGTCTTGAAGAAGAAAGGGCAACACTGCAAATATTGACTTGCTGCATTAACTCATTCTAACTGTCAATATAACCTATTGGTACTCATAATATGATTGCAATTATATTTCTGTATGTGACATAAACATCAGACAAACACAGATAAAAACCAGAGGCCAGCAGATCATGTGAAAATATAATTTTGGTGTCATTCTCAAAACTTTTGGCCATGACTGTACTGTTCGGAGAAGTCTGGCCAGAACTGATCCTTATGGACGAATTGAAAGCAAAAACGAACGCATTCGACACGGAAACAAGGTCAAGAGACTTAACAATGCATGAAAGCATAGTGACGGGGTGCAGAAAAATGGCAGCAGGTGCTCAGCACCGATGAGTCAAAATGTGAAATACTTGTCTACAACACAAGACAGTTAATCAGCCTGAGGCAGTGCGGCCATTGTCCCTGACTGTTACCACAGGAGCTCGGTTGTAGCTGTGCCAAGCTCCCGGTGGTAAACATGCGGGGAAGTGATATTTCTAGTGGAAACCGCAGCAGGAAATGTTCCTTGTCTGGGAAGTTTTTGTAGGATTTTTTTTTTCATTTTTGGAAGAGATTTTTTTCTGGAGCGTTTTCTTGTAACCCTTTCATTGGATGGTGTCTAGTTTCGAATGTTTTTCATCTGGAAATAACTAACATACGGTACACTTTTTCTTTTTCTGCCCACATTGTGTTTTGTTTCGAATCCTGAAATTGAAAAATATGCTTAAAAGACTGGATAGGAAGAGTCTTTTAAGCGTTTTTTGAGCAATTTTTCAGACTCCTCAAAAAACTTGATGTCAACATGCCCTTCGAGACCAGATTTTCTAACAAAGCAAGAATGCAAACGCTAGATAGAGGAAACATGGCCAATAATCCTTATCTCATGGTTCTTGCATGTATAGAGAGCAGTATACTTGGTGACCTATTATTATGCAGGCTACTGAATTACAGAAAAATTCAAGTTCGAGTGTCCTTCACTACTAGCCTGGTCGTATCAGGTCTGTCTCAGCCTTGTCTCTAGGGGATCAATCAGCAGTATATGCTACAGGTAAACAGCATAACAATATGGCTGCAATACATCTGTCTTTTATATCCTCACCCACCTACCTATAAGACAGCAGGCCACGCCACTGCTATGGGGCCCGTGAACCGGCACTGACACCGGGCCCCCCCTCCGCCCATCTGCGCCCACACTGCCCACACACAATGATGGGGCGGAAGCGTCTGCTGATGCTTACTCCTTCATCATCATTGCTTGTGCTGACGACCAGAGGGGGGCTCTAGCAGTCAACGCGAGCAATGAGGATGGAGGAGGGGGTGTCAGCAGACGCTTCCACCCCCATCAGTCTTCCTCGACGTCTGACGTGTCAGAGCAGCGACATCGATGACGTCATTACAGGGCACCCACTGTTCTGATATGTGCAGCACTTCACACCAAAGGCTCAGCAGATCAGAACATCTGGTGGAACAAGGAATAAGGAGAGGTGAGTACTGTGTTTATTTTTTTAAATCAGTGACAAAAGAGTATGGAGGATCATGGGGGGTGCATTATACTGTATGGAGGACCATGGGGGGTGCGTTATATTGTATGTAGGACCATGGGGGGTGCATTATATTGTATAGAGGATCAAGGGGGGTGCATTATATTGTATGGAGGATCATGGGGGGTGCATTATATTGTATGGAGGACCATGGGGGTGCATTATATTGTATGGAGGACCATGGGGGGTGCATTATATTGTATGAAGGACCATGGGGGGTGCATTATATTGTATGGAGGACCATGAGGGGTGCATTACACTGTATGGAGGACCATGGAGGGTGCATTATACTGTATGGAGGACCATGAGGGGTGCATTATATTGTATGGAAGATCATGAGGAGTGCATTATATTGTATGGAAGACCATGGGGGGTGAATTATATTGTATGGAAGACCATGGGGGTGCATTATATTGTATGAAGGACCATAGGGATTGCATTATATTGTATGGAGGACCATGGGAGGTGCATTATATTGTATGGAGGACCATGAGGGGTGCATTACACTGTATGGAGGACCATGGAGGGTGCATTATACTGTATGGAGGACCATGAGGGGTGCATTATATTGTATGGAAGATCATGAGGAGTGCATTATATTGTATGGAAGACCATGGGGTGTGAATTATATTGTATGGAAGACCATGGGGGTGCATTATATTGTATGGAGGACTATAGGGATTGCATTATATTGTATGGAGGACCATGGGAGGTGCATTACATTGTATGGAGGACCATGAGGGGTGCATTACACTGTATGGAGGACCATGGAGGGTGCATTATTTTGTATGGAGGAACATGGAGGGTGCATTATAATGTATGTAGGACTATGAGGGGTGCATTATATTGTATGAAGGACCATGGGGGGTGCATTATATTATACGGAAGACCATGGAGGTGCATTATATTGTATTTAGGACCATAGGGGTTGCATTATATTGTATGGAGGACCATGGGAGGTACATTATATTGTATGGAGGACCATGGAGGGTGCATTATACTGCATGGAGGACCATGGGGGATGCATTATATTGTATGGATGACCATGGGGGGTGCATTATATTGTATGTAGGACCATAGGGATTGCATTATATTGTATGGAGGACCATGGGAGGTGCATTATATTGTATGGATGACCATGAGGGGTGCATTACACTATATGGAGGACCATGGAGGGTGCATTATACTGTATGGAGGACCATGAGGGGTGCATTATATTATATGGAAGATCATGAGGAGTGCATTATATTGTATGGAAGACCATGGGGGTGAATTATATTGTATGGAAGACCATGGGGGTGCATTATATTGTATGGAGGACCATAGGGATTGCATTATATCGTATGGAGGACCATGGGAGGTGCATTATACTGTATGGAGGACCATGAGGGGTGCATTACACTGTATGGAGGACAATGAGGGGTGCATTATATTGTATGAAAGACCATGGGGGGTGAATTATATTGTATGGAAGACCATGGGGGTGCATTATATTGTATGGAGGACCATAGGGATTGTATTATATTGTATAGAGGACCATGGGAGGTGCATTATATTGTATGGAGGACCATGAGGGGTGCATTACACTGTATGGAGGACCATAGAGGGTGCATTATATTGTATGGAGGAACATGGAGGGTGCATTATACTGTATGTGGGACCATGAGGGGTGCATTATATTGTATGAAGGACCATGGGGGGTGCATTATATTATACGGAAGACCATGGGGGTGCATTATATTGTATTTAGGACCATAGGGGTTGCATTATATTGTATGGAGGACCATGGGAGGTACATTAAATTGTATGGAGGACCATGGAGGGTGCATTATACTGCACGGAGGACCATGGGGGATGCATTATATTGTATGGATGACCATGGGGGTGCATTATATTGTATGGAGGACCATGGGGGGATGCACTATATTGTATGGAGGACCATAGGGGTTGCATTATATTGTATGGCGGACCATGGGAGGTGCATTATATTGTATGGAGGACCATGGGTGTGCATTATACTATATGGAGGACCATGGCGAGTGCATTATATTCTATGGAGCACCATGGGAAGTGCATTATACTATATGAAGGATTATGAGGGGCGCATTATACTATATGGAAGGCTATGTGGGGTCATTATACTGTATGCAAGCAATTATACAGTGTGAACGTTTGAGTGGAGTCCATCATACTATGTGGAGGGCTGTGTGGGGACCATTATACTGTTTGGAGGGCTAGAGTGGGCCATTATACAATGTGGGGAGGTGTGCGGGCCATTATACATTGTGGGGCTATTATACTGTATGGAGGGCTGTGTAAGGAATCAAACCGTGTTGGGGTCACCATACTTTGCTTTGGGAGTTGAAGTTGGGTACAGCAGCATCATTATACTATTAATGTAGAGGAATTCACCATTGGGGTATCATACAGTGTTTGGGGGCACTTTTGTTGGTATGATACTTTATGGGAACAATGAAAGAGGAATCTAGGACTTCAGCATGAGAAAAATTACTATGTAAAGACTGGAAAGTTGTGAGATCTGCTGTTCTGTGACCCCCGACAAATATTAATTTTTTTTTTTTTTTGGGGGGGGGGGGGGGATTAAAAATTTTGCCATGGGGCCTGATGATTTCTGTGTACGTGTTACACGCACGCCGCTAGGTTCAGATAGGGGTGAGACAGGTTACATGAATTCTTTGGAATCCTGGGGGAACCGTTACTCAGGCGACCATAGACCGTGTGCTGTAGCTTCTCTCAGGCACACAAGAGTATTGACCTTCAGGAATAGGTTGTTTCACTTGCTGACCAGACACACTTGACAAGAGTCCTCATAAACGGTAGAACAGTAGCATTTAATAAGAAGCCACATAGCCAGTGCAAGCTAAGTCTGATGAGCAACAGGCTCTAGTGACAAACAGTACAGTTTCCTTAGCAGCACAGCAGTTCACAGTCTTCCCAGTAGTACAGGACAGCACAGTTCTAATGAAAAGGCACATTAATGAACACAGCATTCTTTACAGTACAGTGAGATGGAGGAGGCGGGAGGGATTGCTGAGGGAGATGATCCCTGTGACACCATTTCTTCCAGTCCTTATGACGCGCCCCCTGGGCCATGTTCAAGGGATACCCGGAGCCGGATCTGTATGGGGGTAGTAGTCCTTGTGGCGGTGACCCGGTCCGTGCCCAGGGTGTCAAACTAAGTGTGTGGCAGTCTTTGTAGATGTTGTTTAAGTGTCGACTACGCCACCCGTTGAGTGCGGCTTTGAAGCCGCCGCTGCAGAGCAGTCCGCTGAGGCCGGTGGTATATGTGCAGCAGTGATGGTATAACCCCCAACGGGAGGGGTATGGCCTCAGGGCAGCAGGTGTGGATGATGGGGGTTGTGATGATGCAGGAAGGAGAGGCAGAGTCAGGAGATGCAGTTTCAGGGTTTTTACTCACTGATGTTGCTTTAGTCACTCTGGCCTTGAGTGACCACCCGAGCCGTGCTGCGTCCACCAGGTGCGGGACTCGGCTAACCCCCAGGCAGTTCCGGAGCGTGGTCCTGAGCTTCCCTCTCACTCTCTTTCTCCTGGCCGTCCCCACCAGGGATCCACCTCTGTCCAGCTCCCTCGGGCCTCTTAGTGGTTGAACCTTCTCTGGCTTCCCTGGCCCTACTCGTGGTGTGCCTTCCTGGTGGATATGGTGAGGGTCGTGGCAAAACTTGCCCACGACCTCCGGTTCCTGGTTAAGGGTTACTTCTGCCTCCGCCAGCTTGGGATCCGGTGCCCTCTTCTGCCAACCCTTCACCCTTTCTGGTCTGATTCTGGGATCTTAGGGTTCCCTCTGTCTCTCTCTCTGGGTCCTTTCTTCCTCCTCTCTCTCTTCACTGCAGGCTTTGCTCTGGAGCTGGGCCCAGCCGGAGCCACAGCTCCCTGTCAGCCCTCCTGGCTGAGCTCCTCTGCTCTGCTCCTCCTCAGGCTCTCTGACAAAAGACCCTATTCTAAGATGGTGCCCACCTTATATACTCCCTCTATGTGTGAACCCAGGTGACCAGCACCCAATGGGCTCCTAGCTTTACCCAGACTACTCCCCCTATCTGCCCCTACACTACTGGGATGTTCCACCCCCCTCCCACTCCAGCCAGGGACAGACGCTGTCGTACCTGCACATATACTGGTGGGAGTACCGTTGTTCTGTCCCCCGGAAATGGGATGTATGTAGTGCATGTGTAGCACCCTGAGGATTCGGCTGCTACAGGGGTATTGCACCTCAAGCCAGAGGTGTGATATTCCACTCCCGGGTAAGGATGGAGTGTGGAACTGAGCTCAGTAGGCTGCATGCACTACATACATCCCATTTCCGGGGGACAGATCAATGGTACTCCCACTAGGTATATGTGAAGGTACGACAGTGTCTGTCCCTGGCTGGAGTGGGAGGGGGGTGGAACATCCCAGTAGTGTAGGGGCAGATAGGGGGAGCAGTCTGGGTAATGCTAGGAGCTCATTGGGTGCTGGTCACCTGAGCTCACACATAGAGGGAGTATATAAGGTGGGAACCATCTTAGATCAGGGTCAGACAGGCAGACAGCTACCAGTCAGTCGTTTGTAGAGGGTCAAGCAGTCCTGAAAGAAGAGAGAGAGGAGAAGAGAAGGACCCAGAGGGGAAGAAGAGGGAACCCCAAGAGCCCAAATACAACCAGAAGGGTGAAGGGTTGGCACAAGGGTACCGGATCCCAAGCTGGTGGAGGGCACTAATCCTCAGCCAGAGACCGGAGGTTGTGGGCAGGATCTGCCACGACCCCCCACTAAATCCACTGCGAAGGCACACCGAGTATAGGGTCAGGGAACCCAGAGACAAGGGTTTTACCAACAAGAGGCCCGAGGGAGCCGGACATAAGTGGATCCCTGGTGGGGAAGGCCAGAGAAAAGGAACGTCAGAAAGGGAGCTCAGGATCACGCTCCAGAATTACCTGGGGGTTGGCCGAGTCCAGGACCTGGTGGACGCAGCACGGCTCGGGCGGTCACTCAAGGCTGGAGTGACCAGCACAACAGCAGTAAGTAAAAACCCTGAACTGCACAGCCCGACTCTGAGTCTTATTACCATCCTCACTGCACCACCACAAATCAACGGGTGGCGTAGTCGACACTAAAGAACATCCAGCAACATCTGTAGGACTGCCACACACTGAGCTTGACACCCTGGGCACGGACCGGGTCACCGCCACTCAGAGACTACAACCCCCATCTGATCCGGCTCCGGGTATCCCCCAAACAACACTGGCCCAGGGGGCGCGTCAACTTTGGCGTAGTCGGCAGGATCTCGTGCCCGCAACAACCGGGTACTGCGTGCCTGAAGAAAAGTTCACCGTTACCTCAAAAAGAAGTCTCCCGCCGGTTCCGGAGGGTCCCCGCCAACGGACCCCATCACAGGTCGTTTCCCGCCGGTTGTCCGCCATTTGCAGCTTTTTCCCGCCATCCATGGAGTTTCCCGCCACTGGGAGACGATTCCCGCCATTTCCAAAGATTTCCCGCCTTGGAAGAGCGGACGCCATTATGGGCGTGCCAGAGGGTGGCAAAAGGCCACCTCCCATCGTGGGCCAGGTCGAAGAATGGCGCCAAAAGCGGAAACCGCGCCCACCAACAGAGACTGTGATGCTGGAAGTGTCCATCAGCGTGAGAGAACTGCCCCTGGAACTGACAATCACAAAGTTGCCCCGGGACCACCCTCAATGTGGGCGGAGACGGGACAAAGGAGCGAAGATGGGTGCAGCCTGGAGGAGTCTGGAGAGAGCGCACCCGGAGACAAGAAGTCTGGAGAGGAGTCCAGAGAAAGCGTACCCGGAGATGGAGGGAGAGACAGGCAGCACCGACCCAGTGGTCAGGAGCCTGCTGCAAGCAACAACCCCACTAGGCTTAGTGGAGATCCTAGCACAGCTACCCCGAGACCGGGAGTGTGCACAGACCGCGCTGGAGGGCCTCGCACGGAGGATGGCCCAGGTGCAGCAAGACACGCTGACGGAGTGGAGCCGTGAGATGGCCCAGCAGACTGGAACCCGTCAGCGGAGCACGCCACCCGAGACGAGGAGACAGACCGCCTCTGAGGATGGTGCAGGAGGAGTGAAGGCCGGAGACGGCGCCGAGGAGGGAGCTGAACGGACAGAGGCAGGTAAAGGGGACGTTGTTATGCACACGCCCGGGCTGGGCGGCGTGTGCGTGTGATTGTAGTGATTCCACTGGACCATGAACCGGAGAGTGCCTGGAGGGGCGTGACTAAGTATCTGGCCGATCCGACCAAGATGGCACGACGGCATACGACGCCAGTGCACCAGGGAGAAACCGGGCAGAGGGACCAGGTGCTACTCCAGGTCAAACTCCGGACACGGGGGTTGACCCACACAGGGATTACTGGATCAGGCTGGTCAGGCTGGCGCACAGACTGGAGGGTATAGGCAGGCACGACTGGTATGCAGGCAGGCGGGTAAAGGCAAGCGCAGCTAGAGTGCAGACAGGGAGGCACTAGCAGGTAGGAACACAGGCGGGATAGGACCCAGTACACACTGGGACTCAGGAACAATACAGGTAGAGGGGTACAGGCAAGCACAGCTAGAGTGCAAACAGGGAGGCACTAGCAGGTAGGAACACAGGCGGGATAGGACCCAGTACACACTGGGACTCAGGAACAGGCAGGTTAGGCTGGCACAGACTGGTGGATATAAGCAAACACGGCAGGTATGCACATGGGTGGATACAGGCGAGTATGCAGGCAGGGAGGTACTGGCCGAAAGGACGGGCTGGAGCACAGAAAGGTTAAGACCCAGTACAGACTGGGTCACAGAACCGCAGATGCGGTAGACAACCACAGCAGAGAGGGAACGCCCGAAGCGGTGGGCAAGAACAGAGCAGGACAGGGCTGCAGGAGCAGCGAGCACAAGCAGGGCAGGACAGGACTGCCGGAGCAGCGGGGAGAAGCAGGGCAGGACAGGACTGCCGGAGCAGCGGGCAGAAGCAGGGCAGGACAGGACTGCCGGAGCAGCGGGCAGAAGCAGGGCAGGACAGGACTGCCAGAGCAGCGGGCAGAAGCAGGGCAGGACAGGACTGCCGGAGCAGCGGGCAGAAGCAGGACAGGACTGCCGGAGCAGCGGGCAGAAGCAGGGCAGGACAGGACTGCCGGAGCAGCGGGCAGAAGCAGGGCAGGACAGGACTGCCGGAGCAGCGGGCAGAAGCAGGGCAGGCTAGGCTGAGTAGGGGGGACAGGGCTCTGTTCACACGGAACAGACAGGAAGGGAAAGGCAGAGCCAGACACCCACAGGGTACTTGCAGTGAAGTAGCGAGTGGACCACAAACTCACAAACGGGAGTACAGAGACAACAAGCAGGAGTTAGGTACGAGTTCAGACTCTGCAGAAAAAGGAAGGGAACGGACATAGAGGCAAAACAGGTAAAGGATAGGAGAGAGTTCAGACTGGAACTGAGTGTACGGAGGAGACCGACACTGCAGCGGGATACAGGAGCGGGTCTGGGAATACGGCCCCCAGAGAGGCAGGACGAACAGGCAAGGAGCGTGTTCAGACAGGACAGACAAGATACAGGAGCGGGTCTAGGAAATCAGCCCCTAGAAGGCGAGAGGAACAGGCTAGGAGCGTGTTCAGACAGGTCAGACAAGATACAGGAACAGGTCTAGGTAATCGGCCCCTAGAAGGCAGGAGGAACAGGCTAGGAGCGTGTTCAGACAGGTCAGACAAGATACAGGAACAGGTCTAGGTAATCGGCCCCTAGAAGGCAGGAGGAACAGGCTAGGAGCGTGTTCAGACAGGCCTGGAAATACAGCCTCCAGGATAGGCAGACAAGAGAACACAGAACGGGACCTGGCACCTTCAGAGTGCAAGCACACACTGAAAGAAACACTATGCTCAGGCAGGGATAGATGGGCGCAGCTGAGCTATATACCAGGTGACAGACAGCAATAGGCTGAGGACGCACAAGAGGTGTGACCCACAGCAGGTACAAAAAGCAGGAAGTGATCGGGCGCCGCCCTTAAGCAGCAGAAACAGACACAAACAGACAGCATGGAGGGAAGCCAGAGAGACATTCTGGACAGGAGATCAAGTGCGCGCTCTTGCACAGTGGGAGATGGACCACTATGCAAGGACGCCACCAGGTATGTTACAGTACCCCCCCCCTTACGCCCCCTCTTCTTCAGGCCTGCCAGAATCTTCCGCAGGGAATTCGAGGGCCAATTCTTCACTTCGAAGAGATCACTTCCACTGTCCACCGGAAAAACTGGTCTCCTCTGGGTAGCTAGGATGCTACCTCCCATCCAGCCACCCTTAGCAACAGACGAAACGGGTGGAGTACCAGGAACAGCACACAAGGAAGTCTCTCTCCACATATTTTCAGGTGGCACCCCAGAGGGTACAGGAGACAACTGGAAGTCCTCCACCGGGTTGGAGGGGGACAGAGACTTGGGGGTAATCTCTGCTTCGAGGTACATCTTGTCAAGCTCACAGGAAGAAATAGACGGGTTATCAGGTACATAATGAGGAAAAGTCACTCTCTCTTTGTTTTCTGGTGGTACCCCGGAGGATTCAGGAAACAACTGGAGGTCCTCCGCCGGGTCAGAAGAGTGCAGAGGCTCAGAGAAAACATCTGCTTCAGAGTACACTAGGTCGGACTCACTGGACGAAGCAGGCGAGGTATCGGGTACCGAGTATAGGAAAGTCTCTGTCCATTCTCCACCAGGTGGCACCCCGAAGGGTTCTGGAGACAACTGGCGGTCCTCCGCCTGGTCAGAGGGGTGTAGAGACTCACGGGTAACCTCTGCTTCAGAGTACACTAGGTCGGACTCACTGGACGAAGCAAGCGAGGTATCAGATCCAGGATATAGGAAAGTCTCTGTCCATTTACCACCAGGTGGCACCCCGAAGGGTTCTGGAGACAACTGGAGGTCCTCCGCCTGATCAGAGGAGTGTAGAGACTCGGGAGTAACCACTGCTTCAGAGTACACTAGGTTGGACTCACTGGACAAAGCGAGCGAGGTATCAGGTACAGAGTATAGGAGAGTCTCTGTCCTTTCGCTACCAGGTAGCACCCCGAAGGGTTCAGGAGACAACTGGAGGTCCTCCGCCTGGTCGGAGGGGTGTAGAGACTCGGGAGTAACCTCTGCTTCGGAGTACACTAGGTTGGACTCACTGGACGAAGCGAGCGAGGTATCAGGTACAGAGTATAGGAGAGTCTCTGTCCTTTCGCTACCAGGTAGCACCCCGAAGGGTTCAGGAGACAACTGGAGGTCCTCCGCCTGGTCGGAGGGGTGTAGAGACTCGGGGGTAACTACCACTTTGGGGTACCCATTGTCAGGCTCACAGGACGAAGCGGACAAAGTATCGAGTACCGGGTGTAGAGAATTCTCTCTCCATTTGTCATCGAGTGGTATCCCGGAGGATTCAGGAGGCAACAGGGGGTCCTCCGCCAGGTAGTAGAGGTGCACAGACTCTGAGGTAACCACAGCTTTGGAGCATCCTTGGACATGCACACCGGTTAAAGTGGGTGAAGCATCTGATGCCGGGTGCAGGAAGTTCTCCTGTGTGGAGTCTGGATGGGCAGAAGTCTCTTCGGGCAGGAGAACTGGTGCACTACCCACGCACATTACCCGTTGGGGCTTCTCCGGGATACAGGGAGATGAAGCTTCAGTAGGGACTTCAAGGTTGGGGTCAGGAGGTCTCAGGGAGGACAGACCCTGGCGTGACGGCTTGCCTCTACGTCTAGCACGTCTGGACTGCCTCTTGAGGTTGGGAGAAGTATTCCGGAAAGCGTAGTCACCCTGTGAGGATTCTGGGTGGGCAGTAGTCTCATTGGGCTGGAGGACTATTGCGCTACCCACACACATTACCCATTGGGGCTGCTCCGGGATATTGGGAAGTGAAGCTTCAGCAGGAGCCTCCGGGTTAGGATCATCGAAGACCATTAGAAAGGCCACCAGGAAGGCCATTAGGTCCAGGAGGATCGGATCCTGTGTTTCATATAGGGGGTTGATCCATTCCAAGGCATCACCCGCCAGGTAAGACATAATGAATGCCACCTTAACCCGATCGGTGGGAAAACATAGAGGGTAGAACTTGAAGTGTAGCATGCATTGCTCCACAAATGCACGACTTTGTCTAGGATCCCCATAATAACGTAGCGGATCCGCGGGAACGAGAGCAGATAGATCCATCTGGACGGGTGCGTAATTCGCCTGGAACTCAGCTAAAGGAAAAAAAAAATATTTATTTATTTATTTTAATGCATGTATTCGCTGGAAAACTTCTCAGAGAGCGAAGGCCGTGGGGCTCAACGGGAACCATGGCCTGAGCATGCTGTTATGCACACGCCCGGGCTGAGCGGCGTGTGCGTGTGATTGTAGTGATTCCACTGGACCATGAACCGGAGAGTGCCTGGAGGGGCGTGACTAAGTATCTGGCCGATCCGACCAAGATGGCACGACGGCATACGACGCCAGTGCACCAGGGAGAAACCGGGCAGAGGGACCAGGTGCTACTCCAGGTCAAACTCCGGACACGGGGGTTGACCCACACAGGGATTACTGGATCAGGCTGGTCAGGCTGGCGCACAGACTGGAGGGTATAGGCAGGCACGACTGGTATGCAGGCAGGCGGGTAAAGGCAAGCGCAGCTAGAGTGCAGACAGGGAGGCACTAGCAGGTAGGAACACAGGCGGGATAGGACCCAGTACACACTGGGACTCAGGAACAATACAGGTAGAGGGGTACAGGCAAGCACAGCTAGAGTGCAAACAGGGAGGCACTAGCAGGTAGGAACACAGGCGGGATAGGACCCAGTACACACTGGGACTCAGGAACAGGCAGGTTAGGCTGGCACAGACTGGTGGATATAAGCAAACACGGCAGGTATGCACATGGGTGGATACAGGCGAGTATGCAGGCAGGGAGGTACTGGCCGAAAGGACGGGCTGGAGCACAGAAAGGTTAAGACCCAGTACAGACTGGGTCACAGAACCGCAGATGCGGTAGACAACCACAGCAGAGAGGGAACGCCCGAAGCGGTGGGCAAGAACAGAGCAGGACAGGGCTGCAGGAGCAGCGAGCACAAGCAGGGCAGGACAGGACTGCCGGAGCAGCGGGCAGAAGCAGGGCAGGACAGGACTGCCGGAGCAGCGGGGAGAAGCAGGGCAGGACAGGACTGCCGGAGCAGCGGGCAGAAGCAGGGCAGGACAGGACTGCCGGAGCAGCGGGCAGAAGCAGGGCAGGACAGGACTGCCGGAGCAGCGGGCAGAAGCAGGGCAGGACAGGACTGCCGGAGCAGCGGGCAGAAGCAGGGCAGGACAGGACTGCCGGAGCAGCGGGCAGAAGCAGGGCAGGACAGGACTGCCGGAGCAGCGGGCAGAAGCAGGGCAGGACAGGACTGCCGGAGCAGCGGGCAGAAGCAGGGCAGGACAGGACTGCCGGAGCAGCGGGCAGAAGCAGGGCAGGACAGGACTGCCGGAGCAGCGGGCAGAAGCAGGGCAGGACAGGACTGCCGGAGCAGCGGGCAGAAGCAGGGCAGGACAGGACTGCCGGAGCAGCGGGCAGAAGCAGGGCAGGACAGGACTGCCGGAGCAGCGGGCAGAAGCAGGGCAGGCTAGGCTGAGTAGGGGGGACAGGGCTCTGTTCACACGGAACAGACAGGAAGGGAAAGGCAGAGCCAGACACCCACAGGGTACTTGCAGTGAAGTAGCGAGTGGACCACAAACTCACAAACGGGAGTACAGAGACAACAAGCAGGAGTTAGGTACGAGTTCAGACTCTGCAGAAAAAGGAAGGGAACGGACATAGAGGCAAAACAGGTAAAGGATAGGAGAGAGTTCAGACTGGAACTGAGTGTACGGAGGAGACCGACACTGCAGCGGGATACAGGAGCGGGTCTGGGAATACGGCCCCCAGAGAGGCAGGACGAACAGGCAAGGAGCGTGTTCAGACAGGACAGACAAGATACAGGAGCGGGTCTAGGAAATCAGCCCCTAGAAGGCGAGAGGAACAGGCTAGGAGCGTGTTCAGACAGGTCAGACAAGATACAGGAACAGGTCTAGGTAATCGGCCCCTAGAAGGCAGGAGGAACAGGCTAGGAGCGTGTTCAGACAGGTCAGACAAGATACAGGAACAGGTCTAGGTAATCGGCCCCTAGAAGGCAGGAGGAACAGGCTAGGAGCGTGTTCAGACAGGCCTGGAAATACAGCCTCCAGGATAGGCAGACAAGAGAACACAGAACGGGACCTGGCACCTTCAGAGTGCAAGCACACACTGAAAGAAACACTATGCTCAGGCAGGGATAGATGGGCGCAGCTGAGCTATATACCAGGTGACAGACAGCAATAGGCTGAGGACGCACAAGAGGTGTGACCCACAGCAGGTACAAAAAGCAGGAAGTGATCGGGCGCCGCCCTTAAGCAGCAGAAACAGACACAAACAGACAGCATGGAGGGAAGCCAGAGAGACATTCTGGACAGGAGATCAAGTGCGCGCTCTTGCACAGTGGGAGATGGACCACTATGCAAGGACGCCGCCAGGTATGTTACAGTACCCCCCCCTTACGCCCCCTCTTCTTCAGGCCTGCCAGAATCTTCCGCAGGGAATTCGAGGGCCAATTCTTCACTTCGAAGAGATCACTTCCACTGTCCACCGGAAAAACTGGTCTCCTCTGGGTAGCTAGGATGCTACCTCCCATCCAGCCACCCTTAGCAACAGACGAAACGGGTGGAGTACCAGGAACAGCACACAAGGAAGTCTCTCTCCACATATTTTCAGGTGGCACCCCAGAGGGTACAGGAGACAACTGGAAGTCCTCCACCGGGTTGGAGGGGGACAGAGACTTGGGGGTAATCTCTGCTTCGAGGTACATCTTGTCAAGCTCACAGGAAGAAATAGACGGGTTATCAGGTACATAATGAGGAAAAGTCACTCTCTCTTTGTTTTCTGGTGGTACCCCGGAGGATTCAGGAAACAACTGGAGGTCCTCCGCCGGGTCAGAAGAGTGCAGAGGCTCAGAGAAAACATCTGCTTCAGAGTACACTAGGTCGGACTCACTGGACGAAGCAGGCGAGGTATCGGGTACCGAGTATAGGAAAGTCTCTGTCCATTCTCCACCAGGTGGCACCCCGAAGGGTTCTGGAGACAACTGGCGGTCCTCCGCCTGGTCAGAGGGGTGTAGAGACTCACGGGTAACCTCTGCTTCAGAGTACACTAGGTCGGACTCACTGGACGAAGCAAGCGAGGTATCAGATCCAGGATATAGGAAAGTCTCTGTCCATTTACCACCAGGTGGCACCCCGAAGGGTTCTGGAGACAACTGGAGGTCCTCCGCCTGGTCAGAGGAGTGTAGAGACTCGGGAGTAACCACTGCTTCAGAGTACACTAGGTTGGACTCACTGGACAAAGCGAGCGAGGTATCAGGTACAGAGTATAGGAGAGTCTCTGTCCTTTCGCTACCAGGTAGCACCCCGAAGGGTTCAGGAGACAACTGGAGGTCCTCCGCCTGGTCGGAGGGGTGTAGAGACTCGGGAGTAACCTCTGCTTCGGAGTACACTAGGTTGGACTCACTGGACGAAGCGAGCGAGGTATCAGGTACAGAGTATAGGAGAGTCTCTGTCCTTTCGCTACCAGGTAGCACCCCGAAGGGTTCAGGAGACAACTGGAGGTCCTCCGCCTGGTCGGAGGGGTGTAGAGACTCGGGGGTAACTACCACTTTGGGGTACCCATTGTCAGGCTCACAGGACGAAGCGGACAAAGTATCGAGTACCGGGTGTAGAGAATTCTCTCTCCATTTGTCATCGAGTGGTATCCCGGAGGATTCAGGAGGCAACAGGGGGTCCTCCGCCAGGTAGTAGAGGTGCACAGACTCTGAGGTAACCACAGCTTTGGAGCATCCTTGGACATGCACACCGGTTAAAGTGGGTGAAGCATCTGATGCCGGGTGCAGGAAGTTCTCCTGTGTGGAGTCTGGATGGGCAGAAGTCTCTTCGGGCAGGAGAACTGGTGCACTACCCACGCACATTACCCGTTGGGGCTTCTCCGGGATACAGGGAGATGAAGCTTCAGTAGGGACTTCAAGGTTGGGGTCAGGAGGTCTCAGGGAGGACAGACCCTGGCGTGACGGCTTGCCTCTACGTCTAGCACGTCTGGACTGCCTCTTGAGGTTGGGAGAAGTATTCCGGAAAGCGTAGTCACCCTGTGAGGATTCTGGGTGGGCAGTAGTCTCATTGGGCTGGAGGACTATTGCGCTACCCACACACATTACCCATTGGGGCTGCTCCGGGATATTGGGAAGTGAAGCTTCAGCAGGAGCCTCCGGGTTAGGATCATCGAAGACCATTAGAAAGGCCACCAGGAAGGCCATTAGGTCCAGGAGGATCGGATCCTGTGTTTCATATAGGGGGTTGATCCATTCCAAGGCATCACCCGCCAGGTAAGACATAATGAATGCCACCTTAACCCGATCGGTGGGAAAACATAGAGGGTAGAACTTGAAGTGTAGCATGCATTGCTCCACAAATGCACGACTTTGTCTAGGATCCCCATAATAACGTAGCGGATCCGCGGGAACGAGAGCAGATAGATCCATCTGGACGGGTGCGTAATTCGCCTGGAACTCAGCTAAAGGAAAAAAAAAATATTTATTTATTTATTTTAATGCATGTATTCGCTGGAAAACTTCTCAGAGAGCGAAGGCCGTGGGGCTCAACGGGAACCATGGCCTGAGCATGCTGTTATGCACACGCCCGGGCTGAGCGGCGTGTGCGTGTGATTGTAGTGATTCCACTGGACCATGAACCGGAGAGTGCCTGGAGGGGCGTGACTAAGTATCTGGCCGATCCGACCAAGATGGCACGACGGCATACGACGCCAGTGCACCAGGGAGAAACCGGGCAGAGGGACCAGGTGCTACTCCAGGTCAAACTCCGGACACGGGGGTTGACCCACACAGGGATTACTGGATCAGGCTGGTTAGGCTGGCGCACAGACTGGAGGGTATAGGCAGGCACGACTGGTATGCAGGCAGGCGGGTAAAGGCAAGCGCAGCTAGAGTGCAGACAGGGAGGCACTAGCAGGTAGGAACACAGGCGGGATAGGACCCAGTACACACTGGGACTCAGGAACAATACAGGTAGAGGGGTACAGGCAAGCACAGCTAGAGTGCAAACAGGGAGGCACTAGCAGGTAGGAACACAGGCGGGATAGGACCCAGTACACACTGGGACTCAGGAACAGGCAGGTTAGGCTGGCACAGACTGGTGGATATAAGCAAACACGGCAGGTATGCACATGGGTGGATACAGGCGAGTATGCAGGCAGGGAGGTACTGGCCGAAAGGACGGGCTGGAGCACAGAAAGGTTAAGACCCAGTACAGACTGGGTCACAGAACCGCAGATGCGGTAGACAACCACAGCAGAGAGGGAACGCCCGAAGCGGTGGGCAAGAACAGAGCAGGACAGGGCTGCAGGAGCAGCGAGCACAAGCAGGGCAGGACAGGACTGCCGGAGCAGCGGGCAGAAGCAGGGCAGGACAGGACTGCCGGAGCAGCGGGGAGAAGCAGGGCAGGACAGGACTGCCGGAGCAGCGGGCAGAAGCAGGGCAGGACAGGACTGCCGGAGCAGCGGGCAGAAGCAGGGCAGGACAGGACTGCCGGAGCAGCGGGCAGAAGCAGGGCAGGACAGGACTGCCGGAGCAGCGGGCAGAAGCAGGGCAGGACAGGACTGCCGGAGCAGCGGGCAGAAGCAGGGCAGGACAGGACTGCCGGAGCAGCGGGCAGAAGCAGGGCAGGACAGGACTGCCGGAGCAGCGGGCAGAAGCAGGGCAGGCTAGGCTGAGTAGGGGGGACAGGGCTCTGTTCACACGGAACAGACAGGAAGGGAAAGGCAGAGCCAGACACCCACAGGGTACTTGCAGTGAAGTAGCGAGTGGACCACAAACTCACAAACGGGAGTACAGAGACAACAAGCAGGAGTTAGGTACGAGTTCAGACTCTGCAGAAAAAGGAAGGGAACGGACATAGAGGCAAAACAGGTAAAGGATAGGAGAGAGTTCAGACTGGAACTGAGTGTACGGAGGAGACCGACACTGCAGCGGGATACAGGAGCGGGTCTGGGAATACGGCCCCCAGAGAGGCAGGACGAACAGGCAAGGAGCGTGTTCAGACAGGACAGACAAGATACAGGAGCGGGTCTAGGAAATCAGCCCCTAGAAGGCGAGAGGAACAGGCTAGGAGCGTGTTCAGACAGGTCAGACAAGATACAGGAACAGGTCTAGGTAATCGGCCCCTAGAAGGCAGGAGGAACAGGCTAGGAGCGTGTTCAGACAGGTCAGACAAGATACAGGAACAGGTCTAGGTAATCGGCCCCTAGAAGGCAGGAGGAACAGGCTAGGAGCGTGTTCAGACAGGCCTGGAAATACAGCCTCCAGGATAGGCAGACAAGAGAACACAGAACGGGACCTGGCACCTTCAGAGTGCAAGCACACACTGAAAGAAACACTATGCTCAGGCAGGGATAGATGGGCGCAGCTGAGCTATATACCAGGTGACAGACAGCAATAGGCTGAGGACGCACAAGAGGTGTGACCCACAGCAGGTACAAAAAGCAGGAAGTGATCGGGCGCCGCCCTTAAGCAGCAGAAACAGACACAAACAGACAGCATGGAGGGAAGCCAGAGAGACATTCTGGACAGGAGATCAAGTGCGCGCTCTTGCACAGTGGGAGATGGACTACTATGCAAGGACGCCGCCAGGTATGTTACAGACGTCTCTACCCCGAGCCGAGAAACCGTGTACCTGTCCCAGCTCCCCGTCGCAGAGCCCGAAATTCCCCCTGCCGTGCCCGTCGCTGCATCGTCACCGTGCCGGACTAGGCCTCAAGTAGAAGCCGCGGCCGCGACCCCTGTGACGTCACACGCCTCGACCCTGAGCGCGACCAAACAGGAAATACCATCGGCCTGGTCGCAAGGTCTAGTACCTCCGGGCGCCGCAATTCCAACAGCGCCCCCTACCTCCGCGGAGCCACCGGCCTGGTCTCAGGGCCGAGTACCCCCGGGCGCCGCCGTCCTTACGGTGCCCTTTGCCTTTAGGGTGCCCCAAGCCTGGTCGCAAGGCCTGGTCAACCCGGGCGCCGCTACCATCAACGCGCCCTCAACATCTCGAGTGCCGCACCTGGGCGAAGATCTATTTGCCCAGCACACGTGCCCGGATGGGCAGCCCTTTGTATGGCCCCAGGAGTACTACCAACTGGAACTTCAAAGAGCAAGGCCCCTGTGCGAGCCCCTGATTCCGGCTCCGAAGCCCGTCAGGAGAACCCCGCTCCCGCTAGAAGAAGCACAATTCGAGTGGGACCCCACCGGAGGAGACCTCATGGGGTTCACTCAAGAAACGCGGGCAGCTGCAGCAGAGCGAGTGGAGTGCTGCCGCCAGCAGTTGGCAGCCTTTGAGCAAGAGCGGAAAGAGAGGCGGATCCGTGAGCAGCGGCTGCAGGAACAGAGCGCAGGGCAGAAGAGCCGGACCAGGAGGAACCCCCGTGCAGCTCATGGTCCCCGTACCACCGGGACTGTGATTAAATTCAACCTGCAGCATGGGTGGGGCTTCATAAGATACCATCATACCCCCGGCGACGTCTTTGTAACCCGCAGAGACGTAGAAAGCCATCTGCCGGAGGGACACAGAGGTCGTGACCTGTACGTAGGGGACGAGGTCACGTTCACCCGGCACAAGTGTGCCAAAGGACCCTACGCCCTCCATGTGCATCGCCTGACGGAGGAGGAGCTACGGTGTGAGGAGGAGCAAGAGGACCCGGACGGGTCTGAAGACAAAGAAGGAGCAGGAGGACACCGTCGTTAAAGTACGGTAAAGAGACTGTAAATAGTTACCCGTCGGGGTACAGTGAACTGTTGCTGCTTTAAATATGTCCCCGTTGGGACAAGTGTAAACTGTAACCCGTGTGTCCCTTAATCCCACTGACCGAGGACTGAGAGCGGTCATTCCTTCCTTACACCTGGCCGAGGACTGAGAGCGGCCACTTTCCCCCTGTATATAGTTGCGCTTTCTAAGGCGCCCCCTACTGGTTTTATAAGGAAACCGTTTTTCTACAAGAGACTGTCGCACTTAACCCGGTCACAAGTCGCACCGTGGCCGGAGGAGCAAGAGTGTTAACAAGAATATTGATATATATATAATGTTTTATATGTTATTGTTGTTATGAAAATTTGTATGTTTGATGTTTTTATTCTCTTACAGCCCGAGGACGTGCTGTGATTTACCAGGGGGGAATGTAGCACCCTGAGGATTCGGCTGCTACAGGGGTATTGCACCTCAAGCCAGAGGTGTGATATTCCACTCCCGGGTAAGGATGGAGTGTGGAACTGAGCTCAGTAGGCTGCATGCACTACATACATCCCATTTCCGGGGGACAGATCAATGGTACTCCCACTAGGTATATGTGAAGGTATGACAGTGTCTGTCCCTGGCTGGAGTGGGAGGGGGGTGGAACATCCCAGTAGTGTAGGGGCAGATAGGGGGAGCAGTCTGGGTAATGCTAGGAGCTCATTGGGTGCTGGTCACCTGAGCTCACACATAGAGGGAGTATATAAGGTGGGAACCATCTTAGATCAGGGTCAGACAGGCAGACAGCTACCAGTCAGTCGTTTGTAGAGGGTCAAGCAGTCCTGAAAGAAGAGAGAGAGGAGAAGAGAAGGACCCAGAGGGGAAGAAGAGGGAACCCCAAGAGCCCAAATACAACCAGAAGGGTGAAGGGTTGGCACAAGGGTACCGGATCCCAAGCTGGTGGAGGGCACTAATCCTCAGCCAGAGACCGGAGGTTGTGGGCAGGATCTGCCACGACCCCCCACTAAATCCACTGCGAAGGCACACCGAGTATAGGGTCAGGGAACCCAGAGACAAGGGTTTTACCAACAAGAGGCCCGAGGGAGCCGGACATAAGTGGATCCCTGGTGGGGAAGGCCAGAGAAAAGGAACGTCAGAAAGGGAGCTCAGGATCACGCTCCAGAATTACCTGGGGGTTGGCCGAGTCCAGGACCTGGTGGACGCAGCACGGCTCGGGCGGTCACTCAAGGCCGGAGTGACCAGCACAACAGCAGTAAGTAAAAACCCTGAACTGCACAGCCCGACTCTGAGTCTTATTACCATCCTCACTGCACCACCACAACCACCACCCTCTACAACTGACCCCCTGAGGCTATACCCCTCCCGTTGGGGGTTATACTACCAGAAGCTGCACACACACCACCAGCCTCAGCGGACCCTGCTGCAGCGGCGGCCGTATTGACCGCAAATCAACGGGTGGCGTAGTCGACACTAAAGAACATCCAGCAACATCTGTAGGACTGCCACACACTGAGCTTGACACCCTGGGCACGGACCGGGTCACCGCCACTCGGAGACTACAACCCCCATCTGATCCGGCTCCGGGTATCCCCCAAACAACACTAGCCCAGGGGGCGCGTCACATGCAGCCTACTAAGCTCAGTTCCACACTCCATCCTTACCCGGGGGTGGAATACCACACCTCTGGGTCGAGGTGCAATACCCCTGTAGCAACCGAGTCCTCAGGGTGCTACATTCCCCCCTGGTAAATCACAGCACGTCCTCGGGCTGTAAAAGAGCAAAACATAAAACATACAAATTTTTGAAAGTGCACTTACATATAAAATATAACTTTCAACCCATCCCTTTATGGGAGGTACTTCTCTCTTAAAATGTTACAGACACATCATAAAATAATATTAACTCTTTCAGCATAATAAAACTTTTCATTTAAAACATTTTTGACCTCTGGCCACTTGTGCAAATTGTGACCAGGTAAGTGCCACAGTCTCTTGTAGAAAAAAAAACAGTTTCCTATAAAACCAGTAGGGGGCGCTTTAGGAAGCGCAACTATATACAATGGATATGGCCGCTCTCAGTCCTCGGCCAGTGGGGAATAGGGATGGCTGTTCACAGTCCTCAGCCTGTGGGGAGATGGGACACACTGGAACAGTTCACACTTGTCCCAACGGGGAACTCATTTTAATTAAGCAGCATGGCATATACCCTTACGGGTAACTATATACAGTTTCAGTTCACCTCTTAATGGTGACGATGCCCTCCTGCTCCTTCCTGAGGGTAGGCTTCAGACCCGTCCGGGTCCTCTTGTTCCTCCTCACACCGCAGCTCTTCTTCCGTCAGGCGATGTACATGAAGGGCATAGGGTCCTTTGGCACACTGGTGCCGGGTGAAGGTGACCTCGTCACCCAGGTACAGGTCACGACCACGGTGTCCCTCCGGTAGGTGAGACTCGACATCTCTGCGGGTTACAAAAACGTCACCGGGGGTTTTGTGATCCCTGATGAAGCCCCAACCGTGCTGCAGTTGGAATTTGATTACAGTCCCGGTGGCACGGGGACCGTGGGCTGCACGGGGGTTCCGTCGGGTCCGGCTTTTCTGCTCTGCACTCCGGATTTGCAGCCGCTCCTCGCGGACCCGCCTCTCTCTCCTTTCTCTGTCGAAGACCTCTAACTGCTGTCGGCAGCACTCTGCACGCTGGGCTGCGGCCGCTCGGGTCTCTTGGGTGAACCCGATGAGGTCTTCTCCAGTGGGGTCCCACGCGAACTGCGCCTCCTCCAACGAGAGTGGGGTGATCTTGGCGGGCGCCGGAGCCGGGATCAGGGGCTCATCCAGAGGCCGTTCCCTCCGGAGTCGGGGATTGACGAACTCCGGCGGCCACACAAAGGGCTGCCCATCCGGGCAAGTATGCTGGGTAAACAAGTCTTCTCCCAGGGGTAGCATGATGGAGGTTGCGGGCGCGATGATTGCCGCGGCGCCCGGGGGCACTCTGAATGTGAAGGGCACTGTGGAGACGGCTGCGCCCGGGGGTACTCTGCCCTGTGACCAGGCCGATGGCGCTTCCTGTTTGGTCGCACTCTGATTTGAGGCGCGTGACGTCACGGGGAGCGCGGCCGCGGCTCCTGCCGCTTGAGGCCTAGTTTGGAGCAGTGGCGGTGCAGCGACGGGCGCAGTGAACGGGATTTCGGGCTCTGCGACGGGGAGCTGGGGCAGGTTCTCGGCCTCCGGGTACGGGGTGTAGACGTCCCCATTACCTGCCTCCGTTACTTCAGCTCCCTCCACGGCGCCGTCTCCGGCCTTCGTCCCTCCTGCTCTTCCTTCAAGGGCAGGCGTGCTCCTCGCTGCTGGCGGTGTCTTTTGCTGGCGGGTTCCAGCCTGCTGGGCCATTTCTCTGCTCCACGCGGCCAGTACGCCTCGCTGCACTCGGGCCATTCTCTGAGCCAAGCCCTCCAGTGCGGTCCGTGCATGCTCCCGATCTCTGGGGAGCTGCGCCAGGATCTCCACCAGGCCTTCTGGGGTAGTCGCTTGCAACAGGCTCCTGACCACTGGGTCGGTGCTGCCTGCCTCTCCCTCCATCTCCGGGTGCGTTCTCTCTAGACTCCTCCAAGCTGCTCCCATCTTCTCTCTTTTGTTCTCTCTACGCCCATACTGAGGGCGGTCCTGGGGTAACTTGGTGATTGTCAGTTCCAGGGGCAGACCCCCCACGCTGACGGACATCTCAATCATTGCAGTCTCTGCTGGTGGGGGCGGTCTTCGTTTTTGGCGCCATTCTTGGTCCTGGCCCACGATGGGAGGTGGCCTCTTGCCACCCTCTGGCACGCCCATAATGGCGTCCGCTCTGCCAAGGCGGGAAATCTTCTCAGATGGCGGGAACCGCTTCCCAATGGCGGGAAACTCTGTGGATGGCGGGAAAAGACTGCAGATGGCGGGCAAATGGCGGGAAACGATCCGAGATGGCGTCCGATGGCGGGGACCCTCCGGAACCGGCGGGAGACTTCTTTTTGAGGTAAATGCGAACTTTTCTTCAGGCACGCAGTACCCGGTGGTTGCGGGCACGTTATCCTGCCGACTACGCCAAAGTTGACGCGCCCCCTGGGCCATGTTCAAGGGATACCCGGAGCCGGATCTGTATGGGGGTAGTAGTCCTTGTGGCGGTGACCCGGTCCGTGCCCAGGGTGTCAAACTAAGTGTGTGGCAGTCTTTGTAGATGTTGTTTAAGTGTCGACTACGCCACCCGTTGAGTGCGGCTTTGAAGCCACCGCTGCAGAGCAGTCCGCTGAGGCCGGTGGTATATGTGCAGCAGTGATGGTATAACCCCCAACGGGAGGGGTATGGCCTCAGGGCAGCAGGTGTGGATGATGGGGGTTGTGATGATGCAGGAAGGAGAGGCAGAGTCAGGAGATGCAGTTTCAGGGTTTTTACTCACTGATGTTGCTTTAGTCACTCTGGCCTTGAGTGACCACCCGAGCCGTGCTGCGTCCACCAGGTGCGGGACTCGGCTAACCCCCAGGCAGTTCCGGAGCGTGGTCCTGAGCTTCCCTCTCACTCTCTTTCTCCTGGCCGTCCCCACCAGGGATCCACCTCTGTCCAGGTCCCTCGGGCCTCTTAGTGGTTGAACCTTCTCTGGCTTCCCTGGCCCTACTCGTGGTGTGCCTTCCTGGTGGATATGGTGAGGGTCGTGGCAAAACTTGCCCACGACCTCCGGTTCCTGGTTAAGGGTTACTTCTGCCTCCGCCAGCTTGGGATCCGGTGCCCTCTTCTGCCAACCCTTCACCCTTTCTGGTCTGATTCTGGGATCTTAGGGTTCCCTCTGTCTCTCTCTCTGGGTCCTTTCTTCCTCCTCTCTCTCTTCACTGCAGGCTTTGCTCTGGAGCTGGGCCCAGCCGGAGCCACAGCTCCCTGTCAGCCCTCCTGGCTGAGCTCCTCTGCTCTGCTCCTCCTCAGGCTCTCTGACAAAAGACCCTATTCTAAGATGGTGCCCACCTTATATACTCCCTCTATGTGTGAACCCAGGTGACCAGCACCCAATGGGCTCCTAGCTTTACCCAGACTACTCCCCCTATCTGCCCCTACACTACTGGGATGTTCCACCCCCCTCCCACTCCAGCCAGGGACAGACGCTGTCGTACCTGCACATATACTGGTGGGAGTACCGTTGTTCTGTCCCCCGGAAATGGGATGTATGTAGTGCATGCAGCCTACTAAGCTCAGTTCCACACTCCATCCTTACCCGGGGGTGGAATACCACACCTCTGGGTCGAGGTGCAATACCCCTGTAGCAACCGAGTCCTCAGGGTGCTACACTTATCTTTCTGCTTGACAATACTCTGCACTGCTAGTTTAGGAACTCTACCTGACCTGTGCTTAGCTTCACTCCTGACTTGAGTCCTTTTCACTTGCAGGGGCGCTTCTGTCAGAACCAGAACACACACACCACATTTCTCTTCGGCTCCAGCCAGACAGTAAACAACTTCCCCACAATCCCCTGAGGCTCTGCTAAAACACTCCCCTTCTCCTGTGACTGTGTTAACCCTTCTAGTTGCTGGATGCTTCTGGAGCACAACACTTCCTGTCTCATGTGCTTGTGTTACTTCTAATAGTTTCTGAATTCTTTTAAATCAACAGCGCTACTTCTGCATGTCACACTCCGCAACAGCACTACTTCTGCATGTCACACACAGTATTACAGTCTCTTCAGTAGCATAATTCAGCATAGATTAGATCTCTTAGCAGCACACTTCTATGCATACACAACCACAAGCTTTTCCTTCACAAGGACACAATAGTACACAACATTCTTTATCCTGCATGGAGATGGAGGGGGGGGGGTTTGATGAGGGAGATGATCCCTGGGACACAATTCCTTCCAGCCCTTACCTTCCTGCCCGATAATACTCTGCACTGTTAGTCCAGGGAGTTTATCTGACCTGTGTTTATGTGTTTAGTTTCTCTCTTTCTATCAGATCTAGATAACACACCACCACCTTTCTCTTTGGCTTCAGTCAGACTACAATAACAAATTCCCCACAATCACCCTGGGCCTATGCTAAAACACTATCTGTCTCCTGTGGCTGTGTTATTTGTAGCAGTTGCTGGATGCTTTGGAAGCAACAGCACTACTTCTGCATGTCACACTCTTCCCTCCTTTTTGAATGTCGTTCTCCTCGACATTCGTCTTAATTAGTCAATCTGAACAATTCTGAGACAGTGGTGAAAGCTTAGTTACTATATATATAAATTTGTCATTATCAAATTGGTATAACATTTATAAACATTGATAATAACCTATTCTAACAACCTTTTTCTTGTAGGACTCCTGTAAGAAATAAACAATTGACACAATTAAAACAATCAGCATCTCTTCCGCTGGAGCTTTTCGTATGTCTTCAACCAGCTCTCTCTCTCACTAGGCCAAAACAAGTCTTTCCACCAGGCAACATTGCCCATACTGTCTCTCGGAGGTGAATACCACTCAAGTGGGATTACCTGGTCCGCAGGCAGAGATACCTGTTTCCAGTCGACAGTCCTTGGTACTTGACTCGGTTCTCCAAGTGTCTCATACGTCAGCATCACGGACCTCCTTACTTCTCGAGTCGACATCCTTCTGGAGGGTTGTTCCTCAGATACCACGGGTTCTTCGGTAACAGAAGTTTCTTCCACAACACTCATTTCCCGTGCTTCCTCAGATGCTCTTGGATCTGCCTCTGTAACTTTCCTTACTTCTCCTGAATCGCCTGTTTCCACATGGTCTGGTAATTCTACTACTCTTGAGTGTCGATCAGTCTCTTCAGTGATCAGTATTCGATCATCAGATCTGAATTGGACTTCATCTGTACTCTTTGGTACAAACTTTGGAGCCTCAGGACTTAGTTCACTCTCTTGAGGGTGGTACGTCCCTCTCCTTGCCGGTCTGAGAAATACAACGGTGTGCTCTTGCTCATCGGAACTTCAAGGTCACTATCCACCTCTGGAGCTTCAGCCAGTGGTGGTCCCTTAGTTGATCTCGGTCGATGTCGGTCTGCTTCTGGAAAGTTTTGTTGTGGTGGGAGATAATCACAGGGTAGTAATAAATTCCGATGGACTATTCTGGTTTTCTTGTCCCCTCTTTCCAATCAGATTTCATACACTGGAATGTCATCAGCTTTCCTCTTTATGACCACATACACATTGTCCTCCCAGTACGAACAAAGTTTTCCTGGACCACCTTTCTCACGTACGTTCTTGACTAGCACCCGGCTTCCCGGTGCCATTTCTGCTCCATAACATTTTTGATCTTAGTACTCCTTACTCTTGCTCTGTCCTTGCGTAACCACTTTGGACGCTATGTTGTATGCCTCTGCCATCCATTCCTTCCATTTCCGAACGTACTCCAGATATGTTCTGTAAGTCTCTGACACCGGAGTATCGAACATGATGTCGATTGGCAGTCTTGGCGATTGTCCATACAATAGGAAGAAGGGTGAGTAACCCGTTGCATCGCTCTTTGTACAGTTATAGGCATGTACCACTTTTGACAGAGAACTTTTCAGTCTTTCTTCTCGTCAGCTGTAAAAGTGCGCAACATCGACAATAATGTCCGGTTAAAACATTCCACTTGTCCATTACCCTCTGAGTGATAGGACGTTGTGTGGGATCTCTGAATTCTACAGTACATTCCTAGCTTGGCAAAGAGCTGGTTCTCAAATTCTCTTCCTTGGTCATGGTGTAACCTCATAGGGAACCCAAACCTCAAAACAAAATCATTGAAGATCTTCCCTGTCGCTGTTCGACTAGCTTTATTGACGGTGGCATATGATTGGGCAAATTGAGTAAAATGGTCCATCACCACCAATATGTATTCGTAACCACCCTTTCACGTCTGAAGATGTAGAAAGTCTATTGAGACCATCTCACACGGATAGGTAGTTTGAATGTTGCCCATAGGTACCAGGGTTTATGTGTTGGGATGTTTATCTTTCAGACACCCACACTCCCTGGTCACGTACCTCTCAATATCTCTCTGCATGTACGGCCAGAAGAAACGTTCACGAATCAAGTTGGTTGTCCTTTCCACTCCCAGGTGTCCCATGTTTTCATGGAGTTCTTTGAAGACCAACCTACGGAATACTCTGGGTAGTACTAACTGCCGGTTTTGCCCTCCTTTACGATACAGGATACCGTCTCCACTGAGGTAGAGCTTCGTCCATTCTTTAACTAAAACAGATACTCCCGTCTACTTGGAAACCGATTTTGGTCCACATAAAGTAGTATTCTACCAATTATCTGATCTTCCTGTTGTGCTCTACAGATTTTTCCTTTAGGTAGTTGTTGAATGGACAGGGGGTGATCTTGTTCTCTCGCTTTTATGGTGTTTTCCACCGTCAACAGACACCACAATGGTGTGTCTTCCTCTTGATAAGCTTGCACTGCTTGGGTAGTGCTCTCAATTGCTTCCAGACTGACTTCCTCCAAGCATTCTTGCATGAACTCCTCAGGCTCTGGTGGCATTCTTGACAATCCATCAGCATCCGCATTGTATTTTCCTGGCCTGTACTTAATGCTGAAAATGAAGTCAGATTGTTTAGCGACCCATCTCTGACCCGTTGCATTCAGTTTGGCTGTAGTAATAGTAAGGACATAGGTCAAAGAGTTGTTGTCAGTGTTTACCTCAAACTCTTTGCTGTAGTAGAGATAATCTCTAAATCGTTCACAGATAGCCCATTTCAATGCCTGGAACTAAAATTTTCCGGAATGTAGATGGTTATTATTCTCGGCGTCTGTCAACGTTCTAGAACTGTAACTGATAACTCTCAATTTTCCATTGATGCTGATACAGGGAAGCTCCCAGTCCAACTTGAGAAGCGTCACAGTGAAGAACAAATGGTAAGTTGAAATCAGGATATCCCAAGATGGATGGTTTTATCAGGTAGTCTACTAGTTCTTCCAATACCTCCAGGTGGTCTGCTGTACACAGAATGGGTTGTTGGGATGAAACGTCATTGTTTCTTTTATGCCCTGTCCTACTCGCGTTCTTCTTTTTCTCCATGGGTGTTGTTTACTCTGTCGTATCCCCCAAGGAGAGGTATAGCGAGGTGGCAATCCTGGAGAAGTTCTGAAATAAGTATGATAGTAGGCGAGGTCATCTTGCGGCTGCTCGCAGTAGAAGGACCCCGACCGGCGGCGCTGCTGACCTCCATGCGGCTACCGTCGAGAGATCAGTGGCCCGTGACCAATCAGCGATATTGACGCCAAATTTAAACACTGCTTTGATAATTGGTCGCGGTCGCCGGTCGCAACCAATCAGCGATATTGCAGCCAAATTTAAACACCGCTTGGCTGATTGATCGCGGTTGGCGGTTGCGACCAATCAGCAATATTGGCGCCAAATTTAAACACTGCTTTGCTGATTGGTCGCGGTTGCCGGCCGCGACCAATCAGCGATATTGCAGCCAAATTTAAACACCGCTTGGCTGCTTGGTCGCGACCAAACAGCGATTTTAGCGCCAAATTTAAACACGCTCTCCGGTCCTCCCTAACGCGGTTTGGTGATTGGTCGAGGCCGCCGCCAAATTTAAACACCGCTTGGTTGATTGATCGCTGTCGGCGGTTGCGACCAATCAGCAATATTGGCGCCAAATTTAAACACCGCTTGGCTGATTGGTCGCGGTCGCCGGCTGCGACCAAACAGCGATTTTGGCGCCAAATTTAAACACCGCTTTGCTGATTGAGCCCGGTCGGCCGCATACATATTCTAGAATACCCGATAAGTTAGAATTGGGCCACCATCTAGTACAGTATATAATGGACCCCATACATTGCTCCATACAGTATATAATGGGCCCCATATATTGCTACATACAGTATACACTGGGCCCCATATATTGCTACATACAGTATATTCTGGGCCCCATTTATTGCTCCATACAGTACAATGGCCCCATATAGTATGTAATGGGCCCCATGTATTGCTCCATACAGTATAATGGCCCCATATAGTATATAATTGGCCCCTTATATGGCTCCATACAGTATATAATGGGTCCCATATATTGTTCCATAAAGTATAATGGCCCCATATAGTATATAATGGGCCTCATATATTGCTTCATACAGTATAATGGCCCCATATAGTATATAATAGGCCCCTTATATTGCTCCATACAGTATATAATGGGCCCCATATATTGCTCCATACAGTATAATGGCCCCATATAGTATGTAATGGGCCCCATGTATTGCTCCATACAGTATAATGGCCACAAATAGTCTATAATTGGCCCCATGTATTGCTCCATACAGTATAATGGCCCCATATAGTATATACTGGGCCCCATAAATTGTTCCATACAGTATATACTGGGCCCCATAAATTGTTCCATACAGTATAATTGCCCCATATAGCATATAATGGGCTCCATGTATTGCTCTGAACAGTATATACTGGGCTCCATAAATTGTTCCATACAGTATAATTTCTCTATATAATATATAATGGGCCCCATACATTGCTCCATACAGTTTAATGGCTCCATACACTATATACTGGGCCCCATATATTGTTCCATACAGTATAATGGCCCCGTATATTCATAAGCAGATTATAATGAGGGCAATCTGGACCTCCTCCCGGGGCGTCCATGGCCAGATTGCCTTCATTATAATATGTGCGGCGCCACGGCACATACCGGCAGTCAGAGGCGGGGGGCCCCCGGTCTGCTCCCCCAGCAGCTGTGCATGGCCGCTACTTCTTCTTCGGCCTTGTCTGCTAGTGTGACGTCACGCAGTGCGCGCTGCACTGCAGCAACGGAGAGGAGCTGGAGGAGTGGAGCCGAGCCGGGGTATGGTGAGTATGTGTGAGCGTGTGTGTGTGTGTGCAAGGCAGATATCATTGTGTGATGTCAGTTTATATGTATTTTTGTGTTGCAAATGTGTTTATGCGTGTACGTATATGTCTGTATATGTTTCAGTGTGTATAGATGGCTATGTGCGGCTTCCCGCTGTGTATAGATGGCTATGTGCGGCCTCCCGCTGTGTATAGATGGCTATGTGCGGCCTCCCGCTGTGTATAGATGGCTATGTGCGGCCTCCCGCTGTGTATAGATGGCTATGTGCGGCCTCCTGCTGTGTATAGATGGCTACATGCGGCCTCCCGCTGTGTATAGATGGCTACGTGCGGCCTCTCACTGTGTATAGATGGCTATGTGCGGCCTCCAGCTATGTACAAATGGGTATGTGCGGCCTCCTGCTGTGTATTGATGGCACCGTGCGGCCTCCTGCTGTGTATTGATGGCACCGTGTTGCCCCCTGCTGTGTATAGATGGCTATGTGCGGTCTCCCGCTGTGTATAGATGGCGCCATGCGGCCTCCCGCTGTATATAGATGGCTACGTGCGGCCTCCTGCTGTGTAGAGATGGCTACGTACGGCCTCCCGCTCTGTATAGATGGCTACATGTGGCATCCCGCTGTGTATAGATGGCTATGTGCGGCCTCCAGCTGTGTACAGATGGCTATGTGCGGCCTCCTGCTGTGTATTGATGGCACCGAGTGGCCTCCTGCTGTGTATAGATGGCTACGTGCGGCCTCCCGCTGTGTATAGATGGCTATGTGCGGCCTTCCGCTGTGTACAGATGGCTATGTGCGGCCTCCTGCTGTGTATTGATGGCACCGTGCGGCCTCCTGCTGTGTATAGATGGCTACGTGCGGCCTTCCGCTGTGTATAGATGGCTACGTGCGGCCTCCCGCTGTGTATAGATGGCTACGTGCGGCCCCCCGCTGTGTATAGATGGCTATGTGCGGACCCCCGCTGTGTATAGATGGCTACGTGCGGCCTTCCGCTGTGCATAGATGGCTACGTGCGGCCTCCCGCTGTGTATAGATGGCTACGTGCGGCCCCCCGCTGTGTATAGATGGCTATGTGCGGACCCCCGCTGTGTATAGATGGCTATGTGCGGCCTCCCGCTGTGTATAGATGGCTACGTGCGGCCTCCTGCTGTGTATAGATGGCGCCCTGCTGCCCCCTGCTATGTATAGATGGTTATGTGCAGCCTCCTGCTGTGTATAGATGGCTATGTGCAGCCTCCTGCTGTGTATAGATGGCTACGTGCGGCCTCCTGCTGTGTATAGATGGCTACATGTGCTCAATATTAAGCCATACAATTAATGTAAGGCTATGTGCCCACGATACAGAAATGCTCCGGATTTTTTTTGAGTGTTTCTGCTCTCTCTGGCAGAAAAAACGCATGCGGATTGTACATGCGGATTGTACATGCGTTTTTCCTGCCAGGGACATGCGGATGTGAAGCGTTCTTCACATGCATTTCCACATGCGGGTTGTCAAGCTCTTTCCAAGCGATTTTAGCATCACTTGGAAAAGTGCTTGACAACTTGGTCACACTATATAAATCAGTGGTAAATGGCAAAAAATAAAAAATAAAAATATACTTACCTTCTGATGGCCTGCCGACATCAGCGGTCGCGTGACCCGTCACATGGCTAAATGACGTCACCACAGGTCCTTTAGTCTACCGCGAGCTGCCAGCAAGCCAGGACGCATCGGATAAAGACACCGGGGGCCATCAGAAGGTAAGTATAATATTTATTTTTTATTTTATTCTTTTTTTTACAGGTTCTATGGTACCCGGGTCCGGAGGAGAGTCCATCCGCACATTGAAACAGTTGGATTCCGCATGTACAGATGCAGTGATGCGGATTTCATGCGTTCCAATCCAAGTCAATGGCGGCGAAAACGCCGCGCTTCCGCAAAATAATTGGTAGTGCTGTGGATTTTTCCGCAATGATAATCCGCAGCGGAAATTTCCGCAGCATGTGCACAGTTCATGCGGATTATCATTGGGGAACATGGCAGACCTTCTACCAAGCGTTTTTTAAGCGTTTCTGCAGCGGAATTGCCGCTGCGGAAACGCTTAAAAAACGCATAGTGGGCACACAGCCTAAAAAAAATTATTATAATTAATATATTAATATTGTGACAAATTAATTTCACGTGAACTATCACATGATCTATCACAGGGGATCATGTGACATGTGATACATCAGGTATGTGTGGGGGGGGCCCGCGCCTTCTAAACTGCCCGGGGCCCTGGCTACTCTTAATCCACCCATGCGTATATTATATACTGGACCCCATATATTGCTACATACAGTATATACTGGGCCCTGTATATTGCTCCATACAGTACTGTATATCCTGGGTCCCATATATTGATCCACAGAAAAATGGCCCTATGTAGTGTATAATGGGCCCCATATATTGCTTCATACAGTATATTGACCCCATATAGTATATAATTAGCCACATATATTGCTCCATACAGTATAATGGCCTCATATAGTGTATAATAGGCCACATATATTGCTCCATACAGTATAGAATGGGCCCCATATATTGGTCCATACAGTGTAATGGCCACATATAGTATATAATGGGCCCCATATATTGCTCCATATAGTATATACTAGGCCCCGTATATTGCTGCACAGTATATGGCCCCATATAATATATAAAGGGCCACATTTTTTGCTCCATACTGTATATACTGGGCCTCAAATATTGATCCATACAGTATATACTGGGCCCCATATATTGCTGCACAGTATAATGGCCCCATATAGTATATATTGGGCCCCATATATTGGTCCATACAATATATATTGGGCCCCATATATTGCTCCATATAGTATAATGGCTTGAAATAGTATATAATAGGCCCAATATATTGATCCATACAATATAATGGCCCCATATAGTATATAATAGGCCACATATATTGATCCATACAGTATATAATGGGCCCCATATATTACTCCATACAGTATATACTGGGCCCCATATATTGCTCCATACAGTAAAATGTCCCCATATAGTATATAATGGGCCCCATATATTGCTTTCTACAGAATATACTGGGCCCCATATATTGCTCCATACAGTATACTGGCCACATATAGTATATAATAGGCCCAATAAATTGCTCCATACAGTATAATGGCCACATATAGTATATAACGGGCCCCATATATTGCTACATACAGTATATACTGGGCCCCATATATTGCTGCACAGTATAATGGCCCCATATAGTATATAATGGGCTCCATAAATTGCTAAATACAGTATAATGGCCCCATATAATATATAATGGGCCCCATATATTGCTCCATACAGCATAGTGGACCCATATAGTGCTCCATATAGTATAATGACCACATATAGTATATAATAGGCCCCATATAGTGCTCCATACAGTATAATGGGCCCCATATATTGCTCCATAAAGTATATACTGGGCCAGATGAATTATTCCATACAGTATAATTGCCCCGTATAGTATATAATGGGCCCCATATATTGCTCCATACAGTATAATGGCTCCATAAAATATATACTGGGCCCCATATATTGCTCCATACAGTATAATGGCCCCATATAATATATAATGGGCCCCATATATTGCTCCATACAGTATATACGGGGCCCCATATATTGATCCACAGTATAATGGCCCCATATAGAATATAATGGCCCACATATATTGCTCCATACAGTATAATGGCCCCATATAGTATATAATAGGCCCCATATATTGCTCCAAACAGTATATACTGGGCCCCATATATTGCTCCATACAGTATATACTGGGTCCCATATATTGCTCCATATAGTATATACTGGGCCCCATATATTGCTCCATACATTCTAATGGCCTCATATAGTATATAATGGTCCCCATATATTGCTCCATACAGTATAATGGCCCCATATGATATATAATGGGCCCCATATATTGCTCCATACAGTATATACTGAGCCCCAGATATTGCTCCACAGTATAATGGCCCCTTATAATATATAAAGGGCCAATTTTTTTGCTTCATACTGTATATACTGGGCCCCATATATTGCTCTACACAGTATATACTGAGCCCCATATATTGCTGAACAGTATGGACACCCGGCCGCCCCCTGGCGGCTGAGGACCGAGTGTGGACACCCGGCCGCCGGGCGGCTGGGGACTGAGTATAGATTCCAGGCCGCCAACGCAGCCATGATGTGGTGGCCAGATTCCGCCTTCACAAGCCTAAAAGGCCCAATTTCAAGTGGTAGCAAGCAGTATGGTATTGCAGCCTGGGGGTGGGTGGGCGGTTGGCTGCATATTTGCGCTTGCATTGCAAGGAATGGGGGAGGTACAAATTGAACACTGCCCTGGTCACGGGGATAGTTGCAAGTCTGCATCTTCTGATGCGGCAAGGATGACTTCTGATGGGCACACTTTTAGGCAGTGACCTGGGTGTCAGAGATGCTTCCAGGGGTCTTCCCCATGCTGTTCCCATGTCTTTTCAGCACTGTATGCATGTGTCACACAGCACATGGCCAGATAAGGTTGTAAAATGTTAAAATGACATTTCCCGGTGAATGCATTTGTCACGGTTGAAAGCAATGCAAAAGTGCAAAAACGCATCAAAAACGCTACGTGTGAACATAGCCCAAGGTGTGGAGGAGTATTTTATTTTTTTTGGGCGGGGGGGGGGTATTTATTTTACCTTATACACAAGTCTTCTTTACCCTGGAAAGGAAGTTCCTTAACATATTTCACAGGAAAGCACTTTCAGTTTCGTTTTTGAACGTTTTGTGAGCCCGTAAAAGTGGCTTAATACCTCTGACCACGTTGTTGACAGCAGTGACCTGGGGGTCAGAAATGCTTCCTGGGGCGATCCCCATGCTGTCCCCATGCCATTTGAGCACTGTCACTATCGTTTTGGGCACTTATTAGGCTTTTAAAAGACTGCCGGGGGTGCCGCGCCAAAAATGCTCGGGTCTGCCATAGACTAACATTGGGCTCGTTGCTCGGGTCGAGAACCTGAGTATCACGGCGAGCTCGGCCCGAGCTTCGAGCACCCGAGCATTTTAGTGATCGCTCAACACTAGTCTCTGCATCTTTCAAGAAAACCATGATTGTTTTGCAGGACAAGGCTCCAGCTCAGCATCAAAGTCTCCACTGCTCGGCTGCCAGGAAGGGCCTTAAAGAGGAAAAAATATGGACACGGACCTAAGCCCTGATGAGAAATTGTGGGCCTTTCTTAAATTGGGGATTTACAGTGAAGGAAAATAAACACTTTTCTGAATGGTGTCTGGGGCTGTGGATGGTGTTGCCCAAAAAGTTCTTTGTCAACATATGAAGAAACTGACAGACTCCATGGATGGAGCTTATGGATGTTATTGAAAAAATGGATGACTATATTATTATATTGGTCACTGATATTTTTTTTAAATGTCAGAAATGTATTTTTAGACATTATGAGCTGTTCGGTTATTTTTCTCACTTTAACGGATGAAAATAAATAATTGAGATGGGAAAATTTATGTTTTTCATTTAGTTGCCCAATAATTCTGCACACAGAGATATTCTCCTAAGAAAGACAAAACCTCACTTTTACTTTTTTCAAAAATATTCAGGGTTCAGGTCTATTAACCTTTGGGATTGACAGACAGCACTGGAGAAGTTCAATAATAAAATGAATCATCAAAAATACAAATTGTGCACAAAGTATATATATATACACATCAGCAAAACATTGGTTCGATATCCTCCTAATTTGATATCTATCTATTTCATATCTATATTTATCTATGTATCCATCTATCTATCTCATCTATCTACTTATCTGTCACTGTGACATCACGATACATTCTATGTCACAGTGATGTGATGACATCATCACATTCTATATCCCAGTGTTACAGCCCAGGGGAAATCACTGCCTCACAGACTTACAGGGGTGAGGGAGTACCTTTTGTTTTTCGTGACAAACGAAGCAAAAATTTATTCTAAAATGGATAAAGAGAGAAGACGAGCCCAAAGAGATCGGGTTCTGAGAGAGAGGAGAGGAATAAATGAAGAGCAGGTATTGTTGTTCGCTTTAGGGCGAAAAGACATTAATCTACCGGACATGGACACTGACGCCTCAGAAATGGCGTCCAAACGACAAAATCTAGAGAAAATGAGAAAGTCCAAAAGACATGAGAGCCTTACACAGAGAAGGAACATGGAGAACCTCATGGAGTCTGACTCTGCTGCCTCCGCTGAGCTTCAGGGGGCCATTCTTATCTCCTTGAAAAAAATCGGAGATCTGGTCCCTGAAATAAGGAAGAGGAATAAAGAAGCCATCCTCAATAAGCGGAGAAACATCAGCGCAGAGTTAGAGCTGGAGGAAGTTCTCCAAGAAACTCCAAGACAGGTCTCATCCAGATCTGAAAGACAAGACACCCTGAACCTGCAAAGAGCGGCAGCCCAGAAAAGAATGAGGAACAGCAGAGACTGGGTTGTCCAATGCAGGAGGCATCTGACCTATGCCAAACCCATCATTAATGGGAATGGTGCCCTATGGAGATCCCACTCATCAACCAAAACCATCTCCATCCCGGATTTTCTGTTCCATCTGAGTGTTTCTTCACCAGAGAGATCAATGGATATAGATGAACCAGGTAAGAAATAATCTTACTCAGTATAATAAGACTGTGGGTGAGGGGGATTATCCTCCTAATATTAAGTACAGGCCTCAATTATCAATGCTGACTAATGGAAGAACTGTCCTTGTCGCCCGTAGCAACCAGTCACCTTTCAGTGTTCTATAGAATGTTAAGAAATGGAATCTGTGCTGTGAATCGTTGCTATGGGCAACAGGGACATTTTTGCTATTAGACAGTTTTGATAAACGAGAGACCAAATATTAGACATTTCCTGCTCATTTACATAGTTCTGTTTAAAATTATAATATATGCGCTGGCGCTATATCTATTAACCCCTCCTTGACCGGGCAATCTTTCATTTTTCTCCTCCCATCTTCCAAAAGCTATAACTTTTTTCCCTTTGTCTTCCAGTATAGCCACACGTGGGCTTATTTTTTTTTAGTGGGCCGAGTTGTGGTTGTGAACGACACAATTTATTTTGTCATTCAATGTTTTAGAAAACAGGGAAAAAAATCAAAGTGTGGTAAAATTGTGGGGAAAAAAGGGGGATTCTGACATTGTTTTTTTTATTGTGTCCATTGTGTGGTCAGAATGACCCCATCAAGTGATTCTCCATGTCAGAGACCATTGTGGTAATGCTGAACATGCAGAGGTTTTCTTTTTACTTAAGTGGTGAAAATTAGAAATTTATTAGAAAAAACATTGATTTGTGTCTCCATATTCTGAGACATTGTAACTTTGTGATTTTGATACCTGGATGGCGCAGTGTAAGGGCTTCTTTATTGTGGAGGAAGCTGTAGCTTTTATTAGATCTTTCTTGGGTAGAAAGGACATGGTGATATCTTTCTATTGCAATTTCTAGATAAATATGGCGCCTCTAAAAAACCCAATTTTGATGTTTCAATTTTTTTCTCATTTTAATATTTACTGTTTGGGATAATTATTTTTATATTTTTGTATATCCCTCTTATACTAACATAGTAATCCCAGTTATGCTTATTTTTCATTTTTTTAATTATTATTATTAATTGGGAAAGTTCTGTGATTCTAATTATATTATGTTTTTCAAATTATTATTTTATTTTTTTATTATTTTTTATTTAATTTTTTAGTCTCTTTAAAAGACATGAACCTGTGATTTTCTGATCGCTTGCACTATATACAGTGATGGAACTGTATCGCTGTATATGGCTTTATTAACGTTGTCATAAGAAATTAAACCAGGCTGGTCTGAACAGGAGGACGAAAGCGAAGCACAAGGTTTTTCAGCAGGCCCAGATAGATAGTCATTATAACCAATTAACCCCTTGCAATTGTGTCCTGGTAGGGGCTAATGGGTGCTGATGCGCATAAATCGGCAATCACTTCATTTAAATACCGCTGTCAGCATTGAAATGGTTAAACTGCAGTAATCAGCATGTGCTCCAGTTGCTGCTGTTATAGGCAGGTGGCAGCTATGCAATACGGTCAGTATCAGCCTGGTAAAATGCAGGCTTAGCACCTGAATCCGCTCCATACATTTACCGCACAACATGACAAACATTTCCATTATGTGTTCTCAAAGAGATTAACAAATCTTGTATCATCTCAGCAGGTGGAAGCCTTATGATGCCCTCTGACGTAGGGAACATGCCAGCACAAGACCTTGCTGATGCCAGACCCGTTACTTTAACCCAGAGAGAATTGGTTAACATAGAAAATCCTATTAACTTTCGCCACCTTGAAATCCTCAAAGTTGTTGGAGAGGGAAATTTCGGAAAGGTAAGTGTGAATTTCTCCTCCTCCGTGCTCCCCAATGTATCCTGCACCAGATACACAGGAGGATATACATATTCATTACAGGATGTTAATATGTAATGGTGATTGGGATAAACCAGTGATCCATTATACAGATCGCTATAATAGATGGTATTTTGGTCTGATCTCCTGTGATTTTTCTCCAGGTCCTCTTGGCATCAGATATGTTCAGCGGAGAACTGCTGGCTATTAAAGCCATAGACAGGAATTATTGTGATGAAGCCACAATCTCTAAAGAGTTAAAGGTGCTGAGTATGGCCACCGACTGCCACTTCATAACATCTCTGCGGGGGTTTATGGAGGTACCAACAGAATATATAATAGCCATGGAGTATATTGCCGGAGGAGATGTCTGTCCACATGGCAAAATCAATGAAATTTGATATGGAAACATCAAGGTAAATGTCTTAGACTGAATCATAATATTCTACTGCCCATACATTGTGGTCCTAGAGTGTATGTAACCACTGATCCATCCTCTACTTTCTACTCCACAGACTCTTTGCGGCAGAAATGGTTTGCGGACTCCAGTTCCTCCATGAACACGGCGTGATACATTGGTAATCAGTTCATCTTCATAAATCTCTGTTGTCTCCTTACATATCTATTGTAGAAAGTTCTGTTCATGAATTATCCTCACAATCATGTCTGATCATTTTTCCCTGCAGTGACCTGAAGCCTCAGAACATCCTCATCCATGACACCGGACACATAAAGATCGCGGACTTTGGCTTATCAGCCGTGAATGTGGTCGATGAGGTCCTATTGGAGGATACTGTTGGCACGAATGGTTACAACGCACCGGAGGTAAGGAACATCCCTGTGTGATTGATGCCGATAGTAGGACTGAGTATTAATCTGAGGATCCTGCTCATATCTAATCACAGACCGGTCCTCATGGCCTCTGTGTGTAAATCCCCTCCCCGATATAGTAATCTCCTATCTTATGTTCCCACAGATAATGGATGAAGAAAGCTTCAATCATAAGGCAGATTCCTTTTCATTTGGTGTCATCCTGTACATGATGATTGTGGGGAAAAAGCCGTTCTATAGCAGTGGTTTGCTGGATCAATACCACTGGTCTCTGCAGGTGGACGTCCCAGATTTTCCAGACTGGATGCCCAGCGATGCACTTGACATCTTAGAAGGCGTAAGTAGGATCAGAAGAAGAAGGATGATGAGGGACTATAAAGAAAGCTAGAAGATAAGATGCGGACAGTCCATGGACATTGTGTAATAACGTATCAATAATAATATATAATATAATGATTAATGGTCTCTCTCATTTTCCAGCTTCTCTGCAAAACTCCATCTGCCCGGTATGCTATATCATCCTTCATCCGAGAGCGCCCATTCTTCCTCTCCATAAACTGGAGCGACGTGGAGTCCGGCGAAGCCGACCCACCATTCAAATTTGATGAAAATGTAAGTATAGCACATAGGGACATCCATAGTGTTATCTGTGCCCAGTAACACACATACCCACTATACACCTTATCATTATATCCCCCAGTATACATTATATATGTGAGGAGACAATTCTCAGACATGTATATTTATCATCTTAAGATGGAGAAAAGCGGCACTCACCCCAAAGTGGCACTCACCATTACTTCTTTATTAATCTGCTGTAAAACATATCGGCAGGGAGAGAATGCCGCTTTTCTCTCTTTTTGACTGCAATTGCTTCCCAGTCTGGGGTGTATTTAGCTGAGCTCCCGTGTGGTTCATGAACCCTTTTTTAAATGTGCAACCTTCAACATTGTAATCTCCTCCCAGACTTTATGATAGTGCAGAATCGCTTCTCTTTCTTTATTGTGAATATATTTCTCTTCTTACAGGAGGATTAGGCTGATATAAATCAGCCCCATTCCAGTAACATCTAGGAATGAAGCTTTCCATTACTCGGAAGAGACAACTAAACTGGACTTTCTCATTTACTGGACTTTGACAAACCTACCGAGCTTCCACCACATAACAGCCACGTAGATTCGAGCACCAAACATCCAGGGATTTAGTCCGATCGCCATATTTGGGGTCAGGAAGGAATTTTTTTCCCCTGATATGAGGATTATACAACAACTAGTCCTCAGGGTTATTTTTCGCCTTCCTCTGGATCAACATAGCAAGTAATTAAAGGCTGAAATTGAAGGACTTCTTTCAGCCATACTTGCTATGTTACCATCTGAACGACTCATCTACAATGTGGTGGTAAGAAGACGACTACCGAATATGGACAAAGAGAAGGCAGTGGCTGCTCCTTCTCCACCGGATATGGACAGAGAGAAGGCAGCGGCTGCTCCTTCTCCACCAGATATGGAAAAAAAGAAGGCAGTGGCTGCTCCTTCTCCACCGGATATGGACAGAGAGAAGGCAGCGGCTGCTCCTTCTCCACCAGATGTGGAAAAAAAGAAGGCAGCGGCTGCTACTTCTTAAAATTGGCCAAGTAAAGAGAGGTGGAAGCGGCTGCTCCTTCTCACACTTGGCCATGTAGCGACAGAAGGATGCGGCTGCTCCTTCTACTACCAGGCCATGGACAGACAGAAGGTAGCGGCTGCTCCTTCTACTACCTAGCCATGGTCAGACAGAAGGCCATATGGTTGATCGCGGTGCTCTAGGAATCCAGGAAAACTCCAACTTCACAGATCACACGTCACACATTCCTGCTCTTCTCCTCTCCGTCATGTGTGATCCAGACCTGGATGTCCAAAAACAGCTCAAGTGCAACCAAAGGCCTGAAGAGCGGAATCATCATCTGCTCCTTTCTATAGAAAGTGACTGTATCTACAGACTTTCTTTTTTCATCTTTGCATATAATTAACAACTTATATGCACAAATAAATATATTGAACATCTATGTTGATTCTGGTTAGATTCTTCTCATATACAGAACTGCTTTTTGGTATTTTTATTAATATCATGATGACCTAATGTAATTGTGGATGGGTTGAATATCTCACAAACATTTCTGCATAGAGTAAAATATTTACGTTTTAAAAAAGAGATGAGAGAATTTAATCTTCTCAAACTGTAAAAGAATCCTCACTCACTAAAATGTGTATTATTTTGTAATTCACTTCTGTGCAGATACAGCCGGCCTCTATTTTACTACACTGTAAAGAATCATCAAAAGGTTAAAAATAAAAATGTAAAAAATATACTTATCTTACTGCTCCCCCAGAAGCATTACTTCTGGAGAAGTAGAAGGGCAAGTCGCCTCAAGCCCCTCACTCCGAGGGGCCCACCCAAAGCTTAACAATATCGGTGTGGGCGTAAAGCTGATACAGAAAGACTTGATACAGAATGCCAGGGTGACACACTAAAGACCCCCATAGCAGGGATAAGGGGGATAGAGCGACATGATGAAGTCATCACTCTGTGACTCTGATGTCCCGTGCGTGCCTCTGCATGATGAGATCACCATGTTGGTCTACCTGTGACTAGCTACTGTCCGCCGGCGGACTCACTAGGATTCAGTGTTAGGTAAGTATATTATGTTTATGGTTTTTTTATTAATACTTATAATTGGACTGACTGTGGTGGCATCATACAGTGTGGGGACTAGTGTGGAGTATCATACAATATGGGGGGCATTATACTGTGTACAGTAAGCTGTGGGGGGAACATATGGTATGAGAGCTTTATATTGTGTGAGGACTCATGTGGTGGTATCATACAGTGTGGGAACTAATGTGGGGGCCATCATACAATGCCATCATACAAGACCATAATAACTGGGGGGTGTATAATATAATTTAGGGACTAATGTGGGGGCCATCATACAATGTTGGGTGCATCATACTGTTTATAAAAGGCTGTGGGTTCTGTTATACAGTTGGGGACTACTGAGGGGGTATCATACAATGTGTGTGCTACTGTGGGGGCCATCATACAATGTTGGGTTCATCATACTGTTTATAGGAAGCTGTACGGGCCATCATATACTGTGGGGACTACTGAAGGATATCATGCAACGTGGGGGCTACTGTGCGGGCCAATGTTGGGGGCATTATATTGTGTACAATAAGCTGTTGGGGGATAATATAGTATGGGTGGCTTTATACTATGTGAGGACTGCTGAAGGGGCCATCATACAATGTTGGGTTCATCATACTGTCTATAGAAAGCTGTTGGGACTATTGTGAAGACACGGGGTCTTCCATGGGCATAATACTACTAGGAAAACACAGGGTTAGGGTTAAACAGTGTAGCAATACTTTATTGAACCAAGTGAACAGGTGATTCCAACCTTTATATCTCCGGGTTTATCCATGGGTTCCAGGTGACCGGATGGTCCCAACATGGCTAACAAAAACATATATAGTATATAATGGGCCCCATTATTGCTCCATACAGTATATACTGGGCCCCATTTATTGCTCCATACACTATAATGGCCCCATATAGTATATAATAGGCCCCATATATTGCTCTATGCAGTATAAAGGCCCCATATAGTATATAATAGGTTCCTTATATTGCTCCATACAGTATATAATGGGCCCCATATATTGCTCCATACAGTATATATGTGGCACCACAGGGGTCTGGTTGCCACAGTAATAGAAATATTATGTCTGAGAGCAAGTGGGAGGTTTCTCTGGTCAGGAGCCCTGAGCATGCAACACTGCCCGCCCAGACCTGGGAGGGGAGGAATCTTCCCTTATAAACTGGGTCTGGGGCGGGATTAGGGGAGTCAGAGCCTGGAGAGGGAAAGTAAGAACCAGGAGCTCTGTAGGAACAGTAGCTGAATACCAGGGGCTGGAGCTGTGCAGAGTTCGCCCTGGTTGAAGACACTAATACCGGACACGGAGTCCGAGGCTGTGGGGACATCCAGGTCCAGCAGCAGAATCCAACCGGCAGGGGATTCCATGTCCTCTGGCCATAGAACCCGGAGGCACGGTCACAAGCAAGGGACCAGCAACGCCATTGTGAAGCGGAGGCTAACAGAAGGCCCCAAGTCACCGGCCATACGGGTGAGCACCACACGGTATACTCAGGGACGTGGGCTACTTCTACCCGCATAGAGCAAGGTAGCCAGGAAAGAGTGCAGATAGACGGGGAGGCCTACAACTCCACCTGGCCAGGGGGAGATCCTGCTTGCTCACAGACTGACCAGGCCCCTACTGCTAACCAGTACTCCCGGGAGGGTCTGCTTTATACCATCAGTAAAGACCCTGAACTGCACCACACGTCTCTGTGTTTCATCGCCGCACCAGCACCATCAGTACTGGGACGCTCACACCATCACTCCCATCATCTCTCACATTAGCTGCCCTGAGGCAATACTTCTCCCGTGGGCAGTTATCCCATACTCGGCTGCGCAAACAACATCAGCCTCAGCGGTCTGCAGCGCAGCGGCGGTCCCCACTGACCGCAATCCACGGGTGGCGTAGTCGGACATTGTTATTACCTAAGACTGCCACTGGTTTGACCACCCTGGGCACGGACCGGGTCACCGCCACACTGAGACTACAACCCCCAGCGATCCGGCTCCGGGTATCCCCTGCACAACACTGGCCCAGGGGGCGCGTCATATACTGGGTCCTCTAAATTGCTCCAAACAATATAAAGGCCCCATGTAGTATATAATGGGCCAAATGTATTGCTCCATACAGTATATACTGGGCCCCATAAATTGTTCCATACAGTATAATTGCCCCATATACTATATAATGGGCTCCATTTATTGCTCTATACAGTATATACTGGGCCCCATAAATTGTTCCATACAGTATAATATCTCCATATAGTATATAATGGGCCCCATATATTGCTCCATATAGTATAATGGCCCCATATATTGTATAATTGGCCCCATATATTGATTCACAGTATAATCGCCCTATATAGTATATAATGGGCCCCATATATTACTTCATAAAGTATAATGGCCCCATATAGTATATAATAAGCCCCACATATTGCTCCATACAGTATAATGGCCTCATACAGTATATGACAGGCCCCATATATTGCTCCATACAGTATATACTGGACCCCATATAATGCTCCATACAGTATAATGGCAACATATATTATATAATGGGCACAATATATTGCTCCATACAGTATATACTGGGCCCATATATTGCCCCATACAGTATAATGGCCCCATATATTATATAATGGGCCCAATATATTGCTCCATACAGTATATACTGGGCCCTAGATACTGCTCCATACAGTATAATGGCCACATATAGTATATAATAGGCCCCATATATTGCTCCATAAAGTGTAATGGCCACATATAGTATATATGGGCCCCATATATTGCTCCATACAGTATATACTGGGCCCCATATATTGCTGCAAAGTATAATGGCCCCATATAATATATAAAGGGCCACATTTTTTGCTCCATACTATATATACTGGGCCCCATATATGGCTCCATACAGTATATACTGGGCCCCATAAATTGATCCATACAGTATAATGGTCACATATAGTGTATGATGTGCCCAATATATTGCTCCATACAGTATATACTGGGCCCCATATAATGCTGCACAGTATAATTGCCCCATATAGTATATAATGGGCTCCATAAATTGCTCAATACAGTATAATGGCCCCATATATTATATAATGGGCCCAATATATTGCTCCATACAGTATATACTGGGCCCTAGATAATGCTCCATATAGTATAATGGCCACATATAGTATATAATGGGCCCATATATTGCTCCATACAGTATATACTGAGCCCCATATATTGCTGCAAAGTATAATGGCCCCATATAATATATAATGGGCCACATTTTTTGCTCCATACTGTATATACTGGGCCACATAGAGTATATACTGGGCCCCATGAATTGATCCATACAGTATAAGGGTCACATATAGTATATGATGTGCCCCATATATTTCTCCATACAGTATATACTGGGCCCCATATACTGCTGCAGGGTATAATTGCCCCATATAGTATATAATGGGCTCCATAAATTGCTCCATACAGTAAAATGGCCCCATATAATATATAATGAGCCTCATATATTGCTCCATACTATATAATGGCCCCATATAGTGCTCTATACAGTATAATGACCACATATAGTGCTCCATACAGTATAATGGGCCCCATATATTGCTCCATGCAGTATATACTGGGCCCCATAAATTGTTCCATACACTATAATTGCCACGTAAAGTATAATATAATGGGCCCCATATATGGCTCCATACAGTATATACTGGGCGCCATATATTGCTCCATACACTATAATGACCCCATATATTATATAATGGGCCCCATATATTGCTCCATATAGTATATAATGGACCCCATAAATTGATCCATACAGTATAATGGCCCCATATAGTATATAATGGGCCCTATGTATTGCTCCATACAGTATAATGGCCCCATATAGTATATAATGGGCCCCATATATTGCTCCATGCAGTATATAATGGGCCACATATTGCTCCATACAGTATAATGACCACATATAGTATATAATGGGCCCCATATATTGATCCACAGTATAATGGCCCCATGTAGTATATAATGGGCCTCACACATTGCTTCCTACAGTATAATGGCCCAAAATAGTATATAATATGCCCCATATATAGCTCCATACAGTATATAATGGGCCCCATATATTGCTCCATACTGTATATACTGGGCTCCATACAGTATATACTGAGCCCCATATATTGCTTCACAGTATAATGGCCCCTTATAATATATAAAGAGAAACTTTTTTGTTCCATACTGTATATAATAGGCCTAATATATTACTCCATACAGTATAATGGTCACATATAGTATATAATGGGACCCATATATTGCTGCACAGTATAATGGCCCCATTTAGTATAAAATGGGCTCCATAAATTGATAAATACAGTATATTGGCCCCATATAATACATAATGGGCCCCAGATATTGCTTCATACAGCATAATGGTTCCATACAGTATATACTGAGCCCCATATGTTGCTCCATACAGTATAATGGCCCCATATAGTATATAATAGGCCCCATATATTGCTCTATACTGTATATAATGGGCCCAATATATTGCTCCATACAGTATAATGGTCACATATAGTATATAATGGGCCCCATATAATGCTGCACAGTATAATGGCCCCATATAGTATAAAATGGGCTCCATAAATTGCTAAATACAGTATAATGGCTCCATATAATATATAATGGGCCCCATATATTGCTCCATACAGCATAATGGCCCCATATAGAGCTCCATACAGTAAAATGACCACATGTAGTATATAATAGGCCCCATATAGTACTCCATCCAGTATAATGGGCCCCATATATTGCTCCATACAGTATATACTGGGCCCGATAAATTGTTCCATACAGTATATACTGGGCCCCATATATTGATCCACAGTATAATGGCCCCATATACTATATAATGGGCCCCATATATTGCTCCATACAGCATAATGGTCCCATATATTATATAATGGGCCCCATATATTGCCTATACAGTATAAACTGGGCCCCATATATTAATCCACAGTATCATGGCCCGATATAGTATATAATGGGCCCCATATATTGCTTCATAAAGTATATTGGCCCCATATAGTATATAATGGGCCCCCATATATTGCTCCAAACAGTATCATGGCCCCATATAGTATATAATAGGCCCCATATATTGCTCCACACAGTATATAATGGGCCCCATATATTGCTCCATACAGTATATACTGAGCCCCATATATTGCTGCACAGTATAATTTCCCCTTATAATATATAAAGGGCCACATTTTTTCCTCCTACTGTATATATTGGGCCCCATTTATTGCTCCATACAGTACATACTGGGCCCCATATATTGCTGCACAGTATAATGGCCACATATAGTATATAATGGGCCCCATATATTGCTTCATACAGTATAATGGCCAAATATAGTATTTAACGGCCCACATATATTGCTCCATACAGTAAAATGGCCACATATAGTATATGATAGACCCCATATAGCACAAAATAGGCCCGATATATTGCTCCATATAATATAATGGCCACATATAGTATATAATGGGCCCCATATATTGCTCCATACAGTATATACTGGGCCCCATATATTGCTCCATACAGTATATACTGGGACCCATATATTGCTGCACAGTATAATGGCCCCATATAGTATATAATGGGCTCCATACATTTCTAAATGCAGTATAATGGCCCCATACAATACATAATGGGGCCGATATATTGCTCCATACAGTATAATGACCACATATAGAATATAATATGCCCCATATATTGCTCCATACAGTATAATGGCACCATATAGTATATAATAAGCCCTATATATTGCTCTATACAGTATAATTGGCCCTGGGTAGTGCTCCATATAGCATAATGGCCCCATATAGTGCTCCATACAGTATAATGACCACATATAGTATATAATCGGCCCCATATAGTGCTCCATACAGTATAATGGGCCCCATATATTGCTCCATACAGTATATACTGGGCCCCATATATTGATCTACAGTATAATGGCCCCATATAGTATATAATGGGCCCCATGAATTAATCCATACAGTATATAATGGGCCCCATATATTGGTCCATACAGTATAACGGCCACATATAGTATATAATAGGCCCCATATATTGCTCCATACAGTATAATGGCCCCATATATTATATGATGGGCCCCATATATTCCTCCATACAGTATAATGGCACCACATATTATATAATGGGCCCCATATATTGCTCCATACAGTATATACTGGGCCCCAAATGTTGTTACACAGTATAATGGCCCCATATATTATATAAAAGGCCCCATATTTTGCTCCATACTGTATATACTGGGCCCCATATATTTCTCCATACAGTATATACTTGGCCCCATAAATTGATCCATACAGTATAATGGTCACATATAGTATATGATGTGCCCCATATATTGCTCCATAAAGTATATACTGGGCCCCATATACTGCTGCACAGTATAGTTGCCCCATATAGTATATAATGGGCTCCATAAATTGCTCCATACAGTATAATGGCCCCATATAATATATAGTGGGTCTCATATATTGCTCCATACAATACAATGGCCCCATATAGTGCTCCATACAGTATAATGACCACATATAGTGCTCCATACAGTATAAAGGGCCCCATATATTGCTCCATACAGTATATACTGGGCCCCATAAATTGTTCCACACAGTATGATTGCCCCATATAGTAAATAAGGGGCCCCATATATTACTCCATACAGTATAATGGCTATATACAGTATATACTGGGCCCCATATATTGCTCCATACAGTATATACTGGGCCCTATATATTGCTGCACAGTATAATGGCCCCATATAATAAATAAAGGGCCACATTTTTTGCTTCATACTGTATATACTGGGCCTCATATATTTCTCCATACAGTATATACTGGTCACCATAAATTGATCCATACAGTATAATGGCCCCATAGAGTACATAATGAGCCCTATGTATTGCTCCATACAGAATAATGGCCCTATATAATATATAATGGGGCCCATACATTGCTCCATACAGTATAATTGCCCCATATATTGCTCCATACAGTATAATGGCACCACATATTATATAATGGGCCAAATATATTGCTCCATACAGTATATACTGGGCCACATATATTGCTGCACAGTATAATGGCCCCATATAATATATAAAGGGCCACAATTTTTGCTCCATACTGTATATACTTTGCCCCATATATTGCTCCATACAGTATAATGGCCACATATAGTATATAATAGGCCCCATATATTGCTCCATACAGTGTAATGGCCACATATAGTATATAATAGGTCCCATCTATTGCTCCATACAGTGTAATGGCCACATATATACTATATAATGGGCCCCATATATTGCTCCATACAGTATATACTGGGCCCCATATGTTGCTACACAGTTTAATGGCCCCATATATTATATAAAAGGCCCCATATTTTGCTCCATACTGTATATACTGGGCCCCATAAATTGATCTATACAGTATAATGGTCACATATAGTATATGATGTGCCCCATATATTGCTCCATACAGTATATACTGGGCCCCATATACTGCTGCACAGTATAATTGCCCCATACAGTATATAATGGGCTCCATAAATTGATCCATACAGTATAATGGCCCTATATAATATATAGTGGGTCCCACATATTGCTCCATACAATATAATGGCCCCATATAGTGATCCATACAGTATAATGACTACATATAGTGCTCCATACAGTATAAAGGGCCCCATATATTGCTCTATACAGTATATACTGGGCTCCATAAATAGTTCCACACAGTATAATTGTCCCACATAGTATATAATGGGCCCTATATATTACTCCATACAGTATAATGGCTACATACAGTATATACTGGGACCCATATATTGCTCCATACAGTATATACTGGGCCCCATATATTGCTGCACAGCATAATGGCCCCATATAATAAATAAAGGGCCACATTTTTTGCTCCATACTGTATATACTGGGCCTCATATATTTCTCCATGCATTATATACTAGGCACCATAAATTGATCCATACAGTATAATGGCCCCAAATAGTATATAATGGGCCCTATGTATTGCTCCATACAGTATAATGGACCTTAATAATATATAATGGGCCCCATATATTGCTCCATACAGTATATACTGGGCCCCATATACTGCTGCACAGTATAATTGCCCCATATAGTATATAATGTGCTCCATTAATTGCTCCATACAGTGTAATGGCCCCATATAATATATAATGCGTCTCATATATTGCTCCATACAATATAATGGCCCCATATAGTGCTCCATACAGTGTAATGACCACATATAGTGCTCTATATAGTATAATGGGCCCCATATATTGCTTCATACAGTATATACTGGACCCCATAAATTGCTGCACAGTATAATGGGCCCCATATATTGCTGCACAGTATAATGGCCCCATATAATACATAAAGGGCCATATTTTTTGCTCCATACTGTATATACTGGGCCTCATAAATTGCTTCATACAGTATAATTGCCCCATATATTGCTCCATACAGTGTAATCGCAACATATAGTATATAATGGGCCCCATATATTGCTCCATACAGTATAATGGCCCCATAAAATATATAATGGGTCTCATATATTGCGACATACAATATAATGGCCCCATATAGTGCTCCATACAGTATAATGACCACATATAGTGCTCCATACAGTATAATGGGCCCCATATATTACTCCATACAGTATATACTGGGCCCCATAAATTGTTCCACACAGTATAATTGCCCCGTATAGTATATAATGGGCCCCATATATTACTCCATACAGTATAATGGCTCCGTACAGTATATACTGGGCCCCATATATTGCTCCATACAATATATACTGGGCCCCATATATTGCTGCACAGTATAATGGCCCCATATAATATATAAAGGGCCACATTTTTTGCTCCATACCGTATATACTGGGCCTCATATATTGCTCCATACAGTATATACTCGGCCCCATACATTGATCCATACAGTATAATGGCCCCATATAGTATATAATGGGCCCTATGTATTGCTCAATACAGTATAATGGCCCTATATAATATATAATGGGCCCCATACATTGCTCCATACAGTATAATTGCCCCATATATTGCTCCATACAGTGTAATCGCAACATATAGTATATAATGGGCCCCATATATTGTTCCATACGGTATAATGGCCCTATATAGTATATAATGGGCCCCATACATTGCTCCATACAGTATATACTGGGCCCCATATATTGCTCCATACAGTATATACTGGGCGCCATATATTGCTGCACGGTATAATGGCCCCATATAGTATAAAATGGGCTCCATAAATTGCTCCATACAGTATAATGGCCCTATATTATATATAATGGGCCCAATATATTGCTCCATACAATATAATGGCGCCATATAGTGCTCCATACAGTATAATGACCAAATATAGAATATCATAGGCCTCATATAGTGCTCCATACAGTATAATGTGCCCCATATATTGCCCCATACAGTATATACTGGGCCCCATAAATTGTTTCATACAGTATAATTGCCCCGTATAGTATATAATGGGCCCCATATATTGCTCCATACAGTATAATGGCTCCATACAGTATATACTGGGCCTCGTATATTGCTTCATACAGTATAATGGTCCCATATATTATATAATGGGCCCCATATATTGCTACATACAGTATATACTGGGCCCCATAAATTGATCCACAGTATAATGGCCCCATGTAGTATATAATGGGCCTCATATATTGCTTCATACCGTATAATGGCCCCATATAGTATATAATAGGCCCCATATATTGCTCCATACAGTATATAATGGGCCCCATATATTGCTCCATACAATATATACTGGCTCCATACAGTATATACTGAGCCCCATATATTGCTCCACAGCATAATGGCCCCTTTTAATATATAAAGAGAAACTTTTTTGCTCCATACTGGATATACTGGGCCCAATATATTGCTCCATACAGTATAATGACCCCATATAGTATATAATGGGCCCCATATATTGGTCCATACAGTATATACTGGTCCCCCATATATTGCTCCATACAGTATAATGGCTTCATATAGTATATACTGGGCCCCATATATTGCTCCATACAGTATAATGGCCCCATATAGTATATAATAGGCCCCATATATTGCTCCATACAGTATATAATGGGCCCCATATATTGCTCCATACAGTATATACTGGGCCCCATATACTGCTCCATACAGTATAATGGCCCCATATAGTATATAATGGGCCCCATATTTTGCTCCATACAGTATATAATGGGCCCCATATAATGCTCCATACAGTATATACTGGGCCCCATATATTGCTGCACAGTATAATGGCCCCATATAGTTTATAATTGGCTCCATAAATTGCTAAATACAGTATAATGGCCCCATATAATATATAATGGGCTCCATATATTGCTCCATACAGTATAATGGCCCCATATAGTGCTCCATACAGTATATTGACCACATATAGTATATAATAGGCCCCATATAGTGCTCCATACAGTATAATGGGCCCCATATTTTGCTTTATTTTGCTTCATACAGTATAATGGCTCCATATAGTATATAATGGGCCCCATATATAGTTCCATACAGTATAATAGCCCCTTATAGTAAATAATGGGCCCCACATATTGCTCCATACTGTATAATGGTCCCATATAGTGCTCCATACAGTATATACTGGACCCCATATATTGCTCCATAAAGTATAATGGCCCCATATAGTATATAATGAGCCCCATATATTTTTCCATACAGTTTAATGGCCCCTTATATTGCTCCATACAGTGTATAATGGGCCCCATATATTGCTCCATACAGTATAATGGCCCCTTATCTATAATATTACCGGGGATGCGTATCTGAAGCCTTTATAGACTGCGCATGCATGACGCGCAGTCTGGCTCCAGGCAGAATCACGCATCCAGCCGTTACAGGTAAGAGGAGTGTATGGCGCGGTATACGTAGACACTGAACGTATACCGCGATCTCCGGCGCCATACTTAGATACTTACCTGACCAGGAGGAGCGTTGCCGCGGCGCCTCTCTATGCCGGAGACCGGGGCAGGAGTAAGGCGTCGGATCGGAAACCAGGATGGGGATGAGGGGTGCCGTGCATACCGGGATTGGGGGTGAGGGGTGCCATGCATACCGGGATTGGGGGTGAGGGGTGCCAAGCATACCGGGATTGGGGGTGAGGGGTGCCATGCATACCGGGATTGGGGGTGAGGGGTGCTATGCATACCAGGATTTGGGGATGAGGGGTGCCATGCATACCGGGATTGGGGGTGAGGGGTGCCAAGCATACCGGGATGAGGGATACCATACAAACCAGGATAGGGATGAGGGATGGGGTACCATGCATACCGGGATAGGGATGAGGAGTACCACACATACCAGGATAGGGATGAGGAGTACCATACAAACCAGGATAGGGATGAGGGATGGGGTACCATGCATACCGGGATAGGGATGAGGAGTACCACACATGCCAGGATAGGGATGAGGAGTACCATACATACCAGGGTTGGGATGAGGGGGCCACGCATACCAGGATTGGGGGTGAGGGGTGCCATGTGACTCGCCCCTTGGGCCGTGGGGCACTCGGATCCGGGCAATAGGGAAACGGTGGGAGTAGTAGTGGCAACCCGGTTCCGTGGCTCAGGGTGGTCAGGACAGTGGTAATCCATTATGTGCTGTTGATTATGTCCGACTACGCCACCCGTGGATTGCGGTTATTAGGAACCGCCGCTGCATGCAGACCGCTGGGGCTGATGATGTGTGCAGCTGGGGTAGTGTGACTCCCCACGGGAAGAGTGCGGCCGCAGGGCAGTATAATGGATGGTGGGAGTGATGGTAGTGAGAGTCCCAGTGCTGATAGTGCTGGAGGAGCAAGGAGCACACAGAAAACAGGTTGCAGTCCAGGGTCTTTACTAAAACAAGTAAACTGACCCACAAACAGTCCCGGCTAGGAGGGGACCTGGATGTCTGAGAGCAACGGGGAAATTGGCCCTGGTCAGGGTGAGGGTGTAGGCCTACCGTGCTTTCTGTGCTCCTTCTGGCTATCTCCTCTTTATAGGGTAACAGCCCACGCTTCCGAGCTCTCCGTGTATTCTCGCCTGTATGGCCTGCGACGTGGGTTCCTTTCTGCTCCCAGCCTTGTACGGCTTTACTGGTCCCTTCGGTTGTGGCAGGGCCTCCAGGCTTCTTAGGCCAAGGAATATACAGTCCCCTGCGGACTGGTTATCTGCTGGAGAATGTGGAATCCTCCCAGCCTCAGACACCAAAGTCTGGTAAATTTTGTCCGTTATCTGCCAAGACAGGCTCTCTTCGCCTCTTGTCTCTGGCTTGTGGCTCTCCTACTGCCACACTTCCTCTTAGGGTGCAATACAACTGTCCCTCTCTGCTCTGGGACCTGAATCCTGAGACAGGTCGTCCAGTTCTCCCTAACCCTGCCCCCAGTACCAGCTTTTATAGGGGCAGCCAGCTCCCCCTACTGGCCTGAGACAGGAGGCATTGCATGCTAATATTCCCCTGACCAGAGATCCTCCCCCTTGCTCTCAGACACAGCTTTATTACACTTTGTGGCATCCAGGCCAGGGAGACACACCATGCATACCAGGATTGGGGATGAGGGGTGCCATGCATGCCAGGATTGGGATGAGGGGTGCCATGCATGCCAGGATTGGGATGAGGGGTGCCATGTATACCAGGATTGGGGATGAGGGGTGCCATGCATGCCAGGATTGGGATGAGGAGTGCCATGCATACCAGGATTGGGATGAGGGGTGCCATGCATGCCAGGATTGGGATGAGGGGTGCCATGCATACCAGGATGGGGATGAGGGGTGCCATGCATACCAGGATTGGGATGAGGGTTGCCATGCATACCAGGATTGGGGATGAGGGGTGCCATGCATACCAGGATTGGGGGATGAGGAGTGCCATGCATACCAGGATAGGATGGTGGGGACAGGATGGAGGCAGCACAAATACCAGGAGGGGGGGCAGCACATACCAGCATGGGAGACCATATACCAATAAAAATGCTCGCCACCTGGGCGTAGAACGGGTTCAATAGCTCGTAGTATATAATGGGCCACCCTCATATTTTGCTCCATACAGTATATACTGGACCCCATATATTGCTCCATAAAGTATAATGGCCCCATATAGTATATAATGAGCCCCATATATTGTTCCATACAGTTTAATGGCCCCTTATATTGCTCCATACAGTGTATAATGGGCCCCATATATTGCTCCATACAGTATAATAGCCCCTTGTAGTATATAATCGGCCCCATATATTGCTCCATACAGTATAATGGCCCCTTATCTATAATATTACCTGGGATGCGTGTCTCTATCTGAAGCCTTTATAGACAACGCATGCATGACGCGCAGTCTGGCTCCAGGCAGAATCAAGCATCCAGCCGTTACAGGTAAGAGGAGTGTATGGCGCGGTATACGTAGACACTGAACGTATACCGCGATCTCTGGCGCCATACTTAGATACTTACCTGACCGGGAGGAGCGTTGCCGCGGCGCCTCTCTATGCCGGACACCGGGGCAGGAGTAAGGCGTCAGATCGGAAACCAGGATGGGGATGAGGGGTGCCGTGCATACCGGGATTTGGGGTGAGGGGTGCCATGCATACCGGGATTGGGGGTGAGGTGTGCCATGCATACCAGGATTTGGGGATGAGGGGTGCCATGCATACCGGGATTGGGGGTGAGGGGTGCCAAGCATACCGGGATGAGGGATACCATACAAACCAGGATAGGGATGAGGGATGGGGTACCATGCATACCGGGATAGGGATGAGGAGTACCACACATGCCAGGATAGGGATGAGGAGTACCATACATACCAGGGTTGGGATGAGGGGGCCATGCATACCAGGATTGGGGGTGAGGGGTGCCATGTGACTCGCCCCCTGGGCCGTGGGGCACTCGGATCCGGGCAATAGGGAAACGGTGGGAGTAGTAGTGGCAACCCGGTTCCGTGGCTCAGGGTCGTCAGGACAGTGGTAGTCCGTTATGTGCTGATGATTATGTCCGACTACGCCTCCCGTGGATTGCGGTTGTTAGGAACCGCCGCTGCATGCAGACCGCTGGGGCTGATGATGTGTGCAGCTGGGGTAGTGTGACTCCCCACATGAAGAGTGCGGCCCCAGGGCAGTATAATGGATGGTGGGAGTGATGGTAGTGAGAGTCCCAGTGCTGATAGTGCTGGAGGAGCAAGGAGCACACAGACAACAGGTTGCAGTCCAGGGTCTTTACTAAAACAGGTAAACTGACCCACAAACAGTCCCGGCTAGGAGGGGACCTGGATGTCTGAGAGCAACGGGGAAATTGGCCCTGGTCAGGGTGAGGGTGTAGGCCTACCGTGCTTTCTGTGCTCCTTCTGGCTATCTCCTCCTTATAGGGTAACAGCCCACGCTTCCGAGCTCTCCGTGTATTCTCGCCTGTATGGCCTGCGACGTGGGTTCCTTTCTGCTCCCAGCCTTGTACGGCTTTACTGGTCCCTTCGGTTGTGGCAGGGCCTCCAGGCTTCTTAGGCCAAGGAATATACAGTCCCCTGGGGACTGGTTATCTGCTGGAGAATGTGGAATCCTCCCAGCCTCAGACACCAAAGTCTGGTAAATTAAGTCCGTTATCTGCCAAGACAGGCTCTCTTCGCCTCTTGTCTCTGGCTTGTGGCTCTCCTACTGCCACACTTCCTCTTAGGGTGCAATACAACTGTCCCTCTCTGCTCTGGGACCTGAATCCTGAGACAGGTCGTCCAGTTCTCCCTAACTCTGCCCCCAGTACCAGCTTTTATAGGGGCAGCCAGCTCCCCCTACTGGCCTGAGACAGGAGCATTGCATGCTAATGTTCCCCTGACCAGAGATCCTCCCCCTTGCTCTCAGACACAGCTTTATTACACTTTGTGGCATCCAGGCCAGGGTGACACATTCCCCCCTAGTGAAATTTAGTACTAAACAATAAACAAAGACAATATGCACAACCATAAAACATTAACAGACAGACGACGCACAGATTGAGTTCTTAAGGTCACAGTGTGGTCTGTGACCAGGTGTCCATATCACCAACACAACGGGGAGCCTTAACCAGGTGGGGGTCTGTCCTATCCCAAGTCCTTTACAGTCTTAGTTCATTCCTGGGTTAGGCTCCAAACGCAGTCCATACAAGGTCCCGGTTATTAAAAGTCCATAACCTTCGAGTCTGTGCGGCAACTGTAAGGAACTGAAACACACAATTACTAATCTCGCATGTAACTTGGCAAACAATTCAACATTTGGCAACAGGGTTATTTACAATTTTAGCGCGCTCTATATTCTCCAGCGAGCGGGTATCTGCCCCTTTGTGCTCCTGGTTGACCTCCTTAACTTATTGTCTGGTGGTGGACTGACTTGGCCTTCCCCACTAGCGTTAGGGGTGCAGCTACCAGCTGGGTGTACAGGTAGGGCAGGCAGCTGTCTGCGGGTCCTTTGGCTTACCGCAGGCATAGCAGGCTCACTGTCAGCAGAGGGTTGACTCTCCTGGGCTGCTGGTACAGGCTCTTCTGCCTCTGGAACCGCTTACTCCTCTTCACCTTCCGGCTCTGGTGTTGGTTGTTGCTGTGCCGGTTGCAGGAAATGCAGGACGGGTACCACTATGGCATCATTTATGCGAGTCCAGGACTGAGGGAACTCTCCGAGAACGGTGCTGATCATTTCTTCCTTGTCCTCTGCAGATTCAAGGTCACTCTGATCCTCTTCTGCACTACGGAGTTGCTCGGGGCATCTTTTGAGGTGGTCCCTGGAGACGACACTAGTGGTTTCTCCTCTGTCCTTGGTGATTACGCACACCTTTGGGTTGTCGTGGTCAGACTGCAGTACGGTGTAGGGTTCCCTTTCCCACTGGTCGTCCAACTTATGTAGCCTTCTCTTCCGCTTCAGGACTTGCTCACCAGGTTCTAGGGGACCAGCAGGGGCGTGTTGGTTGAAGAGTTTTTCTTGCCTCTCTCTCACCTGGGCCAGGCTTTTCTCCACACTCTCCTGAACCTTCTTGTACTCCAGTTGCCTTTCCGTATCCCAGTCTGCATCCGGGGAGGTGTCCTCAGGTGTTAGGACTCCCATCTCCAGGTCTACAGGCAGCTTACCTGGTCTGGCTCGCATCAGGTAAGCCGGGGTGCAGTTGGTAGCGTTCACCGGGATATGATTGTATAAGTCTATCAGGTCCGGCAGTTTTTCTGGCCACAGGCTGCGTTCCTCCAGGGGCAACGTCTTCAGGAGATCAATGACTATATTGTTCATCTTCTCACACATCCCGTTGGTTTGTGGGTGGTAAGGCGTTGTACGAATTTTCTTACAGCCATAGAGGTTGCAGAACTCCTGGAAGATTTCAGCCTCGAACACTGGACCCTGGTCTGTCAGGACCTGTTCCGGATACCCGTGTGGACGGCAGAAGTATTGCTGGAAGGCTCTGGCCGCTGTTTGGGCTGTCAAGTCCTTTACCGGGACCACCACTAGAAAACGGGAATAGTGGTCCACGATTGTCAGGGCATAGATGTATCCTGACCGGCTGGGAGCCAATTTGACATGGTCCAGAGCTACCAGCTCAAGAGGCTGCTGGGTGACGATGGGCCTCAAGGGTGTCTTCTGGCTGGTGCGGTCCTTCCTCCTTAGGTGACAAGGGCCACAGTCTCTGCACCATTTTTCTACAGCTCCTCTCATGCCGACCCAAAAGAACCTTCCTCTTAGCAGGAACTCCAGTTTCTTCCAACCGAAGTGCCCCGCTCTGTCATGGTAAGCCCCCAGGACCATAGCTTCATCCCGCCTTGGGACCACGACTTGCCAGGTCAGCTCGTGCGTCCGGTGGTTGACAATCCTTCTGCACAACTTGCCTTCATAGAGGAACAGTTTGCTCATCTCCTTCCATAGCTTGGCTTCCTCTGGGGCATCCCGATCCATGCGGGCGTCTTCCTGGGTCAACAGATCTTTCACCAGGCGGATGGCAGGGTCACTATCTTGGGTCTCGGCCCAGCTGTGGTGAGGTAGGGGATTGATTATCACGGTTGTTAGATCCTCCTCCTTCACGCGGTGGGAGTATTGAGCGGCTCCATACCGGTGAAACGCGGGGAGTTCTACCTCCTCCAGCTCTTCTGGGTCTTCGTCACCTTCAGGTAAGTGAGGCATTCTTGATAGGGCGTCCGCGTTGGCATTGGTTTTGCCTGCCCGGTACTTGATCACGAAGTCATAGTTGGAGAGACGGGCCATCCACCGCTGTTCCAGGGCACCCAGTCTTGCATTGTCCAGGTGTGTCAACGGGTTGTTGTCCATGTACACGGTGAACTTCGCGGAGGCCAGGTAATGCTTGAAGCGTTCCGTCACGGCCCACACCACCGCCAAGAATTCTAGCTTGAAGGAGCTGTAATTCTCCGGGTTCCTCTCAGTGGGCCTCAGCTTCCGGCTGGCGAATGCGATCACCCGTTCTCTGCCCTGTTGGTTTTGGGACAGTACGGCTCCCAGTCCCACATTACTGGCGTCTGTGTGGAGAATGAAAGGCTGGCCATAATCAGGGTAGGCCAGGATCTCATCCCCCGTGAGGGCCATCTTTAGCTGGCGGAAGCACTCCTCTTCCGGTTTATCCCACTTGAAGGGTGGCTTTTGACTTCTGGACTTAGACTGTCCGATCAGGAGGTCCTGCATAGGAGCTGCCATCTTAGTGAACCCGGGGATGAACCTTCGGTAGTAGCCTACCAACCCGAGAAACTGTCTCACCTCTTTGATGTTCGAGGGGCTTGGCCAGCTCTTGATTGCCGTGACCTTGTCAGGGTCGGGGGCCACTCCTTCCGCGCTTACCACGTGCCCTAGGTACTGGACCTTTGGTTTCAACAAGTGACACTTCGATGGTTTCACCTTCAGGCCGTAGCCTGCCAGGGCTTCGAACACCTCGGCCAGGTGCTTGAGATGGTCCTCGTAGGTCTTCGAATAGACTATCACGTCGTCCAGGTAAAGGAGGACCGTCTCGAAGTTTTGGTGCCCTAGACAGCATTCCATCAGCCGCTGGAAGGTCCCTGGTGCATTGCAGAGCCCAAAAGGCATACAGTTGAATTCGCTCAGTCCCATCGGGGTGGTGAAGGCGGTCTTCTCCTTGTCAGCCTCTGCCACAGGAACCTGCCAGTACCCGCTAGTAAGGTAAAAGTAGAAAAGAAGTTAGCAGATTTTAGTGCGGCTAAAGACTCCTCTATTCTAGGCAGCGGATATGCGTCTTTGTGGGTGATACGGTTGATTTGTCTATAGTCCACGCACATTCTCATGGTGCCGTCTTTCTTTTTGACCAGAACCAAGGGGGCTGCCCAGGGGTTACAGCTGTCTCTAATAACCCCAGCTTCTTTCATCTCTCTTAGCATGCCCTTTGCGTTCTGATAATGCGCAGGGGGTACAGGTCTGTGTCTCTCTTTTATTGGTGGGTGGCTCCCTGTGGGGATGTGGTGTTCTATCCCTTTTACTCTGCCGAAGTCTAGCGGGTGCTTACTAAAGACTCTCTCGTACCCCTGTACCACCCGGTAGACTCCTTGTTTTTGGTGCAGGGGAGTGGAGTCAGCACCCACGTGGAGTTTCTGGCACCAGTCCTCCTTTTGTTTCTGGGAGCCATTACCCTCCGCCTGAGGAGATGGAGGCAAGGGTTCCACGGCCCTGATAGCCTTGTGTTCGACAACAAACAGTTTGGCGAGTGTAGCGTACCTGGGTAAGTGTACTTCCCTCTCCCCAATGTTGAGGATGCGGACGGGCACCCTCCCATGACGGACATCAACCACCCCCCGGGCTGTCAAAATGGTGGGCCTGCTGTCTGAGTTCACGGGTTCTACCATGGCTTGGTAGTCTCTACCTCTCAACCCGATTGCAGTCCGACACCAGATCATCATTTCACTTTTGGGAGGCATGGAAATGGGGAATGGGTCACTCAGTCTTACGCTACCGATCTCACCACCAGACAGTTCTACCTCATCAGGGCTTTTATCTCCTTGTTGAGGTCTCTCTGTTGGCTGGAACTAGCATTCACCGCCACCTGTTGTAGAATTACAATTACCTCTGAAAGACAATTTTCAATTACGTTAGTACCCACAGTTATTTTAGGGTGACTTTCACGACGGTCAATGTCCACAATAATTACTCCCTGTGCCGGTAGTTCAACTTTACCAATTTTAATGGTCATCTCCTTGAACCCCATCTGCGGCACGGGTAAGCCATTACTGGCGATGATGCTCAAGTTACTGTCTGGATACCGTGTGATATCAGCATCAGTCCAATACTGCTTAAAAAGTACATAAGGGATAGTGGTTATTGCGACCCAGTATCCAGCAAGGCGCTCATGGGGATACCGTCCAGCACCACGGGTAAAACCGGGCGCCCCCCAACGTACTTATCACGCCAATTATAAGGGCCTGGTGATCTTATGCCTGGGGGTTGGCCCTCTGCCCCAGGTTGGACCCGTTTAAATTACAGTACCTGGAAATGTGTCCGGGCCGGTTACATCGACGGCAAATGGGCTGTCCATCCTCTGCGTAGCGGTCTGTGGGCCTCCCTCGGAACGACGGGATCCTCCTCTGTCGACGCCACGGGACATCCTCCGGACTTGAAGCCAGCTCGATGGGTCTTGACAGGTCCACTTGTAACGCCTGGACGGTCCTGGTCAACGCCGCGACGCTCCTGGTCAGCTACTGGACTTGGTGGTGCAGGTCTTTCGACGGGGCTTGGTTCAGGGCCTGTGCATCAGCCCCCACGGGGTCCATAGAGGAGGGCGCCGCCTCCTGGTGGTAGGTGAGAGCAGGGCGCCGGGGGTTTATAGCGCCACTGGTTGCAGATTCACGGAGCACCCTTATGGCCCTGTCCTTAAATTGGGCAAAAGTCAGGTCGGGGTTCTGAAAGAACATGAGGCGCAGCTGGGCCCTGTGGGCGCTGGACAGCAGACCTTCTATGAATTGTTCTGTTAGCAGTTTATCTGTTTCCTGCACACTGCCAGGGTCAGTTTGTTGGATAGCCCTCAAGGCTTCCTGCAGATTTAGGGCATAGTCTCTGATGCTGTCCTGAGCCCGCTGCTTACATCCATAGAACCTCATTTTAATTTCAGCGGCGGTACGTGTGTCAAAGGTACCCTGCAGCCGGGCCAGAATACCCTTCACATTCCTTTTCTCCTCAGTGGGCCATGATTTTACCTCCCTTTGGGCTGCGCCAGTTAACTGCCCTGTTAGTATGCTGACCTTCTGTTCCTCTGTCAGGGGGTAGACTTGGAACAAACTGTACAGCCTTTCCTTAAAGTCAGTTAGGGCATAGGGCTCCCCTGAGTACTTGCGCAGCCAGGCCGCTCCAGGGATGTAGGGCAGGGAAAAGGGCATCACCGCTGCTGCAGCTGCGTTGGTGGTAGTGGGCGCCTCTGTGTCCGACATCTTCCTCCCCCCTAGTTAAGCGTGGCCTACCTTCCGACGATCCTCTTCTGTAGGCCGCGGCTCCGCTGCTGCTGCTCTGGATGAGGACCTTGCGTCGCGTCCTGATGACGTCAGCGTCGCTCTCTCTCCCTTCCAGGACCTTGCGCAGCGTCGGTGCGTGGGGCGGAGCTTCGGGTCTCGCGCGGTTTGGACGTCCACGCCCCTCTTCTTCCCGCGCAGTGTCCTGAAGATGGCGTGCGATGGCGGGAAAACGGCTGGAGATGGCGGGAACCGGCGGAAGATGGCGGGAGACGGCTGGAAATGGCGGGAAACGGCTCCGGATGGCGGGAAACCTCTTTTCAGGTAAGTGCAAAGTCTTTTCTAGGCACGCAATACCCGTTTGTGGCGGGTTGGTTTCAATCCTGCCGACTACGCTAAAGCTGGGTCGTGGGGCACTCGGATCCGGGCAATAGGGAAACGGTGGGAGTAGTAGTGGCAACCCGGTTCCGTGGCTCAGGGTGGTCAGGACAGTGGTAGTCCGTTATGTGCTGATGATTATGTCCGACTACGCCACCCGTGGATTGCGGTTGTTAGGAACCGCCGCTGCATGCAGACTGCTGGGGCTGATGATGTGTGCAGCTGGGGTAGTGTGACTCCCCACGGGAAGAGTGCGGCCCCAGGGCAGTATAATGGATGGTGGGAGTGATGGTAGTGAGAGTCCCAGTGCTGATAGTGCTGGAGGAGCAAGGAGCACACAGACAACAGGTTGCAGTCCAGGGTCTTTACTAAAACAAGTAAACTGACCCACAAACAGTCCCGGCTAGGAGGGGACCTGGATGTCTAAGAGCAACGGGGAAATTGGCCCTGGTCAGGGTGAGGGTGTAGGCCTACCGTGCTTTCTGTGCTCCTTCTGGCTATCTCCTCTTTATAGGGTAACAGCCCACGCTTCCGAGCTCTCCGTGTATTCTCGCCTGTATGGCCTGCGACGTGGGTTCCTTTCTGCTCCCAGCCTTGTACGGCTTTACTGGTCCCTTCGGTTGTGGCAGGGCCTCCAGGCTTCTTAGGCCAAGGAATATACAGTCCCCTGCGGACTGGTTATCTGCTGGAGAATGTGGAATCCTCCCAGCCTCAGACACCAAAGTCTGGTAAATTAAGTCCGTTATCTGCCAAGACAGGCTCTCTTCGCCTCTTGTCTCTGGCTTGTGGCTCTCCTACTGCCACACTTCCTCATAGGGTGCAATACAACTGTCCCTCTCTGCTCTGGGACCTGAATCCTGAGACAGGTCGTCCAGTTCTCCCTAACCCTGCCCCCAGTACCAGCTTTTATAGGGGCAGCCAGCTCCCCCTACTGGCCTGAGACAGGAGGCATTGCATGCTAATATTCCCCTGACTAGAGAACCTCCCCCTTGCTCTCAGACACAGCTTTATTACACTTTGTGGCATCCAGGCCAGGGTGACACACCATGCATACCAGGATTGGGGATAAGGGGTGCCATGCATGCCAGGATTGGGATGAGGGGTGCCATGTATACCAAGATTGGGGATGAGGGGTGCCATGCATACCAAGATAGGATGGTGGGGACAGGATGGAGGCAGCACAAATACCAGGAGGGGGGGCAGCACATACCAGCATGGGAGACCATATACCAATAAAAATGCTCGCCACCTGGGCGTAGAACGGGTTCAATAGCTCGTAGTATATAATGGGCCACCCTCATATTTTGCGACATACAGTATAATGGCTTCATATAGTATATACGGGGCCCCATATATTGCTCCATACAGTATAATGGCCCCATACAGTATATACTGGGCCCCATATATTGCTCCATGCAGTATAATGGCCCCATATGATGCTGCATACATAAAACAAAATATCAATTACTCACCTCTCCCGTTCCCCGCAGGTCCGGTATACCCAGCGCATCTTCTAACTCTGGAGTGCTCAGGTCAGAGGGCGCGCTATGGTGACGTCATTGCGCCCTCTGCCCTGACACATCAGAGTTAGAAGACACTGGAGCTGTTCGGAATGAGGAGAGATGGGGGAGGGGCTGAGGGTGGGGAGGACCCCGGTGGCTGCACGGGCCCCATAGCGCGCCATCGTTTCCCCCTCCCTGGGCCACAGTACTTGCCTGCGTGCATGGGGTGGTGTCGCCAGCCATTGTTGTCATGGTAGGTCAGTTCTGCATGCGAGCACTCCTGCATCCTCCGCTTTTAAAAAGCCAGTGCCCTTTTCCTCCTCCTCTCTGGGGCCCATCGGGCATTTCACCGGTGCCCTGCCAGGCCAGTCCGACCCTGTGTGAATGTAATGTTGTACAGAGCACAGACATATGCCGGCCCTTCCTCCAAAGTGGAACTAAACAATGTGTGCTTCATCTGTGCTGCGCAGACTATGCTGACGTCCAAATCATAGCCCCACTGGATACGGGACGGTTGTGAGGTGTGCCGATGATTTCTGCAGGACCCACAGCTTGTTTTTCTCAGTCGCTGCTCTCCTCCTTCTCTGACTGATCACAATATTATCTATTCCAGGTCCTTCAGCTTTGTGGTAGGAGGTAACAGGTTCCCCCAGCACTCCATGTGGCTCACACCTCACACCACTCAGTACTCTGTCAGTAATCTGCTATATATCATTGCTGCACCAGAGCCATCTAGAGGTCACAGTAATACATTGCAACACAACAAAGTAAACATTAAAAGAGAGAAAAATAAACACTCTATAGAATAAAATATTCAGTCATTTAAAGACAGACTGAAAAATTAAATAGTTGGCAAAATACACAGAGGTGACACCACTGAGAAGATGTGTTTTATTGATTAAGTGGTGTGCGCCCCTTAATGAATTTGATGCATCCAACTATAAAATACTCCATCATTAAAATTGGGGTATACAATGTCAATCTTAAATGGAAGGTGCCGTGATTTTTATTTTTGTATTAATAATTATTGAGTATATAATCAATTATTTTTAATACAAAATTAAATGCACTGGTTTAATATTTTTGAATTTATTAACTCTATCTACAGCCACAGTGGGCGGCCATATAAGTTTGCTGATGTGTAATTGTCTGAGCACGAAGCTTACACACTTCAAATATGGCAGCCTCTGTGTACTGTGTCCTCCTGCATTTCCTGCATTGTGTCACACCAGGTGTTAGTGCAACACAGAGGGAAAGGGAGCCCAGACACTAGGGAAAGGGGGAAGTGGAGACCTCCTAGTCTGGTCTAGCGTCACCCTGTTTCAACTACCATCCCTATATTGCCTCTTCAGCAATCGCCGCACACGTGCCTCGCCCTACTTTCCCTGGCGCATGGCTACGGCTAGGGATGGAAGGAGATGAGCACTAGTCAACCTCCACTAAACACTATAGACAACAAGGGAAGACAAAACACGGGGAAATTGCTTAGCTTTAGATGAGTCCAAATATGCACACGGCCTCAAGCTCCAGAGAGGACAAAGTACTGCTCCGTCTAAGCCTCACAAGTAGAAATGAATATTGCCAGCGACTCCCTCTCAGACACACCAGATATATATAAACCCAGGCCAGAGAGCTAATTAGCAAGAGAGAGGTAGCCGCTCGGTCCTAAAGACAGCCTCTTATCTAAGAAGCTGTCTGCAATGCCAAACGTAGAGATCTCCTGCAACCCACTGCAGGGCGACTGTCACCTCTGACACACCCGTGACACATTGTGGCTGCCTGCTGCTGTGACCTAGGCACGCCTCCTGGGCTGTCCAGGTCACAACTGTGGGAGGAGATCGGCACCATGTTTTTTGAAGCCCATAGCTGTACTGCGAGCTACACTTTCCCCCTGTCACCATTCACACAGCTCAGTCCGAGCAGTGACAGGAGGCGCAGGGATGCGGTGAATGCTGAGCGGAGGTCCAGGATGAGATGAGTATCGCAGTGTTCAGTAGACTTATATAGCAGGATAGGAAGTATTTCCGCGCTCTCCAAAGAGACAAATGTTGGTAATAGAATTGTAGGTTTATTGTCAACGCGTTTCAGAGTCCACAGACTCCTTCCTCAGGACAACCATACATAACCAGTTACAGGCATACATGGTTTAAATGCAGAAAAAAAAAAATGGCACCAAGTGCAGAGGGAGGGGTAAGTACAGTCACATGTCTAAATACATGCACATGACAGCTGATCTGATCAGCTATCATGTGCCTCTAACAACTGCGGAAGGATCCGAGATCCACCCATAGTTGTTAACCAGTTAAATGCTGCTGTCAATCACTGACAGTGGCATTTAAAATAAGCGTCAGCCGAAAGCGCATCATATGTCCCGCCCATGGATTGTCATGACAGCCAAGGGCTCTGCAGAACACCCCTGTGCTTGTCATTGGGAATCTTCTATGAACGCCGGCGTGTGGCCGGCATTCGTGGGAGATCGTGATTTTTGCTACAAATAGCAGTGCTGAAGCCTTGCTATGTGTAGCACAAGCGATTAGATGATCGCAGCTTCAGGTCCCATAAGAAGAAAATTGAAGCAAGTAAAAAAAAAGTCTAAAAATATATTTTAACAATAAAAAAACAAACGTTCAAATCATCCCCCTTTTGCCCCATAGAAAATAAAACAATAACAAAAAAATAAAATAAACATATTTGGTATCGCCCCGTTCAGAATCTCCCGATCTATCAAAATATAAAGTAAATTAATCCCATCTGTAAACGGAGTAACGAGAAAAACATCGAAAAGCCAGAATTACGTTTTTTGATCGCCTCAACGTTGTAATAAAATGCAAAAAAGGGCGATCAAAACATCAGATCTACCCCAAAATGGTATCAATAAAAACATCAGCTTGTTGCGCAAAAAATAAGCCCTCAACCGGCCCCAGATCCCAAAACATGGAGACGCTACGGGTCTCGGAAAATGGCGACATAAGCTAATTTTTTTTCCTTACAAATTTCAGATTTTGTTTCACCACTTAGATTAAAAAGAACCTCTCCATGTTTGATATCTGCGAGCTCGTAATGACCTGGAGAATCATAATGGAGGGCAGTTTTAGCATTTAGAGAACATGATCAAAAAAAAATTGTGGAAATGAACTTTTTTTTCAATTTCACAGCATTTTGAATTCTTTTCCCGGTTTCCAGTACACTATATGGTAAAATCAATGGTGTCATTCAAAAACACAACTCGTCCCCTAAAAAGCAAACCCTCGTACGGCCATATTGACGGAAGAATAAATAAGTTATGGCTCTGGGAAAAAGGGGAGCAGAAAACCAAAGAGCGAAAATGGAAAATCGCAAGGTCGTGAAGTGGTTAAAAACAAATGTTAATATTAAAAAAAAAAATAACAGTTTACATGTTTTCAATTGCCGAAAATAAAATTTTGATGGCACATTCCCTTTAATGAATGTCCTGATATGATATCTAATGAGATTTCAGTCCCTCTGTATGTAAATTAAAGCTCAGATTATCTCCACAGCTTCATATTATAAGCAGAATTACAACACGCACACATGAAATACACTGCAGAGAAATAAGAGCGTTCTGTCCCTTTAAATTCAGTGTGTTACATAACACTGCTCAGCCAATAGGATCGCTGGATTTGAATTTGAAAATAAAGCAAACTGTCATTCATCCTCAGTCTGTTACAGGACAGTGAGCGGTGAAGATGGATGTCGGTGAGTGCTCCCATCCCATCATCTGATGTCACTGATCTCACCTAAATTCAATATAGGAGAGAACGGCTGCTGTCACCTGCCACTAGGGTGAGCTATCAGTACAATATATATCTACTGGTGCACTGTGCTCCCCCTAGTGGCTGCAGGAAAGCAGAATTGTATCATTAGGTCACACAGGACACTCTGCTGCCAGTATTATTTATTGAGGGGTTTATGCCACTGTTGTCAATGGGATGAGTGTGCTGGCACTGATAATGGGGGTTAGGCTTTATCCGCTGTTAATGAAGTCACTTTGGCAGTTGTTTTTAGGGGGTTTCCTGTACTTATGGGAATGAAGAACATAGAAATACATGAATGTCATATATCTTTATTTACACCCAGTAAAGGCTATGCTCCATGTGGTCATATGAGTGTATGTGTATAATGGGGGTCCGATACCGGGGGGACGTTCACTATGAATAAATGTGGAAAGCTGTTTGTGTCTTTATCAGGTCTGTGACTAAAGCCCCAGTCTCACATAGCGAGCTCGCTAGCGAGATTGCTGCTGTGTCACGGTTTTGGTGACTCACCAGCGACCTCACCAGCGATGTCGCTATGTGTGACACTTTGCAACGATCAGGCCCCTGCTGTGAGGTCGCTGATCGCTGCAAAGTGTCCTGGACCATTTTTTGGTCGTTGGCCTCCCGCTGGCCAGCACACATCACTGTGTGTGACCAGCGGGACCAACGATCTGGCTGGTAACCATGGTAAACATCGGGTTACTAGGGGCACGCGCACACTTAGTAACCCGCTGTTTACCATGGATACCGCTCTGCTAAGGTGAACGGTAACCTCCCGCGCACGTAGCAGAGTGGTATCCATGGTAAACAGCGGGTTACTAGGGGCACACGCGCACTTAGTAACCCGATGTTTACCATAGTTACCAGCCTTCTCCTGCTTCAGCAGCAGGCTGGTAACGGGAGCAGGACATCGTGGAACGATTCTTTCCACAATATCGCTGCTCCCCTGATCGCTGGTGAGCCTGCCTGTTTGACAGCTCACCAGCGATGTATTAGCAACGCAGCAACGATCCCTGACAGGTCGTATCGTTGTCGGGATCGCTGCTGCATCGCTTAGTGTGACGGGGCCTTTAGTCTTTTTTGGATTCACAGCTTTTCCTATGACTACTGCAGAAGAGAATAGATACAGTATGGCCGCGAGCCGCAGATCTTGGGGGGTCAGCAGCTTTATTATAACCGGACCCCTTATCCTATTCTTCATCCCTGGTGAATGATAAGTGGACACTCATCAGATTCTGTTTTCTTTAGGACGTCTACCTCCAACAGGAATGTGTCTTCGGACCTGGACTCTTCTCATGTGAGATTATTTTTTTAAATATTTTTTTTTTCCATTAATCTGAAAATATTGTGCCATTAACCCCTTAAGGACCCCGGGATTTTCCGTTTTTGCATTTTCGTTTTTTGCTCCCCTTGTTCCCAAAGTCATAGTGTTTTTATTTTTTGGTCAATATGGCCATGTGAGGGCTTATTTTTTGCGGGACGAGTTGTACTTTTAAACGCCATCACTGGTTTTACCATATCGTGTATGGGAAAACAGGAAAAAAATTCCAAGTGCGGTGAAATTGCAAAAAAAGTGCAATACCACAGATGTTATTTTTTTGTTTTTTTACCACGTTCACTGAATGCTAAACCTGACCTGCCATTATTATTCCCCAGGTCATTATGAGTTCGTAGACACCAAACATGTATAGGTTCACTCTTATTTAAGTGGTGAAAAAAAATCCAAAGTTTGCTTAAAAAAAAAAATATATATGGCGCCATTTTCCGAGACCCGTAGCGTCTCCATTTTTCGGGATCTGGGTCTGTGTGAGGGCTAATTTTTTGCGGACCGAGCTGACGTTTTTATTGATACCATTTTGAGGTAGATCCGATGTTTTGATCGCCCATTATTGCATTTTATTGCAATGTTGCAGCGACCAAAAAACGTAATTCTGGCTTTTTGAATTTTTTTCTTGTTACGCCGTTTACCGATCAGATTAATTCTTTTTTTATATTGATAGATCTGGCGATTCTGAACGCGGCGATACTAAATATGTGTATGTGGTTTTTTTTTTTATTATTTTATTTTCAATGGGGCGAAAGGGGGGTGATTTAAATTTTTATATTTTTTTTATTTTTTTCATATTTTTAAAACATTTTTTTTGCACTTTTTGCTTGCTTCTACAGTCTCCATAGGAGACTAGAAGCAGCAACTGTCTGATCGCCTCTGCTACATAGAACAGATCACCTTTATGCAGCAGAAATGCTCCTGTATTATGAGCGCCGACCACTAGGTGGCGCTCATAGTGATCTTTACATGACAACCACTGGGGTCTGCTGCAGACCTAGGGTTGTCATGCCCACCCATCAGTGACCCGCGATCACGTGACAGGGTCACCGATAGGTGGGATAAGTGACGCGCCTCTGACGCGGCGCTGTTAAATGCCGCTGTTAGAGATTGACAGCGGCATTTAACTGGTTAACAGCCACGGGTGGATCGCGATTTCGCCCGCAGCTGTTGCGGGCACATGTCAGCTGTAATAATCAGCTGACATGTGCTCGGTTCAGTGGGGGCTCACCGCTGGAGCCCTTACTGAACCGGGGATGATAGCCTGGGGCGTACTAATACGCCCCAGGCTTTAAAGGGGTTAATCCCGCATTTGATAATGCAGACCATCTATTAGTTCAGTACAGAATTGAAACACAATGTAGATTGAGCAGAAAGTCAGTTAGAAGACAGTTTCCAATAGTAGATTGTTGGCTTTCTATGCCGGGAATAATTCCGAATTCAGCAGGTCACGTTGATGTTAACAAGATTGGACTGGCCAACAGGAAAACGGGAGAATCCTCCGGTGGGCCACCACCCTCTGATATGAACAGTACTTGGCACAATATACTTGAATCTCTATGTACAGACAAAGTCAGCATCTTATTCACTTAACAATCTATCCAGTTCATTGTTATGTAGATTTATGACTGAGGATAATGTTACGTTAATTGAAAAGTGGGGTCCTGGAGTTGGCTACTGGTGGGCCGAAACTGGATGCTGGATTAAATAAATTTACCTGTAATTTAAAGGTTTGATACCTCTGGGCTTTGTATGATTGATCTCATTATGTGCTTGTTTTTTCTTTCCAGCTTGTCCAAGAACAAAAGAAGAAAGGGATCTACAACTTCTGATATACTGCACCAGATTCCTGCCGACATGGAGGTCACTGATCACACCGCCGAATATGTTTTCCATGTTTTCTCCATAGATGTAAAGGAACTAGGGTTGAGCGAGTATGTTCTGTCCGAGTATGCTCGGGCCGAGCTCCGAGTATTTATAGCTGCTCGGTGATATGGTTGAATCGCTCCCGTGTGCATCATTTGCAACTGTTTGACAGTTTTATTACATGGGAGGAATGTGTAAGAAATAGACATTCCTCACATGTAATAAAACTGTCAAACAGTCGCAAATCATGCACACGGGAGCGATTCAACCATATCACCGAGCAGCTATAAATTATCGGAGCTCGGCCCGAGCGTACTCGGCGAAAGGGTTAATAGAACATACTCACTCATCACTAAAAGGAACGTCTCAATAGTCAACTGAATGAATATCTTCTTTTATTAGCACCTCATGCCGACCAACCGGGAAGCTCAGAAGAAATATCTACCATTTCCTTTGGATGAAGAAAAACCTGAGCCAACATCAGTGATGCCAGAAGAGCCGAAAGAAGAGGAGATGAAGGAGGCAATGAAGTATTGGGAGGTAGAAGAAATGGAAGTAGATGAGGCAGAAGACACCAAGGCGAAAGAAGAAGATAAGGCAGAAGATAGCAAGGGGAAAAAACAAGATAAGGCAGAAGATACCAAGGGGAAAAAACAAGATAAGGCTGAAGATACCAAGGGGAAAAAACAAGATAAGGTAGAAGATACCAAGGGGAAAAAAGAAGATAAGGCAGAAGATACCAAGGGGAAAAAAGAAGATAAGGCAGAAGATACCAAGGGGAAAAAACAACAAGATAAGGCAGAAGATACCAAGGGGAAAAAAGAAGAAGATAAGGCAGGAGATACCAAGGGGAAAAAAGAAGAAGATGCTAAAAAGTCAAAAGCAAAAGAAGAAAAGAACAACACCTGGGCCAGAAGAGTTGAGAACCAGCCAGCAGGAAGACACAAGATCCGCCAGCAGTCCATCCTTAAATACGTGAATACCAACCTCAGAGGAAGGAGGAACATCATCTGGACCATCCTCCTCAAATCAGCGAGACGTTGATGGACTCTAAGGCACCAACATTCCAGCTGAAGGAACATCAACAGCTACAAATCTAAAAATAATAAAAATAATAGACATAAAATAGTTATTATTAGATTAAGAAAGCTTAAAAATGTAGTAAAATCATAATAAAGACTTTAATAATATTAGGAGCAGTAATAATAGCAGTAATATAATATTAATTTGTGTAATAATGGTAGAGACATAAAAATAACATCAGCAGGTTTGATCCAGGGTTGTAGGACTGATCGCCTTTTCCCGGGGTCAAGAAGGAATTTCCCCCCTGAGACAACAATTGGCTGAATGTGTCCAGGGGTTTTTGCCTTCTTCTGGATCAACAGCTTTAGAAATAAGGACCTGCGAATTAGTAAGATTATAGTAGAATCAGCAATAGTGGAGTAGTAATATAATATAGTATATAGCGTAATATTAGTGACCATAAAACAAGAATAATTTCACTAGTAAAGTAATAATAAATTTATACTATAATATTAAAAATAAAATATTAATAATATTTGTTAAATGATTAATTATTAATTAAATTAAATATTAATTATTAAAATTTGAATAAGTATTAGGAGATTTGATCCAGGGTTCTAGGACTGATCGCCTTTTCCCGGGGTCAAGAAGGAATTTTTCCACCATGACACAAATTGGCCGAACGTGTTCGGGGGTTTTTGCCTTCTTCTGGATCAACATCTTTAGGAATTAGGATCTAATTTTTAATTTTAGTAAAATATCAATACAAATGTTAGCAATAATGGTAAGAATAAAATAGCATTAATACAAAATTATCTAGCATAAAATAGTAGAATATTAGTAATATCAGTAAAATAGCAGGAAACTAAAAATAACACAAATAATAGTAATACAAAAAATAGTATCTAAGGTAATGATTATAATAATTAGTAAATAATTAATATATATTAGGGTTTTGATTCAGGGTTCTAGGACTGATCTCTTTTTCCCGGGGTCGAGAAGGAGTTTTTCCCCTTGACACAAATTGGCTGAATGTGTCCAGGGGTTTTGCCTTCTTCTGGATCAACAGCTTTAATTCTAGGAATCTCATAGTACTAGAGTAATAATAGCAATAATAAGTATAATAATGTTGTAATAATAATCAATAGATTGTGAGGATAAGAATAAGATAGATACAATAAATAGGTTAGTTTGTTAGTGTAGGACCCCATCTGATGAGGTCGTCTTGTCGTTGGCAGATGGGCTTGCACAATTTGATCAAAATGTGCACTAAGAACCTCAAATTTATAAGTTTAAAGAATAAGGAAGTAATAAAATACACAAGATTATAAATATAACTTTGTCTTGCCACATTATTTTCCTGTAATGAAGAAAATCAGCAAATCCAGAACATTTTAGATATTTGTATCTCTGTGTCGTAATCATAGCAGGTTAAAAACGCAATGCGACAGCATAAGAAATTGTTAGATTCTATTTTGCAATGAGGCGCACAATGTAAACGTCAACTGACACATGCCACCATGTAACCCTAGCATAAAATGTATTAAAGTAAAATGTATTAATTTATTTCATAAACCAATAGTACACGTGAAAATTAGAAACTTTGTAATATATTTTATTAAAGAGATCTGTTTTTTTTTCCTCCTGGGCTGATCATTCATTCTCAATGTCCTTAATTCTTGGGTAAAATCTTTAGTGAATACAGATTTTCCAATTACTGAGATAGAAGATAACAGTTGGTGCTCAAAAAGTTCTATGGAGGGAGTAGGGTGGAGTTAGAGGCGGACACAAACATTCTACTGCAAGTTCTCCTGAAAGGACAATTTCACTCTAATGTGTAAATCATGATAGTTAACGTATATTTCAGACTATAAGACGCACCTAGGTTTTAGAGGAGGAAAATAGGAAAATAAAAATTTAAGCACAAAATGTGATCATGATGTACTGTTATGGAGGTAGGGGTCTTCTGCTGACACTGTTATAGGGGAAATATACCCCAATTCTATACTAATATCCCCCATCCTGGTATATATATGTCCCTCAATCCAGAAATACAAGTGCTTCTCACAAAATTAGAATATCATCAAAAAGTTAATTTATTTCAGTTCTTCAATACACTAGACTTTGTGTTTTCATTGACTGTAAGCCATAATCATCAACATTAACAGAACTAAACACTTGAAATAGATCACTCTGTAATGACTATATAATATATGAGTTTCACTTTTTGTATTGAAGAACTGAAATAAATTAACTTTTTGATGATATTCAAATTTAGTGAGAAGCACTTGTATATGGCCCCGAATCCAGGTATATATGGCCCCCATCCTAATCCTGGTATGTATGGCCCCCTCATCCCCATCCTGGTATGCATAGCCGCATCCTCCCTATCCTGGTGTGCATGATCCCCTCATCGCCATCCTGATATGCACGGCCCCATCTTCCCCATCCTGGTATGCATGGCCCCCTCATCCCCATCCTGGTATGCATAGCCGCATCCTCCCTATCCTGGTATTCATGGCCCGTTCATCCCAATCCTGCTATTCATGGCCCCATCCTCCCCATCCTGGTATGCATGGTCCCCTCATCCCCCTACTGATATACTTGGCCACTTCATCCTCATCCTGGTATGTGACGCGCCCCCTGGGCCGTGGGGTGCTCGGCCGGGCCGGTCGATGCTGGGGGATGTTACGGTGGCAATGACCCAGTCCGTGACCCAGGTTGGTCAATAAAAGGGGAAAAGTAAAAGGGAATAAAGTTTTTATAGAAATAATGTTCGTGACGCCACCTGTGGTATGCGGCTATATGGGGCCGCCACTGCGGTGCAGATCCTCTAGAGCTGATGATGATGCAGCAGAGTTGGTTCAGCTCTCCACAGGCAGAGCTTAGCCCCAGGGCAGGATATAGTGATGCTATGAGGTAGATGTTGCTGGTGCTGTGTAGTGCAGGGCAGGTGATGATGCAGCAATAATTCTAGGACACTGTGGGGTGCAGTCTTCAAGGTTTTACTCACTGTTATCACACTGCTCCTGGTTACAACTGCCAGATTATAACCTCCCACGTCGTCCTGCGTTCACCAAGAAAGGGGTTCAGCAGCTCTCAAGTATTTCAGGAGTACTTAAACGGTACCCCGTTTTATGTTCCTTCCTCGGTCGTCTTCCTGTGCTTGCTCTCACCCTCCTGCCCTGCGCCTCTCAATCAGTGTCCCAAGCCGGTAGCCTCGGATCTTGTCGGGCGACGTGCAGTCCCCTGGACCCTATGCGGCCACCTTTTCGGCGATATAATTGTGGTAGTTGGCAGATGCACCTTGAAAGTACAGTAGCCTCCGGTTATCTAGCTGAACGTTGCAATTCTCACTAGTTAGGGGCCGGTCCCCTCTGCGGCTTGATCCTTCCATGTCCTGGTAGATTCGGGCATACGGGTGGCCTCCAGCACTGCCCGTACCCCTAGGATCCCCTCGTTCCTCCTGTAGCCTTCCTTCCTGCTGCTCTCCTCAGTTGGTCTCACCTCCTTGGCCTCTCAGACTAGGCCCGCTCCGCCTGAGCAGAGCTCCTGCAGAGCTCCTACTCCACACACTCTCCTCCTCTGACTGAACTCCACTCCCTTTCCAAGATGGTTCCCTCTTTTATATCACTTCCATTCCTGTGCTCCCCTGTACTACGTCCTCCACCCACACCCACTACATAGTTCCACCCTTCAGCTAGGGACCAGGGACTGTGCTCTCCCTTAGGAGCAATCTCACCCTGCCCCCACTGAAGTGGAATGTGTTGGATGCAGGTGTTAGGGTCCCGGGCAGCACTCTATCCTTACCCGAGAGTGAGATACCACACCTCTGGGTGAGATGCAGTACCTCTGTGGCGACTGAACCTGCAGGGGCGCCACAATATCTTATTGATCGGTGTAATCTGACCATTGGAAACCGCACCGATCAGAAGAATGGGGAACTTTTATACCTGTCAGGACACTTATCCACATTTTAAAATGCAGCAGCAGGTGGGACGTCTGACCGCAGCTCCATTCATCCTCTTTGAGGCTTCCAGAAAAAAAGCAAGAGCAGTCACTGAGGGAATGAATGGATCAGTGATCAAGTCGCACATGAGCTCCAGTCTAATGGGGATAAAAGCTCCACAGTCTGCCGATCGCACGGGTCCCAGCAGTCAGACCCCCACCAATCAATAAGTTATCCTTAGGCCATGTTCACACATCAGTATTTGGTCAGTATTTTACATCACTTATTTGTAAGCCAAAATCAGGTGTGGGACAATCAGAGGAAAAGTATAATAGAAACACGTCACCACTTCTGTATTTATCACCCACCCCTGGTTTTGGCTTACAAATACTGATGTAAAATACTGACCAAATGCTGATCGAGTGAATGTGGCCTTAGGATAGGCGATTACTTGTTTTCACCGGAGAACCTCTCTAAGTGCATATTTGCTACTGTGTAATATACACAGGGCAGGGAAGGGTTAAACGTCAACGTAATTAATCTTTAATAAAGAATCTTCTAGTTATTGATATCAGAGAGAACAAGTGACCTCCATACACAACGTAATCTCCTATACAAACACCAATAATACCACATACAAGGAACAAATACCGTCACATCATGACCAGACCACATATTACCACCACATAGTAACCGAATAATACCACATACAAGGAACAAATACCGCCACACCATGATCAGACCACATATTACCACCACATAGTAACCGAATAATACCACATACAAGGGACAAATACTGCCACACCATGATCAGACCACATATTACCACCACATAGTAACCAAATAATACCACATACAAGGGAAAAATACAGCCACATCATGATCAGACCACATATTACCACCACATAGTAACCGGATAATACCACATACAAGGGACCAAAAACCGCCACACCATGACCAGACCACATATTACCACCACATAATAGCAGAATAATACCACATACAAGGGACAAATACCGCCACACCATGATCAGACCACAAATTATCACCACATACAAGTGACAAATACCGCCACAACATGACCAGACCACATATTGACTGAATAATACCACATACAAGGAACAAATACCGCCACAGAATGACCAGATCACATATTACCACCAAATACAAGTGGCAAATACCACTATACTATGACAAGACTACACGTTACCATTACATAGTCACCGAATAATGCTACAATAAGGATCATGAATAAAAAACACAATACTAATACACAGGAGCTCTGTATATAGTGTGTAGGGTAGTGGTAATGTAGTGATCACCAGTGACATTATACACAGGAGCTCTGTATATAGTGTATAGTGTGCATTTACATGTAATACACTGACTCACCAGTGACGTCTCTAGTTGAAGTGCTTCATCTAGCACAGACCGCCATTACTTCTTCCATCCAAGACTTGTCACTGCAGAAAATAACCCACAGTTATCAATAGCTGATCACTTCTAGAGCACATTCCCCACTTATTTCCTGATTTCTACACTACAGCAGATGAAGAAAAAACACAATACTAATACACAGGAGCTCTGTATATAGTGTATAGGGTACTGGTAATGCAGTGATCACCAGTGACATTATACACAGGAGCTCTGTATATAGTGTATAGGGTACTGGTAATGCAGTGATCACCAGTGACATTATACACAGGAGCTCTGTATATAGTGTATAGTGTACTGGTAATGCAGTTATCACCAGTGATATTATATACAGGAGCTCTGTATATAGTGTATAGTGTGCATTTACATGTAATAAACTGACTCACCAGTGACGTCTCTAGTTGAAGTGCTTCATCTAGCACAGACCGCCATTACTTCTTCCTTCCAGGACTTGTCACTGCAGAAAATAACCCACAGTTATCAATAGCTGATCACTTCTAGAGCACATTCCCCACTTATTTCCTGATTTCTACACTACAGCAGGTGAAGAAAAAAAGTGACATAGTGCCGCCCTGCACAGTAACAGGACCTCACTTTTGTTACTCCCCCATGGACAACAGTATCCTCAAAAGTAAATTAAAGTACAGCAATAATGTCCCCTACAGTAATTATGTCCCCATTTGCCACCATAAATTAATACCACATTCTGACCCCCATACTGTAATTGTCACCCATCCTGGCCACCTTTATTTAATAATATTCCCCATCCTTGGTTCTCATGTATCTCCTCCACCCATCCTGGGCCTGTATGTATCATCCTCTCTCCCCCCCATCATGGGCCCCTATGTAACATCCTCTCCCTAACCATCATGGGCCCCTATGTATCATCCTCTCCCCCATCATGCGCACCTATAAGGCATCCTCTCCCCACTCATCATGTCGCCCTATATAGCATCCTCTCCCCCATCATGTGTCCCTATATAGCATCCTATCCCCCATCATGTGCCCAAATATAGCATGATCACACCATCATGTGCCCCTATAAAGCATCCTCTCCCCTCTCATCATGTGGCCCTATATAGCATCCTATCCCCCATCATGTGCCCAAATATAGCATGATCACCCTATCATGTGGCCCTATATAGCATCCTCTCCCCATCATGTGCCCATATATAGCATCCTCTCCCCCTTCATGTGCCCCTATATAGCATCCTCTCCCCCCTCATCATGTGGCCCTATATAGCATCCTCTCCCACATTATGTGCCCCTATATAGCATCCTCACCCCCATCATGTGCCCATACATAGCATCCTCTCCCCCATCATGTGCCCATATATAGCATCCTCTCCCCCATCATGTGCCCATATATAGCATCCTCTCCCCCTTCATGTGCCCATATATAGCATCCTCTCCCCATCATGTGCCCATACATAGCATCCTCTCCCCCATCATGTGCCCATATATAGCATCCTCTCCCCCATCATGTGCCCATACATAGCATCCTCTCCCCCATCATGTGCCCCTATATAGCATCCTCTCCCCCATCATGTGCCCATACATAGCATCCTCTCCCACATCATGTGCCCATATATAGCATCCTCTCCCCCTTCATGTGTCCATATATAGCATCCGCTCCCCCTTCATGTGCCCATATATAGAATCCTCTTCCCCATCATGTGCCCATACATAGCATCCTCTCCCACATCATGTGCCCCTATATAGCATCATCTCCCCCATCATGTGCTCATATATAGCATCCTCTCCCCCTTCATGTGCCCATATATAGCATCCACTCCCCATCATGTGCCCATACATAGCATCATCTCCCCCATCATGTGCCCATATATAGAATCCTCTTCCCCATCATGTGCCCATATATAGCATCCTCTCCCCATCATGTGCCCATATATAGCATCCTCTCCCCCATCATGTGTCCCTATATAGCATCCTCTCCCCCTTCATGTGACCATATATAGCATCCTCTTTCCCCCCCATTCCTTCACTACCCTGCCTGTTCATAAAGGAAAAAAAATCTTCTTATCTTTCTGCACACCCCCGGCGGCGTCCTCTGCAGGTTCATCCTCATCATGGGCCCCTGTGGTCTCCGCCGACCGATCAGAGGCTGCGCGCAGACAGCAGCCCGCCGGCCGGATGCCTTTTCAGATCACTGCTATGCACTGTGCACTGACGTCACCGTCCGGCGCATAGCAGTGACGTTCATTGTCCACCAGCCTATCAGAGGACGAAGGCTGACGCGCGCAGCCTTGATTGACTGGCGGCCTTTGAACGTCACTGCTATGCGCCGTCTGTGCGCAGCGCATAGCAGAGAGTAGATTTTCCTGGAGGCGGCCATCAAGGGGAAGGTATGCGCAGCGCTGAGCGTGCTGCGGCCCGTGGTCAGAAAGATCATAGTTACTGGCGGGCCCCCAAAATTTTGGAGGAAAAAGTGCGTTTTATAGTCCGAAAAATATGGTAACTCTTTCTACTTCTTCTTGGCTTCTATTAATATGAATAAAATTATCCATCAACATGATACGCCGAGAACAACCTGCATTCACAATTGTCTTACTCTGAGGGGCTACCTAATACACAGAATTATCCAAAAACGCCACAAAAATTTGAGCATTTTCAATGAAAAGCATTTCTTTGTCTAGGAGTCCTTTCTAGGATATTTTTGAACACCTTATCTCTGGCACTTGTATGCAGCGTTGGACTGGAGTACATTGGGCCCACCAGAGAAAATCATTCTTGGGGCCCACTGTGTAGCTACATAGAAATGCAGTTGTGCTCAAAAGTTTACATACCCCGGCAGAATTTTTCCTTCCTTGCCTTGTTTCAGAGAATATGAATGATAATAAAAAAACTTTTTCTCCACTCATGGTTATTGGTTTGGTGAAGCCATTTATTGTCAAACTACTATGTTTTTTCTATTTAAATTGTAGCGTCGGCGTCCCTGCCTCCTGATAGGCAGGCACGCTGTTCCCCTCACCTCTCCGCTCCGTGCCGTGCCCGGCGTCCTCCTCCCGCTCTGCTGGCAGCGCGCGCTGCTTCCCGGCCACTGTGCTTAGGGCGCGCGCGCTCCCCCTCTCTTAAAGGGGCCGCGCGCGCCGTCCTAAGGAGTCCCCGGCCAATGGCCGGAGGACCTCACCATATATAAGGCACCTCCTCCAAAATGGAGGTGCCCGAGCAATGTTGTTGCATAGTCTATCACTTTGCTTCAGCCCTCAGGTCTCGTTACCAGTTACCTGCCAGTTACCTGCCAGATTCCTGCTTGATACCTGCCTGATACTTGTATATCTACTTGCATTCCTGCGGTCCGACAGTCTGCCTACCAGCCCTGCCAGTCTGTCTATGGATCTGATTGCCCGCTCACCTGGGAGCGCTCATCTGCTACCTGCCTGCTAGCCTACCTGGAGGCTCTGCCGTCACGTGCTGTGACCACCTGCCTGCCCAGAGACTCTTACCCGCTCACCTGGGAGCGTCCGCCTGCTACCTGCCTGCTAGCCTACCTGGAGGCTGTGCCGTCACGTGCTGTGACCACCTGCCTGTCCAGAGACTCTTACCCGCTCACCTGGGAGCGTCCGCCTGCTACCTGCCTGCTAGCCTACCTGGAGGCTCTGCCGTCACCTGCTGTGACCACCTGCCTGTCCAGAGACTCTTGCCCGCCCACCTGGGAGCGTCCGCCTGCTACCTGCCTGCTAGCCTACCTGGAGGCTCTGCCGTCACTTGCTGTGACCACCTGCCTGTCCAGAGACTCTTGCCCGCTCACCTGGGAGCGTCCACCTGCTACCCGCCTGCTAGCCTATCTGGAGGCTTCGCCGTCACTTGCCGTGACCACCCGCCTGTCAAGAGACTGTTCCCGTCACTTGCCGTGACCTCCTGCCCCCCTACCCAGAGACTGTCCCCGTCACTTGCCGTGACCTCCTGCCCTTCTACCCAGAGACTGTCCCCGTCACTTGCCGTGCCTACCTGCCCGCCTACCCTGGGAGCCACCCGCTTCCTTACAAGGACTGCCCCTTTGTATCGTAGCTCAGAGGTTCCACCTCCCAGACCCGTTACATAAATCTTAATGACAACCAAAAACATCCAAATGACCCTCATGAAAATTTCACATACCCCAGTTCTTAATACCGTGTATTCCCCCTCTAACATCAATGACAGCTTGAAGTCTTTTGTGGTAGTTGTGGATGAGGTTTTGTATTTCCTCAGATGGTAAAGCTGCCCATTCTTCTTGGTAAAAAGCCTCCAGTTCCTGTAAATTCCTGGGCTGTCTTGCATGAACTGCGCGCTTGAGATCTCCCCAGAGTGGCTCAATGATATTGAGGTCAGGAGACTACTGAGGTGGCCACTACAGAACCTTCACTTTGTTTTGCTGTAGCCAAAGACAGGTCGACTTGGCCTTGTGTTTTGGATCGTTGTCATGTTGGAACGTCCAAGTATGTCCCATGCGCAGCTTCCGGGCTGATGAGTGCAAATTTGCCTCCAGTATTTGCTGATAACATGCTGCATTCATCTTTCCTTCAACTTTTACCAAGTTTCCTGTGCCTTTGTAGCTCACACATCCCCAAAACATCAGCGATCCACCTCCGTGCTTTACTGTAGGAATGGTGTTCCTTTCACCATAGGCCTTGTTGACCTCTCTCCAAATGTAACGTTTATGGTTGTGGCCAAAAAGTTTGATTTTGGTTTCATCACTCCAAATTACCTTGTTTCAGAAGTTTTGAGGCTTGTGTCTGTGCTGTTTGACACATTGTAGGTGAGATACTTTGTGGCATTTGCACAGTAATGGCTTTCTTCTGGTGACTCGACCATACAGCCCATTTTTCTTCAAGAGCCTCCTTATTGTGCATCTTGAAACAGCCACACCGCTAGTTTTCATAGAGTCCTGAATTTCAGCTGATGTTATTTGTGGGTTTTTCTTTGCATCTCGAACAATTTTCCTGGCAGTTGTGGCCGAAATCTTTGATGGTCTACCTGACCGTGGTTTGGTTTTTACAGAGCCTCTGATTTTCCATTTGTTAATCAAAGTTTGAACGCTGCTGACTGGCATTATCATTTCCTTGGGTATGTTTATGTATCCCTTTCCTGTGTTATACAGTTCAACTACCTTTTCCCGTAGATCCGTTGACAATTCTTTTGCCTTCCCCATGACTCACAATCCAGAAATCAGTGGCTGGATGAAAGATGCAAGAGTCTGTCTGGATCCCAGAAACTCACTCAGCTTTTATGCACACATACTGATTACAAGGAAACAGGTCACAGGTGAGGATGTTACCTTTAGTAGTCATTCAAACCCATTTGTGTCAAATTCTGTGCATGCTATCAGGCCAAAATCACCAGGGTATGTGAACTTTTGGTCAGGGTCATTTGGATGTTTTTGGTTGTCATTAAGATTTAAAAAGAGAAAACACAGTAGTTTGACAATAAATGGCTTCACCCAACCAATAACCATGAGTGGAGAAAAAGTTTTTTGTTATCATTCACATTCTCTGAAACAAGGAAGGAAAAATTCTGCCGGGGTATGTAAACTTTTGAGCACAACTGTAAATACAAGACCACCAATTGTATGGTAAAACACGCTAATATCAGCGTATAATATAAGATAGTACACTTAATGTTATAGAAAGAGCTTGCGTCACATTTTTGGTGCAAACTCAATGATAAATGTACCCTGGTGTTTACTAACCGCTAAACCAATGTTTTATTGCACCAGCGGAATGGAAGGGATTTTATGATATCTCATCCATACGCTGAGAAAATCCACGACGTGAATTGACCGGCGCTGCGGATTTGACATCACGTGTCAATTTATGCTGTGGATATTCACCTTCGATTTCATCCTTTGCAATACAAAGGAACAGGTCAATGGTAAAGGTGCATCATTGCGTAGTAGTAAAAGCAGCAATATCTGCACAATATCTGGGTGGATATTACCACTGTTCATTTGCTGTGGGAATTCCATTGTAGAAATTAAGCAGCAAATACATTATGTGAATAGAGCCACTAATAGTGGTGGGGGTCCTAAATCAGTTATGTATGACACTGGAGTGAGAGCAAAATAGCTTTCCCTCACATCCCTTGTACGCTTTTTACGGAAATCTTTCTGCCACCTATAAGGCCATAACTTTTTATGAAGGGCCTCATTTTGTTAGTAGTGGAAGAAGAAAACTGAGTGATACAGGGAGAGGGGGCTCAGTGAGGGGTGATATAGGGGTAGGGGGTGCAGTCAGTCAGCAGAGAAAGAGTGGGAGGGGGCACAGTGAATCAGGGGTGATACAGCGAGGGGGGGCTCAGTTAGTCAGGGGTGATACAGAGGGTGAGGGCTCAGTAAGTCAGGGGTGATACAGGGAGAGGGGGCTCAGTCAGTCAGGGGTGATACAGGAGGGGGCATAGTCAGTCAGGGGTGATACAGGGAGAGAGGAGGCTCAGTCAGTCTGGGGTGATATAGGGAGATGGGGCTCAGTCAGTCAGGGGTGATACAAGAGGAGGGGGCACAGTCAGTCAGGACCGATACAGGGGGAGGGGGCACAGTCAGTCAAAGATGATACACAGGGAATGGGTGCAGTCAGTCAGGGGTGATACAGGGAGAAGATGCTCAGTCAGTCAGGGGTAATGCAGGAAGAGGGGGCTCAGTCAGTCAGGGCTTACTCACTGCTAGGCTTCAGGGAACCCTCCTTCAATCATTGCAGCTGTAGTAGGGAGTCCTATAACTCCCTCTGCTGCTTACATTGTGGGGAAGAGGAGAGCGTGTTATGGATGACAGCACAGCTCATTACCTGAGCTGTGCTGTACAGCCGAGGAGAAGAGGACACAACGAAAGCTCACATTGATTGGCTGCCCTGCTTGTTCAACGCAGGGAAGAGCGGTGACATAAAAAGTAATCAGGACACAAAAACACTTTGTTACTTATAGTGAGCCGCAGTTTGCAGCAGACGAGAGTGTCATCAATGCCGTCAGTGACACGTGCAATGCTCTCCTGGGTTGTCTAACTCTGGGAGGAGCTGCAAGGAGTAGTGACGTAGAGGCTGGGAGAATGTCCTGCTTGCAGCTCCTCCCAGAGTTAGACAACCCAAACAGCAGTGAGCGTATCAGACTGCGGCTCACTATTTGTAAGTAACAGAGCGGTCAGTATGCCTCTGGTGGGCCAGTCTGATCCGGCATGTCCTCCTCCCCCACATATAACATATATAGCCAAGTTCCCCTCTCCCACATATAGCATATAGCATATACAGTCAAGTCCCCCTCCCCCAAATATAGCATATATAGTCAAGTCTCCTTCCTCTATTTATAGCCTATATCCAGGGCCGGCTCCAGGTTTTCGTGGGCTTTGGGCGAAAGAGTCTCAGTGGGCCCCTTTAGCACCTAACATCATTGATGCACAGATACAGCGGAGAAATATAGGTATACAACACAGGGCCCAGCCTGTCCCCTCATCCTTCACATATGCAAACATGCACACACACACAGGAGGCAGACATGCACGCACAGGAAGCAGACATGCACATGCACAGTAGGCAGACATGCACACACACACATACACAGTACGCAGACATGCGCACACACTCATGGTAAGCAGACATGCGCACGCACACACACGGAACGCAGACATGCACACGTACACACACGGTACGCAGATATGCGCACACACGATATGCAGACATGCGCACGCACACACGGAACACAGACATGCACACACGCGGTACGCAGATATGCGCACACACACATGATATGCAGACATGCGCTCGTGCACACACGGTATGCAGACATTCGTATGCACAGGGTATGCAGACATGCGCACACACGCAGTACGCAGATATGCGCACACACACGATATGCAGACATGCATACGTTACGCAGACATGGTACACAGATATAAAGCGTTTGATACAATACGCAGACACGACTGCCCTCCGGACATCTGTCATCAGTCTTCCCCAAGATTGTGGAGCCTACTGAAACAGACTAAGGAATCTTTTGTAAATGCTTAGGAAGCCTTTGCAGGTGTTTTTTGTTAATTATTCTTATTTACTGAGATAATGACTTTTGTGTTTGTGTTTAACAGAAATAAACACTTGAAATAGATCACTCTGTTTGTAATGACTCTATATAATATATGAGATTCACTTTTTGTATTGAAGAACAGAAATAAATTAACTTTTTGATGATATTCTAATTTTGTGAGATGCACTTGTATATATACTGTCGTATTACACACATATCAATTTCATATGAAATAATATTTAAAAATGAAAACTGCTGCCACTCACAGTCTTCTGAGATCCAGGAAAGAGTCTGATGGCATTAGCTGCAGAAGATGGAGGAAGTCCGGGCAGCTGCTGCATGCTGGGCAGTGGCACCGCACCAATGACAGCCTAGCCTCATCAAACTCCTTCTGCAAGAGAGGGGTGATGGCGCTCAGACTGCTGGGGGAGTCATCTCCCCCGCCGTACCCGTGCTGTGGGGGAGGGGCGAGGCTATGGAAGCTGGTCAGATTGCTCCTCTGCAGGAGAGGTGTCACTTACCACACTCATTAGCTATGCGCTGCCCAGCTAATCTGCTCCCATAGCAGCAGGCTCCCTCCCTCCCCTGCGGTGCTCCTGCTATGTGTCCAGTCAGAATGACACCGATTCCGGAGAGCTGTTACTGTCAGTGACACCTCTCCTGCACAGATGTTAGTCTGACTCCAACACCTAGCGCCAGCACAGCAAGGGAAGGAGGGAGCGTGCTGCTATGAATGCCATTAGCCGGGCAGTGCATCCCTTTGCTAGGGTATGTGGGGGAGGAGCCTTCTAACGCAGTCAGAGCTGGCCCTGCATCAGGGCCCACCAGAGGATTCACCGATTTCCCGGTGGGCTAGTCCTTGTATGTCAGACTATTTGCAATCATTTCTCTCCCATATAGGCTGAGTATTGAAACTGTCTGGTATTAAAACTCAACTTCTTTTACTTAAAGTGAAGCTATCAGAATATGAACTATTGTTTAAATCGGGTTTTTGTGTTAAACTTATTGTTTGGGGGCAATTTTTTTCCATATCACAGTGTGTACTATAAATAAAAACCACAAATCTTGCAATTTTCAAACCGACCACTTGGGCTTTTTTTTAACTTTAGCTTCCTGTTGTTTCAGGAAACAACACATGTACATTAACCACAATGAAAAGATCCTATCTTTTATATTAAAGCATCTAATGAGCATATGCAAAGGTCATTGTGAAGGAAGAGGGAGCAGGGAAAGCTGTAACATTACCTGTTGTGATTGCTGGATCCTGTGTTATCAGCTGTGTTTCAGAGATGTTATCTCTCATTGCAATCCTGCCTCTGCTGATAAGGAGCCTGCTGAAAACTCTTCCTGAAAAGACAGAAAGTATGAGTCTAAAAAAAGCCCAAGTGGCCATTGTGATTTTTTTTCTTTTGTATTAAAGATCATCATATGAAAAAAAAAATGCCAACAATTTAAACAAAAATAATGTAACACATCTGAAACATACAGTCAGTCATTTTCTGCTGATAGCTTTGCTTTAAATTAACACTAATCCTAAAAATAAATGTTCAAATAAAATAAGAAAATAATTGTCCTCTCCGCTTGTTAGTCTGCAGCATTTCCGGCCTGATCATGAAACTGTCTTGTAGAAATCCTGCAGAGAACACAAGGATCAATCTCTTGTCAATCAGTTCCATCTTTGGCTGCTGAAGCCCTGACCCTTGGACAAGGAGATGGTGTGATGTTTTGTCCTACTACAAACAGGGCAGAGGGGGGAGGCTCCTGCTGCAGACACTTGTCTTACATCAACACACAGAAAAGTAAGTAGAAGAATGGGGAACATGGGTGAGATATTGAGACACACAGAGATTTCTTTATATATATATTACTGTATAATTTGTGACAGGTGTTGAAAAAATGCTGCAAAGTAAGAATGCTTTAAAAAATAGAAGAGGGAATAATTTATTTTTTAGCAAACAAATGCAAAGTTAATGAGCAAAAAAGAAATCTAAATCACATCAACATTTGGTTTGACTGCCTCTTGCCTTCAATAAGAGCTTCAAAGCATCAATTCTTCTAGCTACATTTGTATATAGCTTTTTACAGAACTCGGCAGGAGGTTGTTCCAAACATCTTGGAGAAGTAACCACAGATCTTCTGAAGATGTCGTTTGTGCAAATGCTTCTCTCTCTTCATGTAATCCTAAACAGACTTAGTGATGTAAGATCAGGGTTCTGTGGGGTCCGGATCATCACTTCCAGGACTTCTTGTTCTTCTTCATGGATAAGTAGTTACCTATATTTCTCATCATTGAGAACTCCAAGAAATGGGCAAAGTTGGAGATCATAGACGCAGTGATCGGCCATGGAAACTTAGTACAGCAGATGAAAGACACAGCATGCTTACTTCCACTTGAAATCAGAAGATGTCCAGCAGTGCTATCAGCTCAGAACTGGCAGCGACCAGTGGGACTCAGCTACCCCCATGTACTGTTTGGAGAAGTCTGGCCAGAACTGATCCTTATGGACGAATTGAAAGCAAAAACGAATGCATTCGACACGGAAACAAGGTCAAGAGATTTAACAATGCATGAAAGCATAGTGACGGGGTGCAGAAAAATGGCAGCAGGTGCTCAGCACCGATGAGTCAAAATGTGAAATACTTGTCTACAACACAAGACAGTTAATCAGCCTGGGGCAGTGCGGCCATTGTCCCTGACTGTTACCACAGGAGCTCGGTTGTAGCTGTGCCAAGCTCCCGGTGGTAAACATGCGGGGAAGTGATGATATTTCTAGTGGAAACCGCAGCAGGAAATGTTCCTTGTCTGGGAAGTTTTTGTAGGATTTTTTTTTTTCATTTTCGGAAGAGATTTTTTTCTGGAGCGTTTTCTCGTAACCTTTTCATTGGATGGTGTCTAGTTTCGAACGTTTTTCATCTGGAAATAACTAACATACGGTACACTTTTTCTTTTTTTGCCCACATTGTGTTTTGCTTCGAATCCTGAAATTGAAAAATATGCTTAAAAGACTGGATAGGAAGAGTCTTCAAAGCGTTTTTTGAGCAATTTTTCAGACTCCTCAAAAAACTTGATGTCAACATGCCCTTCGAGACCAGATTTTCTAACAAAGCAAGAATGCAAACGCTAGATAGAGGAAACATGGCCAATAATCCTTATCTCATGGTTCTTGCATGTATAGAGAGCAGTATACTTGGTGACCTATTATTATGCAGGCTACAGAATTACAGAAAAATTCAAGTTCGAGTGTCCTTCACTACTAGCCTGGTCGTATCAGGTCTGTCTCAGCCTTGTCTCTAGGGGATCAATCAGCAGTATATGCTCCAGGTAAACAGCATAACAATATGGCTGCAGTACATCTGTCTTTTATATCCTCACCCACCTACCTATAAGACAGCAGGCCACGCCACTGCTATGGGGCCCGTGAACCGGCACTGACACCGGGCCCCCCCTCCGCCCATCTGCACCCACACTGCCCACACACAATGATAGGGCGGAAGCGTCTGCTGATGCTTACTCCTTCATCATCATTGCTTGTGCTGACGACCAGAGGGGGGCTCTAGCCATCAACGCGAGCAATGAGGATGGAGGAGGGAGTGTCAGCAGACGCTTCCACCCCCATCAGTCTTCCTCGACGTCTGACGTGTCAGAGCAGCGGCATCGATGACGTCATTTCAGGGCGCCCGCTGTTCTGATATGTGCAGCACTTCACACCAAAGGCTCAGCAGATCAGAGCATCTGGTGGAACAAGGAATAAGGAGAGGTGAGTACTGTGTTTATTTTTTTAAATCAGTGACAAAAGAGTATGGAGGATCATGGGGGGTGCATTATATTGTATGTAGGACCATGGGGTGTGCGTTACATTGCATGAAGGACCATGGGGGGTGCATTATATTGTATGGAAGACCATGAGGAGCACATTATATTGTATGGAAGACCATGAGGAGCACATTATATTGTATGGAAGACCATGGGGGGTGAATTATATTGTATAGAAGACCATGGGGGTGCATTATATTGTATGGAGGACCATAGGGATTGCATTATATTGTATGGAGGACCATGGTAGGTGCATTATATTGTATGGAGGACCATGAGGGGAGCATTACACTGTATGGAGGACCATGGAGGGTGCATTATACTGTATGGAGGACCATGAGGGGTGCATTATATTGTATGGAAGACCATGAGGAGTGCATTATATTGTATGGAAGACCATGGGGGGTGAATTATATTGTATGGAAGACCATGGGGGTGCATTATATTGTCTGGAGGACCATAGGGATTGCATTATATTGTATGAAGGACCATGGGAGGTGCATTATATTGTATGGAGGACCATGAGGGGTGCATTACACTGTATGGAGGACCATGGAGGGTGCATTATACTGTATGGAGGACCATGAGGGGTGCATTATATTGTATGGAAGACCATGGGGGGTGAATTATATTGTATGGAAGACCATGGGGGTGCATTATATTGTATGGAGGACCATAGGGATTGCATTATATTGTATGGAGGACCATGGGAGGTGCATTATATTGTATGGAGGACCGTGAGGGGTGCATTACACTGTATGGAGGACCATGGAGGGTGCATTATATTGTATGGAGGAACATGGAGGGTGCATTATACTGTATGTAGGACCATGAGGGGTGCATTATATTGTATGAAGGACCATGGGGGATGCATTATATTATACGGAAGACCATGGGGGTGCATTATATTGTATTTAGGACCATAGGGGTTGCATTATATTGTATGGAGGACCATGGGGGATGCATTATATTGTATGGATGACCATGGGGGGTGCATTATATTGTATGGAGGACCATGGGAGGTGCATTATATTGTATGGAGGACCATGGGTGTGCATTATACTATATGGAGGACCATGACGAGTGCATTATATTCTATGGAGCACCATGGGAAGTGTATTATACTATATGAAGGATTATGAGGGGCGCATTATATTATATGGAAGGCTATGTGGGGTCATTATACTGTATGCAAGCAATTATACAGTGTGAAGGTTTGAGTGGAGTCCATCATACTATGTGGAGGGCTGTGTGGGGACCATTATACTGTTATGAGGGCTAGAGTGGGCCATTATACAATGTGGGGAGGTGTGCGGGCCATTATACATTGTGGGGCTATTATACTGTATGGAGGGCTGTGTAAGGAATCAAACTGTGCTGGGGTCACCATACTTTGCTTTGGGAGTTGAAGTTGGGTACAGTAGCATCATTATACTATACTATAATAGTTCACTAAGTACCCTATATTTATTATGCAACTTTGCTTTACATTTATATATAATGATGGTAGGGTATGAGATATATTTTTGTCTTTTGTCTTTTGTAGGTTTTGTTTCTTTTTTGCTAGTGTGAACATGCTCCTATTTCTTGCATGTCTACCATCTTAGACCTCAGTTCACATTGCCTGGTTTTTTGTCTTGTTTGCATTCTGTGCAATTTAAGGGTGTGGCATCCCCTTTGTTGAGCTGACTGGTATATATGTAGCTTACCACGGGCCTGGGTGGTCTGGAGTTGGGACCCGGTCCTATTTGTCTACCCTTTTATATGCATTATTTCAACTTTGATATACAGTAAGGTTTTTAATATAGGCAGTATAGGTACCGTCCCAATTTAGGGTCACCTTGCCGCTGGTGGGACGGCTTGTATACTTTTTTTGATCAAAAATAGTTCACTAAGTACCCTATATTTATTATGCAACTTTGCTTTACATTTATATATAATGATGGTAGGGTATGAGATATATTTTTGTCTTTTGTCTTTTGTAGGTTTTGTTTCTTTTTTGCTAGTGTGAACATGCTCCTATTTCTTGCATGTCTACCATCTTAGACCTCAGTTCACATTGCCTGGTTTTTTGTCTTGTTTGCATTCTGTGCAATTTAAGGGTGTGGCATCCCCTTTGTTGAGCTGACTGGTATATATGTAGCTTACCACGGGCCTGGGTGGTCTGGAGTTGGGACCCGGTCCTATTTGTCTACCCTTTTATATGCATTATTTCAACTTTGATATACAGTAAGGTTTTTAATATAGGCAGTATAGGTACCGTCCCAATTTAGGGTCACCTTGCCGCTGGTGGGACGGCTTGTATACTTTTTTTGATCAAAAATAGTTCACTAAGTACCCTATATTTATTATGCAACTTTGCTTTACATTTATATATAATGATGGTAGGGTATGAGATATATTTTTGTCTTTTGTCTTTTGTAGGTTTTGTTTCTTTTTTGCTAGTGTGAACATGCTCCTATTTCTTGCATGTCTACCATCTTAGACCTCAGTTCACATTGCCTGGTTTTTTGTCTTGTTTGCATTCTGTGCAATTTAAGGGTGTGGCATCCCCTTTGTTGAGCTGACTGGTATATATGTAGCTTACCACGGGCCTGGGTGGTCTGGAGTTGGGACCCGGTCCTATTTGTCTACCCTTTTATATGCATTATTTCAACTTTGATATACAGTAAGGTTTTTAATATAGGCAGTATAGGTACCGTCCCAATTTAGGGTCACCTTGCCGCTGGTGGGACGGCTTGTATACTTTTTTTGATCAAAAATAGTTCACTAAGTACCCTATATTTATTATGCAACTTTGCTTTACATTTATATATAATGATGGTAGGGTATGAGATATATTTTTGTCTTTTGTCTTTTGTAGGTTTTGTTTCTTTTTTGCTAGTGTGAACATGCTCCTATTTCTTGCATGTCTACCATCTTAGACCTCAGTTCACATTGCCTGGTTTTTTGTCTTGTTTGCATTCTGTGCAATTTAAGGGTGTGGCATCCCCTTTGTTGAGCTGACTGGTATATATGTAGCTTACCACGGGCCTGGGTGGTCTGGAGTTGGGACCCGGTCCTATTTGTCTACCCTTTTATATGCATTATTTCAACTTTGATATACAGTAAGGTTTTTAATATAGGCAGTATAGGTACCGTCCCAATTTAGGGTCACCTTGCCGCTGGTGGGACGGCTTGTATACTTTTTTTGATCAAAAATAGTTCACTAAGTACCCTATATTTATTATGCAACTTTGCTTTACATTTATATATAATGATGGTAGGGTATGAGATATATTTTTGTCTTTTGTCTTTTGTAGGTTTTGTTTCTTTTTTGCTAGTGTGAACATGCTCCTATTTCTTGCATGTCTACCATCTTAGACCTCAGTTCACATTGCCTGGTTTTTTGTCTTGTTTGCATTCTGTGCAATTTAAGGGTGTGGCATCCCCTTTGTTGAGCTGACTGGTATATATGTAGCTTACCACGGGCCTGGGTGGTCTGGAGTTGGGACCCGGTCCTATTTGTCTACCCTTTTATATGCATTATTTCAACTTTGATATACAGTAAGGTTTTTAATATAGGCAGTATAGGTACCGTCCCAATTTAGGGTCACCTTGCCGCTGGTGGGACGGCTTGTATACTTTTTTTGATCAAAAATAGTTCACTAAGTACCCTATATTTATTATGCAACTTTGCTTTACATTTATATATAATGATGGTAGGGTATGAGATATATTTTTGTCTTTTGTCTTTTGTAGGTTTTGTTTCTTTTTTGCTAGTGTGAACATGCTCCTATTTCTTGCATGTCTACCATCTTAGACCTCAGTTCACATTGCCTGGTTTTTTGTCTTGTTTGCATTCTGTGCAATTTAAGGGTGTGGCATCCCCTTTGTTGAGCTGACTGGTATATATGTAGCTTACCACGGGCCTGGGTGGTCTGGAGTTGGGACCCGGTCCTATTTGTCTACCCTTTTATATGCATTATTTCAACTTTGATATACAGTAAGGTTTTTAATATAGGCAGTATAGGTACCGTCCCAATTTAGGGTCACCTTGCCGCTGGTGGGACGGCTTGTATACTTTTTTTGATCAAAAATAGTTCACTAAGTACCCTATATTTATTATGCAACTTTGCTTTACATTTATATATAATGATGGTAGGGTATGAGATATATTTTTGTCTTTTGTCTTTTGTAGGTTTTATTATACTATTAATGTAGAGGAATTCACCATTGGGGTATCATACAGTGTTTAGGGGCACTTTTGTTGGTATGATACTTTATGGGGACAATGAAAGAGGAATCTAGGACTTCAGCAGGAGGAAAATTACTATGTAAAGGCTGGAAAGTTGTGAGATCTGCTGTTCTGTGACCCCCAACAAATATAAAAAATTTTTTTTGGGGGGGTGGGGGAATTAAAAATGTTGCCATGGGGCCCGATGATTTCTGTGTACGTGTTACACGCACGCCGCTAGGTTCAGATAGGGTCGAGACAGGTTACATGAATTCTTTGGAATCCTGGGGGAACCGTTACTCAGGCGACCATGGACCGTGTGCTGTAGCTTCTCACAGGGGTATTGACCTTCAGGCATAGACAAGTAGGTTGTTTCACTTGCTGACCAGACACACTTGACAAGAGTCCTCATAAACGGTAGAACAGTAGCATTTAATAAGAAGCCACATAGCCAGTGCAAGCTAAGTCTGATGAGCAACAGGCTCTAGTGACAAACAGTACAGTTTCTTTAGCAGCACAGCAGTTCACAGTCTTCCCAGTAGTACAGGACAGCACAGTTCTAATGAAAAGGCACATTAATGAACACAGCATTCTTTACAGTACAGTGAGATGGAGGAGGGGGGAGGGATTGCTGAGGGAGATGATCCCGGTGACACCATTTTTTCCAGTCCTTATCTTTCTGCTTGACAATACTCTGCACTGCTAGTTTAGGAACTCTACCTGACCTGTGCTTAGCTTCACTTCTGACTTGAGCCCTTTTCACTTGCAGGGGCGCTTCTGTCAGAAGCAGAACACACACACCACATTTCTCTTCGGCTCCAGCCAGACAGTAAACAACTTCCCCACAATCCCCTGGTAATTCCACTCCTCCTGAGAGTCGATCAGTCTCTTCAGTGATCAGTATTCGATCATCAGATCTGAATTGGACTTCATCTGTACTCTTTGGTACAAACTTTGGAGCCTCAGGACTTAGTTCACTCTCTTGAGGATGGTACGTCCCTCTCCTTGCCGGTCCGAGAAATACAACGGTGTGCTCTTGCTCATCGGCACTTTCAAGGTCACTATCCACCTCCGGAGCTTGAGTCTGTGGAGGTCCCTTAGTTGATCTCGGTCGATGTCGGTCTGCTTCTGGAAAGTTTTGTTGTGGTGGGAGATAATCACAAGGGTAGTAACAAATTCCGATGGACTATTCTGGTTTTCTTGTCTCCTCTTTCCAATCAGATTTCATACACTGGAATGTCATCAGCTTTCCTCTTTACGACCACATACACCTTGTCCTCCCAGTACGAACAAAGTTTTCCTGGACCACATTTCTCACGTACGTTCTTGACTAGCACCCGGCTTCCCGGTGCCATTTCTGCTCCATAACATTTTTGATCTTAGTACTCCTTACTCTTGCTCTGTCCTTGCGTAACCACTTTGGACGCTATGTTGTATGCCTCTGCCATCCATTCCTTCCATTTCCGAACGTACTCCAGATATGTTCTGTAAGTCTCTGACACCGGAGTATCGAACATGATGTCGACTGGCAGTCTTGGCGATTGTCCATACAATAGGAAGAAGGGTGAGTAACCCGTTGCATCGCTCTTTGTACAGTTATAGGCATGTACCACTTTTGACAGAGAACTCTTCCAGTCTTTCTTCTCGTCAGCTGTTAAAGTGCGCAACATCAACAATAATGTCCGGTTAAAACATTCCACTTGTCCATTACCCTCTGGGTGATAGGACGTTGTGTGGGATCTCTGAATTCTACAGTACTTTCCTAGCTTGGCAAAGAGCTGGTTCTCAAATTCTCGTCCTTGGTCATGGTGTAAACTCGTAGGGAACCCAAACCTCAAAGCAAAATCATTGAAGATCTTCCCTGTCACTGTTCGACCAGCTTTATTGGCGGTGGCATATGATTGGGCAAATTGAGTAAAATGGTCCATCACCACCAATATGTATTCGTAACCACCCTTTCACGTCTGAAGATGTAGAAAGTCTATTGAGACCATCTCACACAGATAGGTAGTTTGAATGTTGCCAATAGGTACCAGGGTTGATGTGTTGGGATGTTTATCTTTCAGACACCCACACTCCCTGGTCACGTACCTCTCAATATTTCTCTGCATGTACGGCCAGAAGAAACGTTCACGGATCAAGTTGGTTGTCCTTTCCACTCCCAGGTGTCCCATGTTTTCATGGAGTTCTTTGAAGACCAACCTACGGAATACTCTGGGTAGTACCAACTGCCAGTTTTGCCCTCCTTTACGATACAGGATACCGTCTCCACTGAGGTAGAGCTTCGTCCATTCTTTAACTAAAACAGATACTCCCGTCTACTTGGAAACCAATTTTGATCCACATAAAGTAGTATTCTACCAATTATCTGATATTCCTGTTGTGCTCTACAGATTTTTCATTTTGGTAGTTGTTGAATGGACAGGGGGTGATCTTGTTCTCTCGCTTTTATGGTGTTTTCCACCGTCAACAGACACCACAGTGGTGTGTCTTCCTCTTGATAAGCTTGCACTGCTTGGGTAGTGCTCTCAATTGCTTCCAGATTGACTTCCTCCGAGCATTCTTGCATGAACTCCTCAGGCTCTGGTGGCATTCTTGACAATCCGTCAGCATCCGCATTGTATTTTCCTGGCCTGTACTTAATGCTGAAATTGAAGTCAGATAGTTTAGCGACCCATCTCTGACCCGTTGCATTCAGTTTGGCTGTAGTAATAGTAAGGACATAGGTCAAAGAGTTGTTGTCAGTGTATACCTCAAACTCTTTGCTGTAGTAGAGATAATCTCTAAATCGTTCACAGATAGCCCATTTCAATGTCTGGAACTCCAATTTTCCGGAATGTAGATGGTTATTCTTCTCGGCGTCTGTCAACGTTCTAGAACCGTAACTGATGACTCTCAATTTTCCATCTTGATGCTGATACAGGGAAGCTCCCAGTCCAACTTGAGAAGCGTCACAATGAAGAACAAATGGTAAGTTGAAATCAGGATATCCCAAGATGGGTGGTTTTATCAGGTAGTCTACTAGTTCTTCCAATACCTCCAGGTGGTCTACTGTCCACAGAATGGGTTGTTGGGATGAAACGTCATTGTTTCTTTTAAGCCCTGTCCTACTCGCGTTCTTCTTTTTCTCCATGGGTGTTGTTTACTCTGTCGTATCCCCCAAGGAGAGGTATAGCGAGGTGGCAATCCTGGAGAAGTTCTGAAATAAGTATGATAGTAGGCGAGGAATCCTAAGATCTGCCTCAACTCCCCGACAGTAGAGGACCGCTTGTCCAGCAAACCCGCGTCGCTGATTGGTCTGGCCGCGGCCAATCAGCGACGCAGGATTTCAGAAAAAGATGGCGGCCGTTAGCGGCTCATCTGCCGCACGGAGGTCAGCGGCGATGCAGCAGGGAGATGACCGGCGCAGCAGAAGGATCCCGACCAGCGGCGCTGCTGACCTCCATGCGGCTACCGTCAAGAGATCAGTGGCCCGTGACCAATCAGCGATATTGGCGCCAAATTTAAACACTGCTTTGCTAATTGGTCGCGGCCGGCGACCGTGACCAATCAGCGATATTGCAGCCAAATTTAAACACCGCTTGGCTGATTGGTCGCAGTCGCCGGTCGCGACCAATCAGCGATTTTGGCGCCAAATTTAAACACGCTCTCCGGTCCTCCCTAACACGGTTCGGTGATTGGTCGCAGCCGCCGCCAAATTTAAACACCGCTTGGCTGATTGGTCGCGGTCGCCGGACGCGACCAATCTGCGATATTGCAGCCAAATTTAAACACCGTTTGGCTGATTGGTCGCGGTCGCCGGCCGCGACCAAAAAGCCATTTTGGCGCCAAATTTAAACACCGCTTTGCTGATTGCGCCCGGTCGGCCGCATACATATTCTAGAATACCCGATAAGTTAGAATCGGGCCACCATCTAGTACAGTATATAATGGACCCCATACATTGCTCCATACAGTATATAATGGGCCCCATATATTGCTACATACAGTATATTCTGGGCCCCATTTATTGCTCCATACAATACAATGGCCCCATATAGTATGTAATGGGCCCCATGTATTGCTCCATACAGTATAATGGCCCCATATAGTATATAATTGGCCCCCTATATGGCTCCATACAGTATATAATGGGCCCCATATATTGTTCCATACAGTATAATGGCCCCATATAGTATATAATTGGCCCCTTATATGGCCCCATATAGTATATAATGGGCCTCATATATTACTTCATACAGTATAATGGCCCCATATAGTATATAATAGGCCCCTTATATTGCTCCATACAGTTTATAATGGGCCCCATATATTGCTCCATACAGTATAATGGCCCCATATAGTATGTAATGGGCGCCATGTATTGCTCCATACAGTATAATGGCCCCAAATAGTCTATAATTGGCCCCATGTATTGCTCCTTACAGTATAATGGCCCCATATAGTATATAATGGGCCCCATATATTGCTCCATACAGTATACACTGGGTCCTCTAAATTGCTCCATACAATGTAAAGGACCCATGTAGTATATAATGGGCCCAATGTATTGCTCCATACAGTATATACTGGGCCCCATAAATTGTTCCATACAGTATATACTGGGCCCCATAGATTGTTCCATACAGTATAATTGCCCAATATAGCATATAATGGGCTCCATGTATTGCTCTAAACAGTATATAATGGGCCCAATAAATTGTTCCATACAGTATCATTTCTCTATATAATATATAATGGGCCCCATACATTGCTCCATACAGTTTAATGGCTCCATACACTATACAGTGCCTACAAGTAGTATTCAACCCCCTGCAGATTTAGCTGGTTTGATAAGATGCAAATAAGTTAGAGCCTTCAAACTGCAAACGAGAGTAAGTTTTATGAACAGAAGCATAAATCTTACAAACCAAAAAGTTATGTTGCTCAGTTGAATTTAATAAAATTTTAAACATAAAAGTGTGGGTCAATTATTATACAACCCCTAAGTTTAATATTTTGTGGAATAACCCTTGTTTGCAATTACAGCTAATAATCGTCTTTTATAAGACCTGATCAGGCCGGCACAGGTCTGTGGAGTTATCTTGGCCCACTCCTCCATGCAGATCTTCTCCAAGTTATCTAGGTTCTTTGGGTGTCTCATGTGGACTTTATTCTTGAGCTCCTTCCACAAGTTTTCAGTTGGGTTAAGGTCAGGAGACTGACTAGGCCACTCCAACACCTTGACTTTTTCCCTCTTGAACCAGGCCTTGGTTTTCTTGGCTGTGTGCTTTGGGTCGTTGTCTTGTTGGAAGATGAAATTACGACCCATCTTAAGATCCTTGATGGAGGAGCGGAAGTTCTTGGCCAAAATCTCCAGGTAGGCCGTGCTATCCATCTTCCCATGGATGCGGACCAGATGGCCAGGCCCCTTGGCAGAGAAACAGCCCCACAGCATGATGCTGCCACCACTATGCTTGACTGTAGGGATGGTATTCTTGGGGTCGTATGCAGTGCCATCCAGTCTCCAAACGTCACGTGTGTGGTTGGCACCAAAGATCTCGATCTTGGTCTCATCAGACCATAGAACCTTGAACCAGTCTGTCTCAGAGTCCTCCAAGTGATTATAAGCAAACTGTAGACGAGCCTTGACATGACGCTTTGAAAGTAAAGGTACCTTACGGGCTCGTCTGGAACGGAGACCATTGCGGTGGAGTACGTTACTTATGGTATTGACTGAAACCAATGTCCCCACTGCCATGAGATCTTCCCGGAGCTCCTTCCTTGTTGTCCTTGGGTTAGCCTTGACTCTTCGGACAAGCCTGGCCTCGGCACGGGAGGACACTTTCAAAGGCTGTCCTGGCCGTGGAAGGCTAACAGTAGTTCCATAAGCCTTCCACTTACGGATGATGCTCCCAACAGTGGAGACAGGTAGGCCCAACTCCTTGGAAAGGGTTTTGTACCCCTTGCCAGCCTTGTGACCCTCCACGATCTTGTCTCTGATGGCCTTGGAATGCTCCTTTGTCTTTCCCATGTTGACCATGTCTGAGTGCTGTTCACAAGTTTGGGGAGGGTCTTAAATAGTCAGAAAAGGCTGGCAAAAGAGATCTTTAATCCACACATGTGAAGCTCATTATTCTTGGTGCCTGAACTACTTCTTAATACTTTTGGGGGACCAAACAGAATGCTTGTGGTTTGAGGGGTTGAATAATAAATGACACTCTGAATTAACTTTTATCGTTTTAAAAAAAATAAAAAAAAATAAAATTTGCTGCAGTGCATTTCCCACTTCCAGGCTGATCTACAGTACAAATGTCACAATGTCAAGTTAATTCCACATGTGTCAACCAGCTAAATCTGCAGGGGGTTGAATACTACTTGTAGGCACTGTATACTGGGCCCCATATATTGTTCCATACACTATAATGGCCCCGTATATTCATAGGCAGATTATAATGGGGGCAATCTGGACCTCCGCCCGGGGCCCCGGGGCTCCAGGGGGCCCGGGGCGTCCATGGCTAGATTGCCCTCATTATAATATGTGCGGCGCCACGGCACATACCGGCAGTCAGAGGCGGGGGGCCCCCGGACTGCTCCCCCAGCAGCTATGCATGGCCGCTACTTCTTCTTCGGCCGTGTCTGCTAGTGTGATGTCACGCAGTGCGCGCTGCACTGCTGCACCGGAGAGGAGCCGAGCCGGGGTATGGTGAGTATGTGTCAGCGTGTGTCTGTGTGTGCAGGCAGATATCATTGTGTGATGTCTGTTTATATGTTTTTTTTGTGTTGCAAATGTGTTTATGCGTGTATGTATATGTCTGTATGTGTTTCTGTGTGTGCGTGACTGCGTGCGACCTCCCGCTGTGTATAGATGGTTATGTGTGGCCTCCCGCTGTGTATAGATGGCTATGTGCGGCCTCCCGCTCTGTATAGATGGCTATGTGCGGCCTCCCGCTGTGTATAGATGGCTACATGCGGCCCCCTGCTGTGTATAGATGGCTATGTGCGGACTCCCGCTGTGTATAGATGGCTATGTGCGGCCTCCCGCTGTGTATAGATGGCTACATGCGGCCCCCCGCTGTGTATAGATGGCTATGTGCGGACTCCCGCTGTGTATAGATGGCTATGTGCGGCCTTCCGCTGTGTATAGATGGCTACATGAGGCCCCCCGCTGTGTATAGATGGCTATGTGCGGCCTCCTGCAGTGTATAGATGGCTACGTGTGGCCTCCCGCTGTGTATAGATGGCTAGGTGCGGCCTCCCGCTGTGTATAGATGGCTATGTGCGGCCTCCCGCTGTGTACAGATGGCTATGTGCGGCCTCCTGCTGTGTATTGATGGCACCGTGCGGCCTCCTGCTGTGTATTGATGGCACCGTGCGGCCCCCTGCTGTGTAGAGATGGCTACGTACGGCCTCCCGCTGTATATAGATGGCTATGTGCGGCCTCCCGCTGTGTACAGATGGCTATGTGCGGCCTCCTGCTGTGTATTGATGGCACCGTGAAGCCTCCTGCTGTGTATAGATGGCTACGTGCGGCCTCCCGCTGTGTATAGATGGCTAAGTGCGGCCTCCCACTGTGTACAGATGGCAATGTGCGGCCCCCTGCTGTGCATAGATGGTTACTTGCGACCTCCTGCTGTGTATAGATGGCTACGTGCGGCCTCCTGCTGTGTATAGATGGCTACGTGTGCTCAATATTAAGCCGTACAATTAATGAAAGGCTATGTGCCCACGATACAGAAATGCTCCGGATTTCTTTTGAGTGTTTCTGCTCTCTCTGGCAGAAAAAATGCATGCGGATTGTACATGCGGATTGTACATGCGTTTTTCCTGCCAGGGACATGCGGATGTGAAGCGTTCTTCACATGCATTTCCGCATGTGGGTTGTCAAGCGCTTTCCAAGCGATTTTAGCATCACTTGGAAAAGTGCTTGACAACTTGGTCACACTATATAAATCAGTGGTAAATGGTAAAAAATAAAAAATAAATATATACTTACCTTCTGATGGCCTGCCGACATCAGCGGTCGCGTGACACGTCACATGACTAAATGACGTCACCACAGGTCCTTTAGTCTACCGCGAGCTGCCAGCAAGCCAGGACACATCGGATAAAGACACCGGGGGCCATCAGAAGGTAAGTATAATATTTATTTTTTATTTTATTCATTTTTTTACAGGTTCTATGGTACCCGGGTCCGGAGGAGAGTCCATCCGCACATTGAAACAGTTGGATTCCGCATGTACAGATGCAGTGATGCGGATTTCATGCGTTCCAATCCAAGTCAATGGCGGCGAAAACGCAGCGCTTCCGCAAAATAATTGGTAGTGCTGTGGATTTTTCCGCAATGATAATCCGCAGCGGAAATTTCCGCAGCATGTGCACAGCACATGCGGATTATCATTGGGGAACATGGCAGACCTTCTACCAAGCGTTTTTTAAGCGTTTCTGCAGCGGAATTGCCGCTGCGGAAACGCTTAAAAAACGCATAGTGGGCACACAGCCTAAAAAAATTATTATAATTAATATATTAATATTGTGCCAAATTAATTTCACGTGAACTATCACATGATCTATCACAGGGGATCATGTGACATGTGATACATCAGGTATGTGTGTGGGGGGCCCGCGCCTTCTAAACTGCCCGGGGCCCTGGCTACTCTTAATCCACCCCTGCGTATTTTATATACTGGACCCCATATACTGCTACATACAGTATATACTGGGCCCCGTATATTGCTCCATACAGTACTGTATATCATGGGTCCCATATATTGCTCCACAGAATAATGGCCCTATGTAGTGTATAATGGGCCCCATATATTGCTTCATACAGTATATTGACCCCATATAGTATATAATTAGCCACATATATTGCTCCATACAGAATAATGGCCTCATATAGTATATAATAGGCCACATATATTGCTCCATACAGTATATAATGGGCCCCATATATTGATCCATACAGTGTAATGGCCACATATAGTACATAATGGGCCCCATATATTGCTCCATATAGTATATACTAGGCCCCGTATATTGCTGCACACTATATGACCCCATATAATATATAGAGGGCCACATTTTTTGCTCCATACTGTATATACTGGGCCTCAAATAATGATCCATACAGTATATACTGGGCCCCATATATTGCTGCACAGTATAATGGCCCCATATAGTATATATTGGGCCCCATATATTGCTCCATATAGTATAATGGCTTGAAATAGTATATAATAGGCCCCATATATTGCTCCAAACAATATAAAGGCCCCATATAGTATATTTATAGGCCCCATATATTGCTCCATACAGTATATAATGGGCCCCATATATTAATCCATACTGTATATACTGGGCCCCATATATTGCTCCATACAGTAAAAAGGCCCCATATAGTATATAATAGGCCCCATATATTGCTCCATACAAAATATAATGGGCCCCATATATTGCTCCATACAGTATACTGGCCACATATAGTATATAATAGGCCCAATAAATTGCTCCATACAGTATAATGGCCACATATAGTATATAATGGGCCCCATATATTGCTACATACAGTATGTACTGGGCCCCATATATTGCTGCAGAGTATAATTTCCCCATATAATATATAATGGGCTCCATAAATTGCTAAATACAGTATAATGGCCCCATATAATATATAATGGGCCCCATATATTGCTCCATACAGCATAATGGCCCCATATAGTGCTCCATATAGTATAATGACCACATATAGTATATCATAGGCCCCATATAGTGCTCCATACAGTATAATGGCCCCATATAGTGCTCCATATAGTATAATGACTACATATAGTATATAATAATCCCCATATAGTGCTCCATACAGTATAATGGGCCCCATATATTGCTTCATAAAGTATATACTGGGCCCGATGAATTATTCCATACAGTATAATTGCCCCATACAGTATATAATGGGCCCCATATATTGCTCCATACAGTATATACTGGGCCCCATAAATTGTTCCATACAGTATAATTGCCCCGTATAGTATATAATGGGCCCCATATATTGCTCCATACAGTATAATGGCTCCATAAAATATATACTGGGCCCCATATATTGCTCCATACAGTATAATGGCCCCATATAATATATAATGGGCCCCATATATTGCTCCATACAGTATATACCAGGCCCCATATATTGATCCACAGTATAATGGCCCCATATAGAATATAATGGCCCACATATATTGCTCCATACAGTATAATGGCCCCATATAGTATATAATAGGCCCCATATATTGCTCCAAACAGTATATACTGGGCCCCATATATTGCTCCATACAGTATATATCGGGCCCCATATATTGCTCCATATAGTATATACCGAGCCCCATATATTGCTCCACAGTATAATGGCCCCTTATAATTTATAAAGGGCCACATTTTTTATTCCATACTGTATATACTGGGCCCCATATATTGCTCCATACAGTATATACTGGGCCCCAAATATTGCTCCATACAGTATATACTGGGCCCCAAATATTGCTCCATACAGTACATACTGGGACCCATATATTGCTGCACAGTATAATGGCCCCATATAGTATATAATGGGCCCCATATATTGGTCCATACAGTATATACTGGGACCCATATATTGCTCCATACAGTATAATGTCTTCAAATAGTATATAATAGGCCCCATATATTGCTCCATACAATATAATGTCCCTTATAGTATATAATAGGCCCCATATATTGCTCCATACAGTATATAATGGGCCCCATATATTGCTACATGCAGTATAATGTCCACATATAGTATATAATGGGCCCCATATATAGCTCCATACAGTATATACTGGGCCGAATATATTGTAGCACAGTATAATGGCCCCATATAGTATATAATGGGCTCCATAAATCGCTAAATACAGTATAGTGGCCCCATATAATATATAATGGGCCCCATATATTGCTCCAAACAGCATAATGGCCCCATATAGTGCTCCATACAGTATAATGGCCACATATAGTAAATAATGGGCCCCATATATTGCTTCATACAGTAAATAATGGGCCCCACATATTGCTCCATACAGCATAATGGCCCCATATAGTGCTCCATACAGTAAAATGACCATATATAGTATATAACAGGCCCCATATAGTGCTCCATACAGTATAATTGGCCCCATATATTGCTCCATACAGTATATACTGGGCCCAATATATTGCTCCATACAGTATATACTGGGTCCCACATATTGATCCACAGTATAATGGCCCCATATAGTATATAACATGCCCCATATATTGATCCATACAGTATGATGGCTCTATACATTATATAATGGGCCCCATATATTTCTCCATACATTATAAACTGGGCCCCATATATTGATCCACAGTATAATGGCCACATATAGGATATAATGGGCCCCATATATTGCTTCATACAGTATAATGGCCAAATATAGTATTTAACGGCCCACATATATTGCTCCATACAGTAAAATGGCCACATATAGTATATGATAGACCCCATATATGGCTCCATACAGTATATAATGGGCCCCATATATTGCTCCATACAGTAAACTGGCCACATATAGTATATAATAGGCCCTATATATTGCTCCATACAGTATAATGGCCCCATATAGTATATAATGGGCCCCATATATTGCTCCATACAGTATATACTGAGCCCCAGATATTGCTCCACAGTATAATGGCCCCTTATGATATATAAAGGGACA